>NC_143016.1:89829573-90142073 GCF_055824585.1 Amblyomma mixtum
GATATCAATAATCTTGGTGGCGTGGTTTTCTTCTGTGTTGTGGCAACATCTTTAGTGATCAAGGGGATTTCGTTTGATACAGCTTCTTGTTACGGCCTGAGAACGAGCTTTCTTACTGGTGCTGTACCATGTGGCCACCATCTTTTGTCGGTCTTGTTAATAGGCATTCGTGGTCAAACGCTGTGGTTAATGCACTGACGACAAGTAGTCTTTAAGCTATGTTGAGGGCTCTGACCTTAAGTAAATAACACCGAACTGAAGCTTCATTTGTGCACGTTTTGCTAGACAGTGAATTTTTTGTTTTTACTTTGGACACATCAAGATATCTCACTGTTCACGCATGTGAACAGCTTTGGGTCACATTGGAGAGAATGCGGAATGTTAGCAACACATGCCTCTTAGTCTACAATATTTTATGCGGCCCTAACAAGTTTGTTGCGTGTGAGAAGAATTTCGTTTAAATGGACTCCGAAAAATATTTAAAAAAAACCCGAAAAAGGTCACCGAGCCTTGTAAAACTAGTTACGTCTGCCGTGTCTTTAGGTGGGATGCCGGGGCCTCTGCGCTTACTGAGGCCGGTAAACGAAATGTGGAAGACCAGCTTGCGAGCTTTAGCTACACTCCTTTTTGCTTCAACCCAGTTATGAGTTCGACTGAAGCAGGTAAGAACACCGGTGGGAATACGGCGAATGCTATATTAAAAAAGCTGATCCAATTCAAGTCCGAACGCCAGCTTCTATAATAGCAAGAATAACAAGCCATTGTCTTTTGAACGCAAAGTCGTATAAGCTGTCTTTATTACTCTTTTCTTTGCACTTCTATTACGAAAGCTCCTTCTTCACCTAGTGCGAGCTCACGGATGGGGGACAATCTGGTGGGGCTAATCGGTGCTACACCTCAGTTATCCAAATGCATGAAATCAGTATGATATTCCTTTATGCAGTAGGAAACATTTTCCTTAGACTTCTCTTAACGGACCTCCCATTGAGGCACATATATTCTTCGAGACTATTATCTTCGTGAACTACTTCTTTCTCTCGTTCGGTTTCTTTTTTCAAGCCCATTTGGATAACATGCATTACCTAGTCTTCAGACTATGCTGCTACTCTATTATCCACTTGGGCTTGGACCTGTTTTGTTATGCGTATAAGGTAGACTTTTACAGAAACTCTCGTGATGATGATGATGTCAGGCTTAATGGCACATACCGACGACGGGGGATTGGCCAGGGTGCATAGCGGATAAAAACGCACTCATGTACAAGGAGTGGAGTATTTGGTTAATTTTGTGTCTTAGACTAGAATTTGTATAAAAAGTGATGAAAGACACGGAAAAGAAAAAGGAGTGAATTCTCATCCTAGCGGATGAATCTATGTGATTATATAGGCGTGAATATAATCGCACACCGGTTTCAGGACATATCCCTTGGTGCATGCCCCGAAGGACAGGAGAATCGGAATATACAGAGGAAGCTCTAGTGAGCGAGGGGACCTCCAAGTAAATTCTACGAAGAGCAGCGAACCACCGGCAGAAGAGGAAAAAGTAATACACGGACTCAATTTCTCCACAAGACTCACAAAGTTTGGTCATAGATAACCCCGATCGACGTAAATAAACATTTAGCCACGGCATTTCGCAGCGCAAGAGGGTCATTGCCTCGAACTGCACATCCGCACACTCCAAGGAAAATCCAGGTGTTGAAAATCCGCTGCAGCAAGGAGAGGCTAATGGCTCAAGCAGTGGAGACGTCGGAATCGTTGAAAGCGTCATCTATCGAGGCTAGCTTCTTCGTTCACTACTTTTTTTCTCGTGTCTTCGATTTCCCTAGCCGAAGGCGAAGAGTGAACTACCCCTTTCACCTGTTGCTTTGTGCCGGAGGAAGAAGAAACGCCACATATGCAACAGGTGCGCAACACCGAGGAGAAGTTTCTCGCCAAACGTCACCGTCTCGTGTGCGAAATAAGAGACAATTGACTGTGAAATCAGGAGGCGGATATCCACGAACATGGGCGTTTTAAGAAATGGAACAATCGTAGAATACTGCCGCTTTAGGGAGATATAGAGAGACAGAAGAAATGAGATTCAAGGAGGTCAACCCATGGCTTGTGCCTGGCTGGCTGTCCTACACTAAGGGGAGGAGGATGAATGATTCAAAAAAGGATTGAGAAGGGAGGTTCAGCTCTTTGTATAGAGCAAATATCTAAATTTATAATATATGAAAATGTGCGCCAGTTGATGTGACTAGCACGCACAGTTATTAGTTTTAGTGAAATATGAATCTGACGGTGACGATTATTCTCCGACATGACCATGTAACCTCCTTGAAAAAGCTTCTGATAAAAACCGATAAAAAAGTAAAAATACTCAGTCTAATTTGTACACCCAGTACGACAAACATAGTGAGTTTCTGTATCTACCTTTGGCTGTAGTTGTACAACACGAATTGGCGGTGTGAAAACGGCGCGAGGAAGAGAGAAATTAGACAAAACTGACTAATCAAATTTATTCGCAACACGAAACTAATGTTTATACAGAACCCAAGCAGGGACGCCGGAAACGAGGGGGGTCTCTGCGGTAGTATTCTTATCGTGAGGCGGGGTCGATGTAAATGGGCATTTGCATTTAAAACTGTGCAAAATGGGACAAGAGGGGGGGGGGGGGGGGGGGGCGGAGGGAATCCCCATACTTAGGAGAGCTCTGACCCCCCCCCCCCCCCCCCCCCCCCACGGGCTCAGGAGCCCTGATCCCAAATGAATGTGCCCGTGCTAACCTGTTGTACGCATGCGCAGAACTTAACGCCTTTTCTTCGTCAGTGGAAGCAATGGATGACGCGGTGACGCATGCCGACCCATTATTAGGGACGGTTAGCGCCTCCAAGAATACGCGCTGTTGTGGCTCATGTTTACCGCAGCGACATCTCCTTGTGTTTCGTCATTTTTCCTCGTGCAATCTTCATAACTGAATTCCCAGTGCAGCGTACCAACGTGCTCAGCACCAAGCTGTGCTGCATTCACATTATGTGTTATTACCAACTTATTCTGACAGAGCGATGACCATTTTTATTCTGCAGCGTCAATAAGCTGATTACGGTTGCATGTGGCAGCGGTAAACACGTTGAGTAACCTGCAGTAAGTTGTTTGTTTCGCTGTAGCGATTGCTTCGGCGCATGGAACCGGTTGTATTTCCTTACAGGGGAGGCATCGCTGTCCGAGCGCTTTCTTTTTTTTTTTTCGCCTGCGCTCTTTCTTCGGCGTTTATTTGCCTTTTATTGTTACGCAGACGCCTTCCTGCAAGCGCTGCGGTATTTTACTGGAGTCTGCCGTTGAGCAGTGGTATAGCGTTCACGGTGAGGTCCCTGGAACGTGCTGCCGTCCGTGAGTACTCACGAAACATTTCTTCTATGGCGGAAAGAATCGTAAAAATATTCAGGGCAGCATCTACATTTAAAAAACCCGAAATATAACAAAGAAGGGGGCAGAAGTGAACGTTTTTAAATTCTTATAAACGTAGGTGGCGGTTTTGAGCGTTTATATCCAGGATTATGCCTTTTAATGGAAAATAATTGTGAATACAATGGGGGCAGATAAAACAGATGATTCAAGGGTTGTTACAATAGCTAGCCACTCTGTTTTTAAGGCAGTGGAGTAACGTAACATTAGTAAAATTTTTGGTGAAAGTTGGGTTCCTAAGAAACGTAAGACAAGCCAAAAAGCCTCGACAGTGCAGAAAAATGGACAGGAGATTGGCTGGAATAACCACGAAGGTTTTGCATAAAAACGGACCACCAAATCATCCGAGCACTTATACGCCACTGTAAACGGAACCTTAAGTTTTTAGTCCAGCCGCCCTCCTATGGGCACCTCTATCTTGTGCTGCGTCCATGTCCAAGGTTTTTGGGCAAAAATTTCCAAGCATGAAAAACTATAAGGTACTGTTATTAAAATATTTAAGGCAATAGTAAATTCTTCGGACGTCTAGGAAGATCTTTCTTTGATAGTCTTTCCTTCGCTCGCATCGAGCTGTTAAGGCTGCTATCGAAAAGCAATGGGGAACGCTTTTGACGATAGCAAGAACGTCAATAGCAAAAAAAATTCAAGCCTGCCGACGGGAGATCTACGAGTATATTGATTGTTACAATGAAATCTTATGAATCGTTATAATGAAATCTTATGTATATGAATTGATTGCGCTCGTATATTCTTTCCCGTTGAAAAATATCTTTGTCCAGAATTGTTGGGTATGTCTCTGGCCGGTTTTGTACCTTTCCCAACAGTTTGCGCCACCCGGCTCTTCATTTAATTTAGAGGAGGCCGAGCGGCCTTGCATTGCAGCGGCCGCTGCAAGGCCGCTGCAAGTATATTGCAGCGGCCTTGTGCGTTTAAGTCCTTGGCAGTTCTTCTAGCTAGCCGTCATGTATTGTGTGCACTTCGCGGAATGAAGACCAAACAAAAGAAAAACAACGAAACTATGATTTATGCCTAGGCCATTCGTCTTGACCCGTGTTTACTTCAACTTTTTTTAATGTCGGTACAGTTTACCGCGAAGTTAAGTAACCCATTCTCGCTCCCATCTACGGGGTTTTAAGCATGTGTTCGACGCGTTAAGCCGCCGCGGTGGCCCAGTGGTTATGGTGCTCGGCTGCTGACCCGAAAGACGCGGGTTCGATCCCGGTCGCGGCGGTTGAATTTCTTTGGAGGAGAAATTCTAGAGGCTCGTGTACTGTGCGATGTCAGTGCACGTTTAAGAACCCCAGGTGGTCGAAATTTCCGGAGCCCTTCTCTACGGCGTCTCTCGTAGCCTGAGTCGCTTTGGGACGTTAAACCCCATAAACCAAACTAACCAACCACGTTTCAATGTGCCGGGTATCTATAAAAGGCTAGAAAGACAGCCAAAACCTTTTCTTAGCGGTAACACTTATTTCTTCGCAGACGCATTCCCCAGTAACTGACGCTAGAAGTCATCAGTTTGTGGTGCGATTTAGAGACAAACGGCGTTGCTGGCATCTTCTGGACATTTGTTCACACTCTTGTGTCACATTTGTTTGCGTACACCGCAGATAAAGGCAGCAACGAAGAGAATCCAGCTATGCATGGTCACTCCTTTGTCGCGGGCTGCGTTGGGCTCGCCTTTGCTGTCATGGTCTGCGTCACAGCATCGAGTCTTCCTGAGAGGAAAGCTTATCTTTCGCCTCATCAGGATTCGTGGAAGGTAATCTGTAGACCTGTTGAATGCATTGCTTGTGGAAGATGGTCAATAGATTAGTAGAAGCGTAAACAAAAAATTGCAATGAAGGCCGTATGGTTGCGCTTGGGTGGATGCCAATGAGTAATTATTCCCTCATTACAAACCTACTCAACCTTGGAGTATTCCCCTAAACATCTGACCAAACAAAAACAACTTGCTGACAGAGATACATGTACGCACGCCGATGCAGCTTCGCTTACGGCTGAAGTTATGAGCCGCAATAGTGTGTTGATTTGGGATGCTTGGTACATGACTGAAAGAGTCAAATAGCGCGAAAGAAACGAGAGAAGTAAGAGCAAGAAGTGACTCATACGGGCGCCGGCTATCAACCAACTTCATGGTGGTCTTTCGGCGAAGCTGTATATAGGGGCGGTCTGGCACCTGAATTCGAGTACACGTGAATTTTCGCTTGCAGTAAAATCCTTTTTTAAGCTCTTTGTGCCAGTTCGCCCCCTCATAATAAAGTTGGTTGATAGTCAGCAGTCGTATGTATCACTTATTTCTCTCGTCTTCGCGCTGTTTCACTCTTTCGGAAGTTACGAGACTTTCCTGCATCACTGCCCATCGTTTCTTTCTGCGTTAATGCTAAGCACTGCAGGTACTGCTGCTTGCAACAAACATCCTGCTGTTTTCGGCGCATAGCCATTGCAAAATGGCGATTGCAGTGTGTCTCGAATTCAGCTTCGTAGCACTTTCTTTCGCTCGCACGGTATAATTAGGTGGGAAACCCATGGAGTGCATTTTCGTCGCGACTTCAGCGGGGCCATCGCCCAGTGCCTCTTGGGACATTTTCCAGGAAACTTGGCGACGTCCTTCGAAGCGAGAGCAGCCTGAGTGTCGCCGATACCGGCATACATGCTTCAGTTCTCTTTGCGACATTCGTTGAGAAATAATACGGCTCGGTGCTTTCATATTTTTTCCATCATCATCATCATCAGCCGGACTGCGCCCACTGCAGGGCAAAGGCCTCTCCCCCATGTCTCTCCAATTAACTCTGTCTGTTGTCAGCTGCGACCACCGTATCTCCACAAACTTCTTAATCTCATCCGCCCACCTAACTTTCTGCCGTCCCTTTACCGTCACGTAATTCAGAAGTGAGAGATGATGAACTTCCCTTGTTTCCAAGAATGTGGATTCAGCTCCCATTAGCGGCATATTGTCTTGTGATTTGTGAAATTACCCCATATATGAGATTGCTCATTTACTTGCCCCTCGAACAACAGCAAGAACAACAATAATATTTTCCGCGTCTCTCATGGCCCATGTGCAGCATGGTGCGTTAAACCACCCATGCCATAAATATTTTCCCGTGCTCTCTCGTTGAGCTCAGAAACTGTTCGCTTCTTTCATATGTGTCATAACAAGCCCGTCATCTTTAATTTTGCTTGCTGAATCATCCAGTTGTGATAACGCATTGCCGTGACTGCCTGCCACGTGGAAAAAACTGCGTTACCAAAAGAATACTCCCACTTCTGACTTTTATTTTCTTCTCCAGACCTTCTTGCAACCTTCGGTGTTCGTTCTGCGTCAGAGGTCGTTTGAACACGATCCCCTTGTGGGATGGGACGGCCAGTGCATCCACGGTAAAATTCGGGAATGGGACTTCGAAAGAAAGCGGGCCGTCGCCGACACGTTCTACTGGGACAATGCAAGCGGCAAAATGTAGGTAGCCCATTCTGCGCGGCAGCTTTTTCGCGGGCTCAAGTTTGACTGACACTGCTGGTGGTACCAGCACATCGCTGTTGGCCACTGTACTGTAACCTACCGCTGCAGTCGCTAACAGCACTCTTATTTTATTTGTAGAGGAGATTAGAGTTGTTTACGGCACTGCAATGTATATACGACGTTTTCCTTCACCGGTTTTGAGTAATGCGGTGTTATTGTGTATGAGACTACCGTACAGTGCCACTTAGCCGCCCACCTCACCTGAATTTGACTACAATAAGGGACCCCGCAGGTGGCCTTAGCCAAAAATTCGCTGCTGACAAACAGCGGCTGGCGGCCACCACGTACCGCGTTCACTTTGTTGCTTTGGACACGAGTCGCGACAAAGACGCCACGAAGGAAAGGTGCAAGCATCCCGAGAACTGAATCGTCACTGACTCTCTTCTCTTTCTCTCTGACGTGCGTGGTTGCTACTACTAGCGACAGATCTACTTTACATTTTTCCGCGGCGACAGCAAATGCTGCCAAATGCTGCCTGCTGTTAGTCGCTTACGTTTTCGCAGAACTGTACCGACTCGAAGCATAACAGCGTCATTTATTATTTCTCGGGAGGCTGGACGGTGTCGGTGGTTGCGCGGATATGACTGGTATTATACCGTATTTCTAAACTATACTACCTGCGAAGCATATGACGCTGTCACCAAAGGTACACTGTAGCAAGATTTAAGTTCATGGTTTTCCAGAGCAACAGCACATGGCCAAATATGGGAAGAGGGACGAACACAGCTCTGTGTTCGTCCTTCTTCTCTTACTTTACCATGTGTCGTTGCGCTGGAAAACTATGAACTTAAATATACAATACTAACTAGCCCAACAACCAACCCTACCGATGTAACGCAGCTAGTAGAAAGCGGATACTTGACTTTAAGAAAAAGGAAAACCTTCAGTAGACGAACGCCGAAGTGTTTAATCTACCCCATCTGGCAATCAAGTGCATGATATTTATACCACCATACGCTTTGAAGGAAGAGGTCCTCTTGACTTCGCGGCTGTTAGCGAGAGCACCACGCAGCAGTTGCGAAAATTGAAAGACACTGATTAAGATGACATAAGTAAGCAGAGGAAGAGTTGAATGGATAGCGATTCCAGCTGTAATTGTTCTCCAGTCAGTCCATGCTTGTTTCTACTTCCAACTATTCGGTTAAACCTCTGACATCTTTCTCGCGCCATCATGAGACATGAAACAAAGGAAGCGCGCTAATATGCAGGTAATGTAGTATTTAGTATTACTTATACATGTGTTTATTTTATATTTTATGATCACGCACTAGATTTGCACTTACTGCGTACAGAGAGAGGTTGCTAGTCAATTGCACTGCGTCCCATTGTCTCCGAAAAAAAATAATCGCTCACTCGTTTTGCAACAATCTGTGCAGATCAAGGTAGCGCATCCGGTACTTTACCCCATTAACGGGCTTTCTCAGTATAGGGCCTATACTCTCCTTATAGTTTTGTCTAACATCTTGCACATGCAACACAGAACAGTGGAACTCCGGCGATATCACATGAATGGTGTTTCAAGCAATCTCAGCATCTACAAGGTTGAAGTATTAACACTGTTCATTTTCATTGACAAAATCAATGAGCAGTATTACTGTTGGTGCAATAAGAACACCTTTAATACAGAATTACGAGTGTAACCAGGGTTTCATAATTTATTGCAATACGTACGAAATTATGAGATTCATGTGTGGCTGGATTGGTTAAAAACTCTACAGAGATTTACGTATGCCGAGAAAAACGTTGAAGATTCACTGCTCAGTAACAGCTCGTCGTTTCGTCAACGACCTTGAAGAACTGACAGGCGACATTCTTTTATTTTCAGGATAAATCGGACAACATACTTACATACAGAGGCCACTGAAGGTTATTCTGTTCCCAACGCTATGGCGGTGTCTCTGTTCAATGGTGAGTGCTCCTCGATAAGCAGGCAAGACGTGCCTTCCGTGACACTCTTTAGCGGACACACTCTATTGGTAGGTATCAAAACGATAACAACAGAATGAAAGGAAAGATAATTGCCTCGCATGTAGGAAGTGTGGGGTTCGATTCCCAGTGTCGCCGGATACCCACCGGTGGTAGAATCGGTGCAGGTTTTCTCCTCGCCTGATGCTCGGTTTATCTGGGGTGACACGCTTGGAAAATGGCTCTCGGTCCCCACCCTGTACCATGGCCCCTTTGGTCAAGGCTGCCCTTGTGCCATAAGAAAATCATCATCATTATCAAACAAAGGATAATTTCTCTTAGCGCCGTGGTAAAGAAGAATAACCTTCAGACGACTGGCCAACGTGCCCAGGTGGCAGCGAAAGCTTTTGTGCAAGAGGACGGCAGAGGAAGGAAAGAAAATTTTATGGCGAATTCCAATCATCGATACGGAGCAGATTTTTTTTTTTACTCTGCGGAGGCGAATGCGAGTTTCACTGGTCGCTGTGGATCGGGTTTGCGAGTTCCACTTGTCGTTACGGATTAGTTCGCTCCACGGCGGAGCGCTCCCTCTTGATCCGCCGATTTAGCGGCGGATTCCAGGGCGCGGTGTCGTCACCTCGGGAATGGCCAAGTTGTGCTTGCCTGTTTTTAGCGCGTTTTGAGACATTCCGGGTGTTTGTTTACATTCCAACAGCGCCGTCGAGACGGTCGAAACAAAGGTGACGCATCTCGCCCCCACTAACTTGAAAAACGGTCGAAGGAGCGCGGAGACCAACGCCGGCGACGGCGGCGAAAAGTATATCCCATTAGAGGTACTTGTTAAAAAAATGTTTCTTGAATTGCCTTGAAAACGGTCGAAAACTCACTGGCTACATTGACGCGCAACGCGCAACTACTCATACAAAACGGTAGATGCATACATACGCAGGACATGCAATCAGTTCCCATGTTTAGCCCAGGTTGTCACTGAAAATTGGACATGACAAAACGCGGCGCACCTGACAAGCTAAGTGCAATATACATCTGAACTGTGTCACCATATTTGGCGATCGTCAAGCGAAAATGGGCAAACGGATGCTAGGGTCAACTTCCTGAAACGGTTTGCACATGAGAGCTTCCATCGGGCTCCTTGCCGGACCATGTTCGTGTTTCGGTGGTCGATCTGGAGTGGGACGCCTTGTGGCAGATTTGGTCGCTCTGGCGCATATTAACCACCCACCCCATTCCCGTTCAGCCAGGGGAAATCGTCATTCGTAAACTGCCGGAACCGGTTGCACATGAGAGCTTCCAACGGGCTCCTTGCCGGCGCATGCTCGTGTTTCGCTGGTCGATCTGGAGTGCGTCGCCCTGCGGCAGATTCGGTCGCTCTGGAGCATGTTAACCACCCCGCTCCTATTCAACAAGCAGGTTGACACCGGAGCTAGGTTTGGTTTGGTTTGGTTTATGGGGTTTAACGTCCCAAAGCGACTAAGGCTATGAGAGACGCCGTAGTGGAGGGCTCCGGAAATTTCGGCCACCTGGGGTTCTTTAGCGTGCACTGACATCGCACAGTACACGGGCCTCTAGAATTTCTCCTCCAAAGAAATTCCGCCGCCGCGGCCGGGATCGAACCCGCGCCTTTCGGGTCAGCAGCCGAGCACCATAACCACTAAGCCATCGCGGCGGGCCGCAGCTAGGTTTGATATGATGGTTGTCCAGCACGTAGGTAATGTCAACCACCAAGGGTGACCATTGCGTTAAGCGCTGAGTGCAGCACATGGAGAACAGCTCAGCCGGGAGTTAGGAAAGTGGCGGAAGAGAAGTTCGCTTGGCAAGTATAATTGGCTCATGAATAAGACAGGTATGTGACGATACTGGCGGGAAGTGTCCTGTAAGGGATTCTGCGGCGCGTCTGGGTGTCTTGACCGGACGTGACGTAGATTCAGAAGACTTCCGTGACGACAGGGGGCTTTGTTATTTGCCGTAGCCCTTGTCGCTTGATATCGTGACGGCGCTGCACAAGTTCAAGCTATCAGGAACTGCCTGCATGTCTTCTTAGCAAAGATTGGCTCCTTGTGCTGTGTGACACCTTTCCAACCTGGGCGCTGCCATATTGTTTCCGGCGGCGGAACCGGTTTCTAGCAGTCCAGAGAGGAGGCGTTTCGCCGCTTCCACCGTGTTAGCGGGAGGTGCACACAGCAGTCCAGGGAACAATATGGCAGCGCCCAGGGAGCCCTTTTTGGAAAGGTCCATAAAAATAATTTTTTGTTTGCAAACATTTCTCAGCAAAAAATCCACATGGTTTAGCTAAGCATATGTCTGCACAAGTTTTAGTTCTCAGTTCGCACATCTAGTGCAGCACTATGGCTCATTGCTATGGGCTAGGCTTCTTTCATTTGCCGTGGCATATGTGACGATAAACCACTAACCGAAACATATACTCGGGGATTATCGCAATGGACCCAGGATGAGTGGCGTTTACAGTATTACAGAACGAATATGCTCGGATATGTTTGATGGAAATCTAGCATTTACTGTAATGAGGCCATTAAAATGCGTAAAACAGCAGGTGCGATTACAATAAGCCGCGTGCCAGTACCCCATGCTGACGCTTTATTTCTTGAGTGCATGTCTTAATCAAAACGGCACGGTTTTATTGCAGACAACCCCCTGTCCGTCTACTATCCCTTGGTGGCGTCCGCGTACGACAACTGCGACATTGATCGCGCGCCGCATCGGAACAATGGTAAGCACACCACGCGATGACGACTGCAAACGAAACTTCCTTTCTCCTGTTGTCACTGGCCCATGTAGATGCATTGTAGACGCGTTGCTTTACGCGCTGGCGAGACGGCACAAGTGGTTGAGCGGCCAGCCCAGCTGCTGCCTCCTCTCAGGCATTCGGGAAAGTCTTAATTCACCGACGAGATCAGAAAGTTTGCAATGATAAGGTGGCTGCAGCTGGCGAAGGAGAGGCCTTTTGTCCTACAGCGAACGTAGTTCAGTTCTCTTCCCCGCGCTGAGTAGCAAGCCAGCCAATTTATACTTCGAACGAATTCTCTGCTTTTATGTTAAAGAGCCTCTCTCTCTCTCTCTCTCTCTCCATGTGACTGAATGGGGTAACCACGGTACTGACCGCACAAAGATCGCAAAATTCACGAACGACAGTGGTCGCCGCAAAATAGAATGCGGAAAATGGTACTACTGGAACGCTGTGCGTGGAGAAGTCAAGCATCTGGATGGTGTATTTTTCTTCTTTCTTTTTTTGTTGAACTAGCTTCGGGAAGAAAGACGATTCATTGGTACTGCACATGAGCCCAAATATTCTTACTGGCACCGTACTGCAATCACCATTGTAAGAACTATCTCTGAGCCTCTCCTCTCTAGAGGCAGTTGAGGCCAAAGGATGTTACTGATAGGGTACTGGGTAATCTTCTTGCGAGCTCTGTGCGTAGCTTATGAATTTTGACGCCATCGCTACAATCAATTCGTACTTTCGTTTGAACGTTTTTCCTTTAACATTATGTATGTGCTGCTGCGGGCGTTAGGTAACACTGATGTCTCTGATTTCTGACGCAGGTTGTGATCTCTGGGTCACCCTGGAGGGACTGCATAATATCAGCAGCGCCTGCTTGTTCATCTACGACCTCTTATGTGGCCCCAACAAGTTTATTATGTATGACGAAGAATTTTGTTTGAATAAAACGCTCATAAGGTAATTGAAATAACGAAAAAAAAACGGCCGTTATTGGACTTCATTAGCCATACTATACGCAACTGACCTTTTATCCCGAAGAGAATATATTAGTTTGAAGGGAGTGACATAGCAGGAGCAAATACCGGAAGTAGTAATCCTAAGAAGCAATCTCGATGTAGAACCGCAGGCTAGCTTCCATAACAGCGAGAACTACAGATATGTCTGGAAGTGTGTGGAGATCTGACTGCCTCCCGTCTTGCGAGTTGTTTTCTTAAAGCCATGTAGCGTACAAAAAAAGAATTTATGCACTCAACCCTGACAGATGGAGAGCAGCTGAGAGCAGCTGCTGTCAGCCAGAATCATGACGTAATGCGCTGAATTGAACAAGAATACTTCAGTAAAATGCCGAAATAACGATGTCTTTATTTCCAAAAAGTTACCAAAAGCGCCAGTTGTTTTTTTAGCAGTCTGCATAGAAAAAAAAATCTTATTTTCTCAAGAAACGAGCATTTGTCTTGTTGGTTGTAAGGAGAAAGAAATGCTTCGGCACATCATTCATGGCAAGCTCCCCTGAATAAGGAGAAACCGCGCAAGTATTTCGATCAAAAGGAGTAGTCTCTGGAATACATCAAATTACTGCAGCGTGAATGCGGACCATACATCTTTATTTGTAAAGCCTCAGATTTATGTAGAGCTTCTGCAACACTACAAGTTGCTCTGTCAGGAAGGCTCATAAGGGAACTGGCGGTCATGCCACCGCAACTTCATACTTCATATTCAGGACATTTGTGAGTACACTTTAAATTCCCAGAAGATGCGCCATAAATGGCAAAACTGCTCGCTTTCTAAGAGTACTCTTGGGCAAGTGAACGAACAATTTATCGTTTACTTGGGCAAAAAAAAAAAAAAAATCGGGAGAGTTCTGTTTGTGGCTCAGAACAACACCAGAACTCTATCTTCGACATAGTCATACTACGCTTGATCTCGCTCTCGTCGCCATTTGTAACCACAGTACATGGAGTACAAAACTCTATGATACAGTTTCCGCGTGAATTGTTAGGCGATTGAAGACTGGCGACAGTGGCCGAAGTTACTAGTGTGTAATTAAACAATTACTAATATATCTGCGCAAGTTTTATGCTCAGCAAATAACTTGCGGTAGCGTTCCCTTTCTTGTAAAAGAACCTCAAGTGTCCAAACTTTTTGAAGGTAGCCAGCATGCCATAGCTTGGAGAGTGCGTAAAAGACTAAGCCCTGAATGAGAGGTCGAGGACTCAGCAGAAAGGCTGGGGTGTTTCTGCTCCAAGTACAATTTCCTTCATCACATGAGCTGGATGCATACAAAAGTGAAAAAAAAAGAGAGTTTATGCAAGAGAAACGCTGAAGGGTCGGCTTAGTAAGTCCAGGTCTACCAAGCAAGGCATAGAAAACAAAAGAAAAGAATACAGCGGCGTCTTCAGAGCTGGATGAGATATGCAGCGGATATGCCTGTAACAGTGGGACGTTTACGACTGTTTTGACGGGCGCCCATTATCTAGGAGAGGGCCGTTGCCCTAATTTATTCTGTTAACATGTTAATAGCTGTGCGCATCTACTTCCTGGTCCGCTAGGGCCATGTGATCAGACACCAGAGAGAGCAAGCTGTCCACAGCGCTCATTGACGCACGAATCTGGTCCCCATAAAAACTGCGGACAAGAAAATTTGTTGAGTCTGCCTTTAAAGTATACGCCTTCCTTACAGTTCTCGTACTGCTAGGAAATATCAGTAGCAAAAATAGAGAGGTATTGGTTGATCTAGGGGCAGCAAGAAGTTGCGGAAACCTTTAGTGAATATTTGTTAATCGATGCAAGAGAATTTGCCTCCGTACTGCGATATCGTGTACTTAGCTGCTCGCTTTAAGAAGTGACGATAGTTGCTCATGGCCAAGTCACTGATGAAGTGAATTTTACTGCAACGGCTACACGAAGTACTTTATGCAGGGTAATCGTAGTCGACGTTGGTGGCATACCATGACGTGTCCGGATATTTCCGCAAAGGTAAGGCTGCTCAGATATGCCTGAGCCCCAGGGGTTGTGCAGGAAGAAAAGGGTGATAATATCGAGAGTGTGTAGCTTGTGGTTACTTGATTCGGGTAGGTCAGGGAGCCCAGTGATCTTGGGGCAGGAGCTGGAGTGCGTTACAGGTATTCTTCGGGAGTGAGGAGTTTTCTATCCAAGAGTTTTTGTCCTTTTTTTCCTCCTCAGACGAATAGCATGCGGTGTCAAACTACATAAATTAAACGGACATCTGTCAAGGAAGTGAAAGTAAGTGTCACGGCAAGAGAACGTGCGGGTGTAATGTCAAAGCGCCGACGCGCTCTGCGCAGTTCATTTGAACATGCAACTAAATCCGCTTTACCGCAGGACTGAATTGTGGCCATAGTACTGAACACCTCGCTGTCAAGCCAAGAAAACATCCAGCCAGCTGCAAGTGGTTATGGAACACAGCTGCTATGAAAGACTAAATTCGCAAAATTTTCTTGCCGCTTGGACCACAGCCTGTTCGTGAGAATTGCTTTGCACTTCTCCCAAAGGCTCATGGGGCACTGCTGTCTGAGCTGTTTAGTTGTACCCTCGATGATTGCCTGCGAATGAGTTCAATTTTTGTTCTTTGTTCTTACTGCGCCTCCCGTGTTCTGCAAACTTTTGCAGCGGACTGTACGGTACAGCGGGGCTTCGGAGCTCTGCCTGCAGAACAACGTGTTTCGCTGTAACGAATTACACTCAATAGCGTACTGTGTGCCTGTCCAAGACCTGCAAGCGAAGGTGGCGGCCGTTTACAGCGGTTCCTTGTAGCGCGTATGCGTTTCGTCCATCGCGTGCAGCAACCTGGCCGCGTGAGTGCCGTCAGTCCAGGAAGTGGCGCTGCTCCGTCGCCGCCTGCCGTGCGTGACGGCGGCCGCTGCCGGCGGCACGTTGCCCTGCACCGTGACCGGTGTGAGCCCCGTGGCCAGGATGGAGGTGAAGGGCGCCATGAAGGTGGCCAGGCCGAGCATGGAAGCCAGGCCGAGGCCCAACATGAACAGTAGGATGTCCTCGGCGTCGAAGTACGACCGGCCCGTGGCACGGAGTCCGGAGCCCAAGCGTTTCTTGAGCGCCGAAGGGGAGAAGTTCAGGAAGGACCGGCCCTCTTCGTCTTCCGATGTCCCTCCAGCGGCGTGGCACGCTGGGATCACAGCGAGCAAGACTACCGCAGTGGCGGCGATGGCCAGGGCGATGGGCATGGTCGTTG
The DNA here is from genome assembly GCF_055824585.1 of Amblyomma mixtum. NCBI lineage: Eukaryota > Metazoa > Arthropoda > Arachnida > Ixodida > Ixodidae > Amblyomma > Amblyomma mixtum. The sequence goes on from NC_143016.1 coordinate 89,845,416, forward strand.
TTGTGGTCCTTGACCTTGACGTCGGTACGCGCGAGCCGGTTTTATTGCTCGCCGTCTTCGACGGCACCTGCGTGAGAGTTGCATGCAGGCCATTCGTAAGTTTGAGTGTTTCAAAAAATAAAATTAATATTGCCCAAACCGCATCGCCTAAGTCATAACGAGCAAATTAAAGAGAGAGAGAAAAGGAAGGCAGTCACTCATGGGGGAGCAATAGAGTCATTTAATTTAAGAGTGCGGATCAATAGCTCAGTATATCCTGAATTAAACCTGCCTGACCTATCCTTTTGAAACTATATTCTGGCCCCTCATGTCCCAGGTATCCTGCTTCATTATCGGTGCAGCGCATACGACGAGGACGAGATGAGACAGAGACACAGCGCTGAATCCTGCCTCATTAGTCTTCAGGTATCTAAGGAGCGCTTCGGCGCTGTTCTGTGCAGACTAAAGAAGAATCAATGGTTCCAGAACCTTGCATTGCGTCTCAGATGACTATCACAGTACCGCCTCGAGAGGGGCCCGTTGTGCGTGGAGGTGAAGATGAAGACATGAGCAGAGGATGGGCTCGGTGGTGGCGTAAGCGATAATAACTCTGACAGAATCATGAGTACCTTGCTATTAAGGAAAAAGCACGAGCACCATGCTTCGTTATGTCTGCTACGGGTTCTTTGCGTACGCCCGAGATGCAACGTTGAATTTTCCTAACTACCGATGGTGAAGAAGTTTGGTGCAGGCCCTATGCCTCCGTGAACGATCTAGATGCTTTCTTTAATCACACTTCAGCCTTCATGTGGAAGGAAAAGCTTTATCACGGGCAGTGAGAGGAAAGGCCCTAGCTGTAATGATGCCACGATGGTGCTTCAGAAGCAATGGGAAGTCTTCTCAGCGCTACACGGGATTTTTAAGTGATTGATCGCTGGGGGTAGAATGCGATCGAGTTGAGATTGGTGGAGTCGATGGCTGCCGTTCGTTTTAACGCTTTGGTAATTGGCAAGTGCACAAACTTATGCGCAAGGGGTGCTCTCGCAATAAATAAAAAAAGTGCGCATGCTGCTCAATGTGGCACAGCAAGTGGACGCGGAGTGTGAGAGTGAAAAGACTGCCGCAATTTAAAAAAAAAAATGAGGAAAACGAGGCAAGCTACATGGCATGGGACTAAACAATGGAGGAACAAATAACGACAAATGCGTGGGCTAAGTTTTCTGTACACATATCTGAAGCAAATGAGTGACACAAGCCAATCGGAGCCTTCTACTCTCAGTTATAGAGGGCAAAACGCATGTCTAGAATGACGGAACTGTTTTTTTCAGCAGCTCCCAAAGCTGCTGCGACCAGGAAGACAAGAAATGACGTTGAAATTGCATGAGTTTAACTGCACATGCTTATATCCAGACCGTTTTTAACCAAATTTTATCGGTTGATATCGCGTGTTCAGCCCGAAACACGCCCAGAACATGTTCTAGACAAGCGTATCGCCCTCTGTACAACAGCGCTCTCCACCTTTATAATGGCCGCGTCGTCGCTGTCTCGGGGATTCAGTGCTTCCAAAGGTGCAGCGTTCTACGAGAGCATACAAAACCTGGCCTGTATTCCCTTCCGCTGACGACAAAAATGGTGCCACCCCGGTCTCGAGGGTAGCGTCCGAGAAGCGATGCCTGACCGTGCACCTTTGTGCGACGACGTGTCTTGCGTGACAACAAGAGATGCTTTGTTCACTGCGAGTTTGTGCGTTGCCTCGTCGGAGCCGAGAAACAGTGTGCCGGCGAATATCACGGGCAGAGTCCTGCCGCTTGCCCTAAAGTGATGCAGAAGCGCTGCAAAGCGACCTGCTACCAAGGCTTTCGAAAACAAAGGAACGAAGCGAGGCGAAAAAAAACGGCAGTAAAACAAGAGATTTTTCTCTTTAGTGATTATCGCACCTACTTATCAACCAACAACTAATTTGTAGAGCAGCTGTTGATATCTTATATTTGTTAATATTGTTAGTATGCTGTTCTTGTTTGAGTTTTAACAAAATATTCGGGGAAATTTTTGCCTTGGAGCGTTACTTACTCTTCGATCATTAACATTTCGGGCTTCCGGGAGTTTTTCATAGAAAAAGTGCAAGCATTTCCTGCTCTCTTATAAAATTTTCATCGTTCCCACATTTAATTTATAAACGACCCCATCGAAAAGGAGAATCACTTTAAATGCGTTTTTTCCCTCTCATATACATAATTTCACTGTCTTGCTTTGTTGTCGCCTAATGAGCGCATCAGTTATTGCAGAAAGTGAACACGTCATCCTTTTATGTCTTCATTCTGTGTTTACTGGTTTTTGCGTGGGCTGTATTTATAGCTGTTTGAAAGAGACCAACAGCAGATGCCGTTGTTATTTTCGTTTACATCTGTACAGATGTAAATAGCGTCCTTGCCAAAAGTAACAGGGAAGCGGGCTTTGCTTTTCAGCTGTGTAATGGAGCCTTTACGACACCCCTCAATACAAACACTGTCGAAAGCCGCCGCGGTGGCTCAGTGGTTATGGTGCTCGGCTGCTGGCCCGAAAGACGCGGGTTCGATCCCGGCCGCGGCGGTTGAATTTCTTTGGAGGAGAAATTCCAGAGGCCCGTGTACTGTGCGATGTCAGTGCACGTTAAAGAACCCCAGGTGGTCGAAATTTCCGGAGCCCTCCACTACGGCGTCTCTCATAGCCTTAGTCGCTTTGGGACGTTAAACCCCATAAACCAAACCAACCAAACCAAACACTGTCGAAAGTTTTGTACAAAGGTTCTCCTTACTTTACAGATTTGACGTTGAAAAGGTGACGTAAGCACTTAACTAGCTGGAAAACAAACCCCGTTGCTTGGTTACTCGCAGCAAGGACGCTACATATCGTTCAGTATATCTTCACTTGAACTGACCAGTTTGCCAAATGTAACTGCTTTTGATATCTCACTGCGGCGTACAAAACTCAAATGTTCTCGCAGCTTCGAGCCTATTTCTCAAATGAACATAACTAGCGACATAAATGCGCAAACTATTGATTATATTATCGCATTTCTGAAGCAGGGCGTTGTAGCTACTTTGGAGGCATATGAAAATGGGCCCTTTAGCAAGTGGGGCATGTGGAGTTTAACGTCCGAAAGTTGCACATGGGTTGTGGGAGAAGGCGTAGTGATAGGCCACGAATTAAATTTTGACCCTCTGAGGTTATTTAACGTGCACATATATTCCAGAGCATACGGACTGTTTTGAATTTCGCCTCCATCGAAATTCGGCCGCCGCGGCCGACATTTACTTCCGCGACGTTTGCAAGGGAAGTTATACAAGCAGTACTCTCGGAGATGTAGCATTCATTGTTGAGAATAATGCTCGGTGTCAGGTATTCTGTGCGGTGTCTGTCGTGTACGGATAATGTACAGCAAGCGGTGGTATAGCCCAAGAGAGTTTGCAAAGGTTTCTGATGGTGGAACACCTCTGCTGCTCTCAGTTGTTGACGCCTGGTTTTCACATGTGAGAAGGGCCATATGAGGCACACATTATAGACTTCCTAGTGTAAAAATTGTCAAACGCTAATGAAATATGAAACCAGACGCATAGAAACTAAATTAACCGAAAATATTTCTTAGTTATACTTCTGCAGAGGCTCGTAGTGGAGTGGTAGCGGATCGGGCTAGTTGGTGCAGATTTGACATTTTTCGAAGCGCTAAAACAACAAGGACGAATAATGCTCAGACAGACAAGCGCTCGTCCTTGTCTGTTCCCTCATCGTCCTTGTTGTTTTAGCGCTTCGAAAAATCTCGTAGTGGAGCTGCATAAGTGGTCGAAATAAAGTTCTTCCGTTTATATTTTCAAAGATCCGAAATGATGCGTTAAATATGAGCGCTTTTGGGGATGACGTTATCCAGTAAGCCTGTTGCACTCGGGATTTAGGTGGTTAAAAGTGCCCAACATACCCTTTGAAGAATCGTAGTTTTGCTGGTAATGTAGAGAAGGCAATGTTCATTGTATGAAACACGTCCTTTCGGCTCTCGTTCCGTTCTCGACATGTGGCTGAGAGTTAACCTTTGTTACCATGTATTTGACGTTTTCATCCAATCGCAGCCTCTCTTACATGAATGTTAAGTTTTCTTATTTAACAAAAGAATTTTGTTTCCCAGACGCCGCTGTGCAATGGCTAAAAAGCGAATCTTCATTTCCTGCTCCATAAACGACTAAATCAGAGAGAACGGGTCCTGCCCAGACGCAATATAAGATCGATAATAACAGTAACAGCAGTTAGTGAATATTTTTGCCTATTTTTATGAAGTTAGATTATGTGAGAATGGGAAGCTAAGCCTGGCTGCCTGCAGAAAATTTCTTGACGTCTCAGAAATAAGATGTACGGACCAGGTGCTAGCATTCAAGGTAATATAAACTTAATGTGCGCATTTTTGATATGTAGAAGGTATGTGTACATATTTTATTGCAGGTAACTTTGCTCGATATTAACTTCTGTAAAGCTTGAAGCTTAATGGCAATATTTGCTAAAAAAAAGCCCAGAAATTTGGTGTAACAATTGATTATGAGGGCCTAGCAATCGATATCAGCAATGATGACAGCACCCGCACGTTTTTTTCGCTCTTCATAAACTTGTAAATGTTGCGGTTGGTAGCTGATGTAATCAGTTATTGGCACGCTGCCTGTCGATGGCTGATAGAAAATTCCGCTCTTTGTATTGCGTAACTAAGACATCAGAGCATGTAAGTGAATGATAAGAAAAATAATAAATAATGCATTGGGTGTGGTTGTCTTCGCTCCTGGTAACGCCTGATTTTTGAGCTGTATACAATAGCAGGCCCATTTTTTTCTTGCATGAAATGTTTTGGCACTGTTATTTAAAATATTAGTGTAGAGGGCTAGTATGCGCCATGTGTGTTTATTCCCCCCCTCCCCCCTCCTTTCTTAGCGGCTAAGGAAGGGGGGCTGCGTCGTTGAGCGGGCCCCAGGGAGATATGTGGATGCGTGCGGTCTCATTAGGAGCGCCCATCTTTCTGTCGCCTTTGGTGTCGCCGCTGCAGAACCCGGAGAGCCCCCGGCGGCGGGGCTGCGAGGAGAGCGCGGAGCGGGCTCACCCAAGCCTCCCAGTGTCCCCTTTTGGGGAGGGACGTGTGTTTCTCGCCGCGGCCGCTTTGTGCCAGTGCACAAAGAACCAAGAGCATAAAAAGGTCGAGCCGCCGTTTCATCTTACGCCGACAGCTCACCGCGGCTCCACAAACGCCACTTTCGGCCCAATTAAGTTTCGGACGCTTCGGTCGGAGGTTCGACCGCTTTTCTTTTGAGAAGAGAACACTGCCGAACGAAGCGGGGTCCGGTGCGTCCGGATGAATGGGAGCTGTGGGCGGCGGTGCAGCGGGCTGGCGTCCGGGATAGCCCCGAGGCGACGACAACGCGGGCTCGAGAAACGGGCCGCGCGCAGAAGACGCCGCCGCACGGGACGAGTTTAATTGGGGACAGTGGCGGCCGCTTGACTGATGTCGCCGCCCCGACCCCGGAGGACAACTGGTGGCTTCGGCAGTCCATTGTGATCCGACTCTTATCGGAAAGTAGATCTGCGCTCCCGGGCGATGTTTACGACAGTCGCAGCTGGGTTGGGGCCGACAATTGCCCTAGTGCCGGGAAGCGTCAAGGTCACGGGGACTGGGGAGACAAATGTACACGTGGGAGTGTTTTGCTATGTGGTTTGTAAGTATTTTGCTGTTCTTTCCATAGGGGAGAGAGTTTGTTTAATACGGTGGAAGTGTGGGGCGGGTCACGTAACCCAGGGGGCCAATCCGTATGTGTGTGAATTCTCGGGATGTACTATGTTTTAAGTGAAAAAGATGCCCTTTTTACAGTATGCACATTTGGGAGAGAGTTATGTGCCTTAAGGAAGTTGGAGGGCGGGCCACACGGCTAATAACCAATCGTGTTAAGAGTTTGACACGATTGGATGCTGATGAATGTGGGCCGGGCCCATGTGTCTTTAAAACTGGGTCCCGGAGCCCGGAAGAGAGGTTCTGGGCTACGGAGTCAGATGTAACGCATCTTCGGCTATGCCGAGTAGGGGCCTCCCCTAAATGTTAGCCAGTTCCATGTTGTTGTGGTGCTCACTGCTCAACTTGTATATATATATGTAAACTATTGTATATAAAGCTTCAAGTTATATCCCCTGCAAGTTCTCTGTTGTTGTCAAGTATCGTCTCAGCTAGACCTTCAGCCTTCAAGTCATTATAACAAGCCGTCTCCGACGGGGCACCCCTGGTGCAAAAGGAAGAAAAGGGGGTAAAGAACCTTTTGAAACTTTACTGGCGCAGTCTCGGCAGGATCCTGTTGCTGTCAGAAAAAAGCACAGGAAGAAAGGGAAGGCAAGGAAGGAGAGACGTCCAGGCAGCAAAAAGTCGATCATCGGCGATTTGGGAGGACCAAGGGCAGGCGGAGAGAGGCTGCGGCGATCGAGGAGGCCAGGTCCAGTCATCGGTAGTCAATTGCCACCGGCTCCAGTGGAGCGGCGACTGGTGAGGACACCCGACAGCAAGTGGCAGCTGATCGCAGGCGGACAGCTTCAGGAGCAAGAGCAAGCAAGTCAGCTGCGGGGGCCGCAGCAGAAGTGAGGCGTCGACGGGGGGAACCACCTTACAGAGTCTGTAGGCGGCACTCGAGGAAAGGTGACGGCAAGACCGCCGTGCGGGGTATCAAGCAAGGCACCACCTGCAGCGGCATCGGCAGCAGGGCACCGAGACAGCAGCGACAGCCACGCGAGAGGTGTCCTCGGTGAAGGGTGAGTCCTGTCCTCGTTCCGTATTGTCACGAGCACTGCTGTCATTATAGGGTTTGAGTGGGTGCATGGAAACACGCTTTGGCTATCTGAACCCGGATAGGCAGAGAGCAAAAATGATGAACGGGAGCAGCGATGCCGACCTCGCGGGGGGCGCCGCAGCCCAGTACGAGACACCGAACGAGCCAGTGGTCGAACAGAGTGATGGTCGATGGCAGGTGCAACTGGTCCAAGAGCAATGCCGGTTAGCGCAATTGCAAATTGAGCTTGCGAAGCTTAACCAGCAAAGAAACGCTGGTGAGAGCCCCAGTCTTGCCCGGAGGCAGGACGACGTGCGGCATTACACAAAATTACTGGCGGGGGCACTTCCGAAATTCCCAAGTGATGCCGAGGTACCAGTATGGTTTGAGGCGGCGGAAAACGCGCTCGAAGCGTACGAAATTCCTAAAGAGCGTTGGGGCCAAATTGTCTTCCCGTTAGTGGCGGATAAAGTGCAGTTCCTGTCTACGCGCCTAGAGCCGGCTCAGCATAGGCAGTACGAGGAGATCAAGAAAGTCGTACTGGATGAGCTTAAGTTGTCCGCAGGGGAGTACCTCAGCAGGTTTCAAGGGGCGAAGAAAAGAGCAGGTGAAGGGTGGAGAGCTTACGTAACCCGACTTCAAAGTTATTTGCGTTTCTATGTTGATGCGCGGGGGGTTACTACGTTCGACAGGCTGCTCGAACTGTTAATTGCGGACCAGCTCAAGAACAATTTGTCTGAAACAGCTTTGAAATATGTGACGCTGCAGGAAGGAGAGGGATGGCGCAAAGCATCCGAATTGGCCTCACTGCTTCAAACATTCGAGGACGCGGAGGGCAAAAACAGTGCAGCAAGGAAGACAGAGTTGAAAAGAACGGAAGCCGGGGGTGCAGAAGCAAGGAAACAGGTTAGGGACCCGCCTAGACATAGGACCGGTGGATCGCCGGCGGTGATGGCGAGGACGCAACCTAAAGGGTGTTTCTCATGCGGAGAACTCGGGCATGTGAAATTCCGCTGTCCTCACTCCAAAAGGCCGGACGCAGCAAAAACACCTAACGCAAGCGGCGGCATCCTGTCAGCACGCGTGGTGACACGCGAAGTCACAGCAGTGCGTCGTCAGCGCGAACCGATAAAGCTTTCTTGTCATGGCCGGGGGTTGGACGCTATTCTAGACACTGGTGCTGACATTACAGTAGTGCGGGAGGGCGTCGTGCCTCCGGATATGGTGAAGCCGCACGGGATGATTAACCTTGTCTCTGCATTCGGGGAGGACGTACAGGCCAGGTTGGCAGTGATACCGCTCACGCTAGCCCGCGACTCGGGCGCCTTCGCAGACATCCGAGAGCCTGTACCCGTATTATGCGCCTTAACAGACAAGCTAGTTTCTCAGACAGATTGTCTCTTATCGGAAGAGGCTTGGAAGTCGCTGAGAGAAGAGAGTGCGCTTCAGGGAATCGTAACTCCCGGAGCTAAAGACGGCGCAAATCGAGCACAGCAAGCAGGGCAGGAAGACAAGGAGACCTTGCAGGGCGCAGACGAGTCGAGCAATGCAGAAGCCGCCGTCACACAGGTGACGACGCTCGCCGCAGGAGAGGGGTGTCTGACCGCGGATAGGACGAACGGGGGTGATTCCCCATTGGAAGGAGAGAAAAGCTCGGCAGAGATGTTCCGGGACGAACAGAGTAGCGATGCAACATTGCATGTCGCGTGGAAGGACGCTAAGTCGGGAAAGGGAGGCATGACGGTGGTAGACGGGCTCCTTTACCACAAGGGTAAGCTGCTAGGACAGACAGTAACGCAGCTAGTACTCCCGGAATGTCGCCGCAAAGAAGTTCTAAAGTTGGCACATGAGTCAGCCTGGGGAGGCCATTTGGGGTTCCGTAAGACGAAAGCTAGGATCAAGTGGAGCTTTTATTGGCCAGGCTTGGAAGATGAGGTCAGACAACACTGTGCAAGCTGTCACGATTGTCAGACGAGGTCAGACTTGCGTCGAACCGACAGCGTGCCAATTGAACCCCTAGTGAGGCCACAGTATCCGTTTCAGCGAGTGAATGTGGATATAATCGGGCCGCTAGAGCCAGCATCAAGCAGGGGCCATAAGTATGCGTTGTGCGTGATTGACTTGTGCACGCGCTGGCCCGAGGTCGTATGCTTGCGCTCACTCAGCGCAAAAGCCACATGCGACGCTCTCCTGTCGATATTCAGTAGGACCGGCATCCCAGAAATGATATCGTCGGACTGCGGCACCAACTTCACTGCTGAGTTAACCAACACGTTCCTACTGAAACTGGGGTGCTCCCCAAGGTTTTCAACCCCGGGCCACCCAGAAAGTAATGGGGCTGTAGAGCGGTGGAACAAAACGTTCAAGAATATGCTCTACCATGTGGTCCAACGGGAAGGCAGGGACTGGGACAAGTTCGTCCCGTTTGTACTGTGGGCGTACCGAGAAGTGCCCCACGACACGACAGGAGTAGCTCCATTTGAAATGCTGTATGGAAGGCAGCCGACCGGCCCGCTGAGCGTATTGAAGAGTACGTGGGCAGGAGAGAACTCCTCCCCAGTGGCGTTGGGACCGTCCCCGGCGAAGTACATGCAGGAACTGAGGAGCCGTTTGGCACAGGCAGCGGAGGTGGCAGGGGCAACCAGTGTCAGGCAGCAGAACGCGTACGCAACGCAGTTTAACAAACGAACGGCGGCCAAGTCTTTTGAGATAGGAGATGCCGTTTTGGTATTCGACGACCAACGGCCAGGAAAAATGTACCCGAAATGGAAGGGGCCCTGCAACGTAGTAGAGAGGTACCGTCAGCACTCATATTTTGTTACCATGCCCGATGGGGCCAAAAGGCTAGTGCATGCTAGTAAGTTGCGCTCATACAAGAGCAGGGTGATGACGGTAGGGGTGATGTTTGAAGAGGACAGCGCGTTCGGTGAGATCGAATACGCGCCCCGACCAGCGGCCGAGCTTTCGGATGCACTACTATCGAGAGATGCACTCGCCCATTTGTCAAGTCAGGAGGGAGACCGTATGCTAGACGTTTTCACGAGACACAAAGAACTCTTTCGCGAACAACCAGGAGTGGCGCGGGTAAGGCCACATAATATAGTACTACAAGAGGGCTTCACACCTAAGGGGCCGCCGCCGTATCGCGTACCGGCGAGCCTGAAAGCGGAAGTAGGGAGGCAGGTTGAGGAACTTCTGGAGGGGGAATTAATCTTCCCCTGTGAGAGTCCGTATGCACACCCTCTGGTCTGCGTGCCTAAGAAGGACGGCACGGTTAGAATGTGCGTTGACTTCCGCAGGTTGAATGCCGGAACGGTGGCCGATGCCTATCCAATGACGCTGCAGCAGGAATTGATCATGAGAGTAGGAGGGGCACAATATATAACACTTTTGGACCTCCGGAGAGGGTATTGGCAGGTGCCGCTTGCACCGGCGGCCCAGCTGCTGACGGCTTTCGCCTGCCATCGGGGGCAGTTCGCATGGAGAGTGATGCCATTCGGGCTGAAAAACGCCGCGCAAACTTTCCAACGGGTAATGAACGAGCTGTTGATCCCGCACTCCGAGTATTGCTGCGCGTATCTAGATGACATCGCAGTGTTCAGCGGGACGATCGAAGAACACGTGAGACACCTTGAAAGTGTGTTCGAGACGCTAGGGCGGGTCAAATTGAGGGTAAAACTAGAGAAGTGCCAAGTGGCACGCCCTTCTATCCGCTACTTGGGGCACGTGGTTGGTTCGGGGCGGCACGCTCCCGACCCAGAGAAACTGGCGGCAATAACGGGGTTGAAGCCGCCAACGACAAAACGGGAGCTTCGCAGTGTACTGGGGTTGTGCGGGTACTACCGCGATTATGTACAGAACTACGCTGAGCTGGCCAGACCGCTCACGGAACTGACAGGGAAAAGAATTCCTAACAATATTCCATGGTCAGATCAAGCTGAAGCTGCGTTTCAACAGCTCAAGGCTGCGCTCTGCGAGTCTGCAGTACTAGCTACTCCCGACCCTCGAAGGCCATACTGGTTGCACACGGACGCGTCTGCTTTTGCAGCGGGCGCCTGCCTCGCACAGAAACTCGGTGACGGCTCGGAACGCCCCATCGCGTTCGCGAGTCACAAGTTCTCGCCAGCGCAAACTCGATGGTCTACGATCGAGAGGGAAGCGTTCGCAGTCATCTGGGGGCTTAAAAAATTTGACCACTGGCTTTTTGGTGCCGAGGTTACAGTCGTCTCCGACCACAACCCGCTCGCATACCTAACGTTAAGCACGCCGCCAGGCGCAAAGCTGACTAGATGGGCGCTGGCGCTTCAGCGCTACAATGTGGTCGTCAAACACCGAAAGGGTAGCGAGCATGCCAACGCGGACGCCTTATCGCGGGTGAGCAACCATTGTTGGGATCGGGACAGCAGTGCTTCGCCGACAGCGGGGCGAGGTGGGGCTCCTCTGGTGTCTGTGCGCGGGTAGAGGACCCTTTTTTTTTGTTGGCTTTGTGGTGTGTGTGCGTGTGTGGCACAGACTGTAATCACAGCCAATGAACCGGGACACTCATGATACGAGCACAGCGTGCATGAAACCTTTTTACTTTTTGAAGTGTTTGATTAGTTTCGTTTTTGGGTTCGTTGTAGGTAAGCCACTAGCCCTCTTTTTGTGTTTGTTTTTATTCATCTAAGCGTGCTGCAACCCTTAGATGAATTTTGAGGGGGGCGTGTAGAGGGCTAGTATGCGCCATGTGTGTTTATTCCCCCCCTCCCCCCTCCTTTCTTAGCGGCTAAGGAAGGGGGGCTGCGTCGTTGAGCGGGCCCCAGGGAGATATGTGGATGCGTGCGGTCTCATTAGGAGCGCCCATCTTTCTGTCGCCTTTGGTGTCGCCGCTGCAGAACCCGGAGAGCCCCCGGCGGCGGGGCTGCGAGGAGAGCGCGGAGCGGGCTCACCCAAGCCTCCCAGTGTCCCCTTTTGGGGAGGGACGTGTGTTTCTCGCCGCGGCCGCTTTGTGCCAGTGCACAAAGAACCAAGAGCATAAAAAGGTCGAGCCGCCGTTTCATCTTACGCCGACAGCTCACCGCGGCTCCACAAACGCCACTTTCGGCCCAATTAAGTTTCGGACGCTTCGGTCGGAGGTTCGACCGCTTTTCTTTTGAGAAGAGAACACTGCCGAACGAAGCGGGGTCCGGTGCGTCCGGATGAATGGGAGCTGTGGGCGGCGGTGCAGCGGGCTGGCGTCCGGGATAGCCCCGAGGCGACGACAACGCGGGCTCGAGAAACGGGCCGCGCGCAGAAGACGCCGCCGCACGGGACGAGTTTAATTGGGGACAGTGGCGGCCGCTTGACTGATGTCGCCGCCCCGACCCCGGAGGACAACTGGTGGCTTCGGCAGTCCATTGTGATCCGACTCTTATCGGAAAGTAGATCTGCGCTCCCGGGCGATGTTTACGACAGTCGCAGCTGGGTTGGGGCCGACAATTGCCCTAGTGCCGGGAAGCGTCAAGGTCACGGGGACTGGGGAGACAAATGTACACGTGGGAGTGTTTTGCTATGTGGTTTGTAAGTATTTTGCTGTTCTTTCCATAGGGGAGAGAGTTTGTTTAATACGGTGGAAGTGTGGGGCGGGTCACGTAACCCAGGGGGCCAATCCGTATGTGTGTGAATTCTCGGGATGTACTATGTTTTAAGTGAAAAAGATGCCCTTTTTACAGTATGCACATTTGGGAGAGAGTTATGTGCCTTAAGGAAGTTGGAGGGCGGGCCACACGGCTAATAACCAATCGTGTTAAGAGTTTGACACGATTGGATGCTGATGAATGTGGGCCGGGCCCATGTGTCTTTAAAACTGGGTCCCGGAGCCCGGAAGAGAGGTTCTGGGCTACGGAGTCAGATGTAACGCATCTTCGGCTATGCCGAGTAGGGGCCTCCCCTAAATGTTAGCCAGTTCCATGTTGTTGTGGTGCTCACTGCTCAACTTGTATATATATATGTAAACTATTGTATATAAAGCTTCAAGTTATATCCCCTGCAAGTTCTCTGTTGTTGTCAAGTATCGTCTCAGCTAGACCTTCAGCCTTCAAGTCATTATAACAAGCCGTCTCCGACGGGGCACCCCTGGTGCAAAAGGAAGAAAAGGGGGTAAAGAACCTTTTGAAACTTTACTATTAGTTCTTAAGAAAAAAGTAAATGAGCAAATTTCCGATTATGCGTGCAGCTGTAGCAAGATCATAGCTTCTGATTTTGATGCAGTCATTCTTTTAAGGTTCACTACATATCAGAAAGTTATTTTTCTAACACTCTAATATAATATATTTATATCTTAGCATATTTAACACTTTAACCTAATATCTAAGCACTTTGGGCACAAGTACGCTATTTAAATGATTTCAACACTGTTTTTCCATTGATGTGAAAACTGATCACAAATAAACATACAAAAGCACTGAAACATGTTGCAGTAAAGAATGGAGCAAAGGTAAAGCCATAGCCGCAACCAAGGTCCTTTGTTATTGCCACTATAAACCGAACTCAAATGTATTGCTGAAATTGGCTGACTGATAAAACACCTGTCAAATTTCGAGCAGTTTGTACGGTGGTCACAAGAGGTCTCCCATTCCAGCCTGGCACGCCAGGGCCTTTACGCTCAGCTGTGACACAACTGCCTCCCCATCCTGGTGACGAAGAAACAGTGACTCGTATTGACTAACCCAAGCGCGCGTAATTAGGACTTAAAATACAAGGACAAAAAGACAATATTTGGTGCTTCCCTGTAGGCCACGATTGAACACACTTTACAGATGCTGAAATAATAACTTCGGAATATACACTGAGAATCTTCGCCCGCCAGATGGAAAAAAAAACTGTTTTGGAGAAATATCCTTCTAATTTATGAATTCTGCTGACGAATCAAGAAACCGTAAGGCAACAGATTGATAAACAGTGTATGTAATGGGCAGTAAAGATGCAGAGGAAGGAGACCTATGCTTTTTTCCCTGGCTGCCGCATTTAAGCGGAATAAAATGTAATTTGTTGGCAGGGTCTCAAAAACATTAAGCTTAACAAAAAGGAGACGACATCGAAACAGTGGCGGCTATGCTTGAACGGCTCTCGCTGACAATTTCTTGTGAGCGCCACGACTTTCAAGTGAATGTTTTCACCTCTGCACTTGGCGTTTACCCCTTCGTCGTAAACCCTTCGAACCACAATGAGGCGAACAAGAAAAAGTTGAATATATTGACTCGGACACTCTCGCGTCTTTATAAAGGTTGCACGAGTCGACGATATCGAACTGCGTCCTTGAGGACACCCAGTCACGGCACTCACCTGCGATCTCTCGCCAGCGGGCCAGCTGGTAGTCCGTACGGCTTCTTTCGCTCCGTCTTCACACTGGGGACTCATGTCTCTGTACTGTTCTCGGAACACAGGAGAAGTGCCACCGAACACGAGGGACTTGCAGAGCTGAGCAGTCTTTTATACCTTCAGGGGTGAGACCGTGGGAGAGCAGGAGCGGTTACGTGAGAGGCGCCGCAGCGACACGGATCAAGTGCCCTCCGGGAGGAACTAGATGTTCCGGATGCTGGTCGTCCTGCGGTCGCGCCTGGCCGCTGCTCGCACAAAGGTGCGTTCGCGCGCCACGCACACGCCATCCCATAGTCTCGGGGTGCCAGAGGAGGCGACGCTGCGCCCGAGGCGTCGTTACCGCCGTCCTGGCGTCGCTGGGATCGTTCACGCGAAGCTTCACTCGAGGGGTATTATAGAAGGCCGCGGTGGTGATTAATGTTGGCTCGGCTTTCTGCGAGCCATACTCAGCTGCCCGGTGACCGAGTATTACTGTTTGCAGCGAGGGTCCCGGATAAGACATCTGCATTGCGGGTCCCTTGCCATTGAACTTGTAGGTCTGGTAAGCTCCAGGATCAAACCTTGCGTCGGGCTGCAGCCGCACATAGAGACTTCGTACACGGCACCGTGTATTCAGACACATGGGTGGAGGCGAACCAGGCTTGCTGCACTTTTTGTGTCGCTATCCTCTCGTCAACGTCTCGTCGGCCTTTCTTTTTTTCACTTTTGTGCCCAGGAGGGGAATACGGTGGGGAGGAACACACTGAGGAGAAAGCTCGTGTGTGGCATTGATGGAATAAAGACGTTTCTCTTTCTTTTGATTGCGTAAGTAAAGCAGTCCGGATTTGATCCCGGCTGAGGTGCGTGAAGCAACCAGCAGAGACGTGTCCTCTGCTTGCACGTATACGGGGAGGCTGCGATGCCGCAGACACCTGCGCCATCGTTCTCCTCGTGCGCAACCCACTGCGAAGGTGCTCAAGTGAGACTGTCAGCAATGGAGGCTGCTATGTTCTAGAGGACTAGTGTTAAAACCAAACTCGTTTTTTTTTCACTTTCTTTGGGAACGCCGCTGGCACGTGGCCTTATTAAAACCACTCTAGAACAATAATCATCACGCACGATAGTTTATGCGGTGTTAGGGATTATTATCAGTGTTTTAGGCGAGTAATCTAGAAAGGTAGCGGTCGTTTTTAAACAAAGTGCACCCGGCAGTGATGGCCATTCGCATTCCGACGACCGCCAAGTGTACCTGTTGCTATCGCCAACGCCGAGTTACTTTCTTTGCGAACAGAAGTTGGCCCAACATAAAGTATATTTATTTATTTAGTTATTTCTCGCTTGCGTCTCTGCCAGCCGTAAACACCACGTGATACAATCCTCCTTTTGTCCCTTCTGCCAAACACGGTGCTGTAGACCACTTTGATCGTTATAACAGAGTAAGAAACATTGCAAGGCCTCCAAGAATGATTCTAAGTTTACCGGCTGCGTTCATAGATGTCAGCAGAAAGGCTAAAGACAATTTTGTGTTTGATGAGTGGAGGCAGCTTACCCACCTCGTTGTCAACTTTTCGTGAAAAGTTAAAAAGTCGGGCCTTCGGCTAAGAGTTGTTCGACGTGTTCCATTCAAGATGAATTTGAAGGAAGCTTAGCAGATCTGTACGTGAAAGAAGAAGGTGATCATAGGGAAGTCTCACCATCAGCTAACCAAAGTGTCAAGCAGGTATTTTTCGGACTCGGTTCGTGTTCAGCTCCGGAGTGACCTTCCCTTCCGGTTCGAACCAGTTCATAGGCTTCAAACGAGTCAGAGGTGAAGAAAAAGACACAAAAACGAATAGTTTTTTTTTGCAAATGTTTTTTTTTTGCGAATGTTTTTGCAGATGTTTGAAACGCAAAACTATTTTTTTTTCGCAACGTTTTGGGCCTGAACCTAGTTCAATGCACAATTAATTTATGCCGAAAAAAAAAAACGCTAGCATGAGTGAACGCTAAGAACAGTAGCAGTTAAAAATAGTAATATTTTATTCAGGATTCTATATTGTTTGTTACTTGGCAGTCAGCTGAATACTGAGGCGCGCCACTGTCAGTTTCTTCTTCGTCTCATTACCCGTGGCCACCGAGCGATCGCCCTGATCGTGAATGAAAGACACTGCGAAGATGCGCGCCTCGAAATAGTAGTGGGCAGGAGATGACGCTACAGCAGAGATGGCAAGGTGGTGTAGTGCTGGCCGCCACTATGAAAGAGATGACGGAATGAGTCCTGGTCCACGTAGCTTCCTAGCCGCTGGTCGCCAGAAGCCGACGGCCTGTGCCCTTAGACATGCCGAACGGCATGGGCATGGGGACGGTGTCTTTACATGTGAGCGGCGTCTCGGGTCTGTGGGGCGGCAGGTCGGGTCGGTCATGGCGTCGGCTCTATTTCGTCGTGTCGGATGGTCGGGGCGGGGGACGGAGCGGGGAAGGAACGGAGTGGTCGGTTCGGGTCTGGCAGGCTGGGGCACAGCTGAGCGGGGCGGAACAGCAACCCCCAGCCGACGGAAGGACGCAGACGCAGGGCTCTGAAGAACGAGGACCAGGAGGATGAGAGTTGGGAGGAGCCCCGCACCTCCACCAAATGTTAAGTGGCGGCCAGCCGAAGAATCAGGCGCGATGAACGATGGAAGAGAGATGACTTAATAGCCGTGGGCCTAGCTAGAGATGTAAAATTTCAAGAAATTTTGAATGGCATGAAAAAACCCTTTTTTTCAGGTTTTTTTTCATGAAAAATTCGAAATTTTGCTAAACGTGACAACAGCACAACGATCAATAATAATGCTCCAAAGTTCAGTCGGATATGCAGTTATAGATGTCATATTGTGAAACGAACTTGTTGTTCTATTGCACCGAGAAAGGGAACATGAAAACTGGTCTATAAGTCCCTCCATATGGGACTCAGAGTCACTGTCGCTGGATGCGGCACTACGCGCAGCAGCATGGATTGAAGCTGTGTCCACAGCTGGGTTCGAGTGCACATACACAAGCTTTCGAACGCGTTCCCCTGAAAGCCTGTTGCGAACCCTTGTATGGTCGTTTTCGAAACGTGAGCAGTTTCGTTCGCAGCTGGCGAATGATGGTGGTATCTGCTGCAGTCGGCAAGCCAGTCGAGTTAGCGGCTGGTTGGTGCAAAGGCATTGCCACCACGTAGATGGGGCCACGTGCTTCGCTAAAGAACCTTGTCCTGGACCAAATTCCTGCGGGTGTCCTGTGCTCTGCTACGTTGGAAATCAAGAAGCTAGGCTTGTAGTTGGCTAAAACCGCTTACGTGCACAGCAGCCTATGCTATTTATGCAATGTGTGTAGCGCTGTAGAATTTGCAGCCATTTTGTTCTACTTCAGCCGTGAGTTCAAGTATTAGTGTGTTTTTAAGCCAAGCCTGGATCTTATATGTGACCTGCCTTCAACCCGCGTACTCGCAGCACGAACGTTTTAAAAGCACTACCTGGCACCGGCGATGACGACTGCTCTCTAATCGTTCAACGATAAACGCTGTAATGGTTTTGAAAGTAAAAACGAAAACCTGAACTAAAAGCATAAAACCTTTAAATCGCATTGAGAAATTTTCGATGTTTCTTTCCATTTTTGTCGTGTGAAAAAAAAACAACGAAAAAACCGTTTTTTTCTTCCCCAAAATTGCAGTGTTTTTTTCAGGCCTTCACATCTCTAGGCATAGCGCGAGCGCTAGGCCACCGGCCGCTGCCAGCTTCATCGCCGTCCCAATATTATCAATGTATTTCAAAATTTAAGCAGTATTTTTTTTGTTCATTTTGCTCTTCTGTTGCCTCATACGCTATGCTTCGTCATGAAAGCGCCTTTGTAACGAATGTAACGATACGCATTTTTTATCTCGTAAAGCTCGCTTCTCGCAGTGCACGTTTTTAAAATGGGGTCCTTGGGCGTATTATTGTCGACGATCCCGTTAACTGCTTCTGCAGCATAAAATGGACAAGCGGCTTCCGTATTTGTTGTATTAGAAAGGCGAGCGACGCCGTTTTAAATATGTGCATTGCGGAAAGCAAATTTACGAGCAAAAAAATGCGTCGTTTTCACGTTAAATATTTCGTACTGCAATGCCGATAAAGGAAATTTAAAAACTTAAGTCAGCTTCTAAGTAGACAGCCTTCAATTTTTTAATATAATGTTGGCCCTTGAAATAAAAAGTAACAAAGTTGATGAGTTAATTTTTGTTAATTAATCGTTTCATCTCTGAGCCCTATCATCTACATAATGTCCGCCTTGCTGTTCAATCCACCTGTACAGACCGCACCAAAGTATCTCTCGCACAGTTTAAAATAATTAACTGTAAACAGTTAAAAAACAGACACCCGGTGTATTGAGTTCCAGCTCAAACAAATAAGCGTTACCGGCAGCGCAATTAACGGCTCTGCAGACCGGTTATCTATCGCTTTCTTGACTACCAAACTAACCTCTTGCTTTTTTTTGGACAGTGCTCTTTCTTTCTTTCTTTCTTTCTTTCTTTCTTTCTTTCTTTCTTTCTTTCTTTCTTTCTTTCTTTCTTTCTTTCTTTCTTTCTTTCTTTCTTTCTTTCTTTCTTTCTTTCTTTCTTTCTTTCTTTCTTTCTTTCTTTCCGGCAGCGCAATTAACGGCTCTGCAGACCGGTTATCTATCGCTTTCTTGACTACCAAACCAACCTCTTTCTTTTTTTTGGACAGTGCTCTTTCTTTCTTTCTTTCTTTCTTTCTTTCTTTCTTTCTTTCTTTCTTTCTTTCTTTCTTTCTTTCTTTCTTTCTTTCTTTCTTTCTTTCTTTCTTTCTTTCTTTCTTTCTTTCTTTCTTTCTTTCTTTCTTTCTTTCTTTCTTTCTTCCTTTCTTTCTTTCTTTCTTTCTTTCTTCTTTTCTTTCTTTCTTTCTTTCCTTCTTCCATTCCTTCTTTCTTTTCTCGTTCTTACCTTCTTTCCTGATTTCTTTCTCTCGTTCCTTCTTTCTTTCTTTCTCTTGTTCTCTCCTTCCTTCTTTCTTTCTCTTTCTTTCCTTCTTTCTCTCGTTCTCTCCTTCTTTTTTTCTCTCTTTCTTTCCTTCTTAATTTCTTTCTCTCTTTCTTTCCTTCTTTCTTTCCATCTTAATTTCTTTCTTTCTCACTTTCCTTCCTTCTTTCTTTCTTTCCTTCCTTTCTTTAATGGCCATGAAAAGACAGGTAACCTCGCGTTGATATCTCGAGTACAAATTCGTACCTTAGGTTTCTGAACCTTCCTTTCTGGCTAATGAACGTTTGTGTATTATAGAAGGCCGCGGAAGCCATGTAAGTTTTGAGAGCGAGAAGTCGTTGGAGAGTTTTAGTACAGCGGAAATGTATTAGCTCCGCACGCCTTCTGGGCACGAGCAGTTGCACGATGTGCAGCAAGGTGGAGCGCATGCCTGTCACAGCGTGTTCGCAGCACACGTACGTTAATCCGGCATACGTCTATGTTAATGTATCTCTACTGTGCTAAAACTCCATATTGTATCGGCTAAAGACGTGACCACGTGCTTTGAAGAAGAAATGTCAGGTTCTTCAGAAGATTTGTTTTCATTCGTTTATTTCAAACACATGATATTCGCAAAAATGATGACAACCGAGAAGCACATGCATATATCAGTGCTGGCATTAGAGAAACTGACAAAAGTTTCGATGTGATCCATGTCATTTATGACATTCACCGATCGCACTGAAGTACGGTGGGCAAACGGCACGCTTAGGGACACGCAGCATTATCAAACATGAATGCCACTCCAAAGACAATAATGTGCGCAGACCATTATATTTATCTCTTCGCAGAGCCACTACATTGTGTAGAAAGGTGGGATCTAGGAAATGTTTGAGAATGTCGAAGCGATGAACTCTGCGCGCTTAAGAATAAAGTGAGCCACTGTCTTTGCACAGCGGATGTTGCTACCTCAAAAAGGATGTACCGTAGATGTCTGCAAGTGCATCTGTAAAAAGAAAAAACAAATACAGTTCTTATAACGCGCGTCGTAAAATAAAATGCATTCGAAAAATTCTGACCTTAAGCATCGGATGTCTGCAGCTGCAGCAAACATCAAGTCTGCCCGCCAGCTTATTCTATTTAGCGAATGCCCAAGTGGAGTTTATGCATTTATAAAAAAACACTCCTGAAGTGACTGTCAATCACGCTGGGTGCGAATGACGAGATTTGCGGTACTCCATTCAATGGTCGATCATCGGTGTTCGACGTGTTGGGAAGCCTTTAGCGTTGGTTACGCAACCTGTTTTGTCCTGAAAAAGAACAGCAAAAACAATTATCATAAAAATACAAAAAATAAATGAAACACAAATCAATCCAAGTGATTCCAAGAACCTCGGAGATTAATAAGCAAGGAAAAAACGACGATACAATGGTGTACAGAGGTATAAAAACAAAATCGACATTCTGTGATGCTTCAGGTACTTGGATTTATGGGATCACTTTTTCGCTGTAGTTGTGATAGCGGTGCAGGCCGTGCGCAAGTATTTTCATTTATTTTTATGCCCCACTATAAAAACTGTAACTGTGATAAGTACAGTATCAAAAAAGGCGTTTCATTAAAGAACTGTTTAGTCAATAAAAATGTGGCGCTCAACAACGCAGGGCCTTGTTTCCATTCCAGGAGGAATGAAATATGAAACGTATTTTTTTTACGATGCTACCCGGGTGTGTATGTTTTCATTCGCGAATGAAATTATTTCAACTGGTTTGCTTGCGAAGGAAAACAAAAATGACGCAATGTCTAGGAAACATTTTTTTCGTAACCCATGGTTAGTACTGATTTTTTGTCATTATCTTGATGGCGCATATTGCGAGCGTATATAATTCATATTCTCGATAAGATGCACGCTATTAAGGTTAGATTAATTTAAAGTTCCTTTAAATAAGCATGCCGAACATGAACCTTCCCTTGACGATATTCTTTTGGACAACTTTAATAAAAGAAGGTTCAAGAGAGAGAGAGAAAAAAACTTTAATAGGTTCGACCGAGTGCACATTCCTGTTCTCTATTTCTTTAATGCGTTTACTTTTCCGGAAATCGCAAGTTCAGGCATTGTTCCTTGGGTATACTTCTAATTGTGTTGTTTCTAGCTAGCAGACCTGCGGATTTTAACCTTAACGTTTAAGACTTTTCAGTTCCCAGTAGCCCTACGAGAGTGCTCTGAAATGAGTTAAGTCATAAAACCCCTTCAAGGTACAGGATGCTCGTGCGTGTTGTCATGCCTCTTCTATTTCAACGCCTTGGTTTCTTTAATCGTCGTGATGGGGCGCCACTTATGCGGACCGATGGATTACGTCATAGCGCGACCAGCCGGAATTACTGCAGAATGGTCCTTGTCTCTTCGCGAATAGAAAACAAGAGGAAATTTGTGCTCCTAATTCCTGTAGGACGTCGCTAGCTGCGAGGCGCTCTCTCCTTCTCCCTGCTTGTGCGGACAGGCATGAGGGCTAGCGTGTGGGAGAGCGGGGAAAAAAAAGATAGCAGGAGTTGTTTTTATATGCCGAAAACGTCTGATTTGGCTGGCATTGAAACAAGGAGCTCGCGTAGATTATGCGTATCCTCGTAACACTGCGAGTGTTTTATTGATCGGTACAAACACTGCGCTACTTTCTGCCATCGCACTGGGATCCCGACGAACATCCGGTGACAAGCTGAACGTGCGTAACATGCCTAGCCTGCAGAAGTAAAAGAAAGCGAGGGAAAGCTTTTAAAGTGTTGAGACCCTGGCTTATTTCGAGAAATTCTAGGAGCTGGGCGAAACAAGCTCTTTTAATTGCTGTACTCCTCCGCGGAGAACCTATCAGAGATAGAGAGAGAGAGAGAAGCTCGTAAATAAAAGAAAAAGAACAGCGAATTCAGCCGGCGTTCAAATTCACTGACTTGCTACTCTACGTAGGGAAGAGATTCGGGGAGAGGAAGATGAAATGAGAGAGGCGTAGGAAATGGGATGACAAAGTTCAGTCCATAGGGAATGCCCAGTGAGAGCGCTAAACGCCATTGTACTGACGGAAGCCCACTGCGCAGCCGCCCGTTACCGTCATATTCGCCCTTCACACAATGACAAAAAGTTCTACTAGGATACAAGATAAAGCACTACTACGCATTTCACCCACAGCCAATTGCGAAGAAATGACAGAGATGGCCATTCTGCGCCAGCTGCCATCGATCACTTGCCTTAATCCATGTGCCCCTTACGTATGGCATAGCGTCTGGACAACATCTTTGGGTAGCGGGCGAACATGGGAGTTTGGAAGCGAAAGCTTCACTACGCTAGGTAAAGCCAGTTTCGCGGTGGCCCCAAGTTTCCCCTTCAAATCATCCTAAACTTCGAAAGCAAAGTAAAGGAGCGTAACTAGCTCCCTGGGACAGTGGACACCTCAGTCGTGCTTTAAGCTACGTGGCGGTAGTGACAGATGTGCGCTACATGCGTTGGCATTGACAACGTTGTCGCATAAACGCAGCATTGAAGCCTTAGGCCATCGGCGTTCATTGTGTTCATTGGCGCTGGCATCGACAACGTTTTAGACCGATGATTTTAAGGAAAAGAAATGCGCATAACTGGCTCCCTGGATCAAAGGACGCCTGAATCGCGCTTTGAGGTACGTCTGGTGGTGAGAGAGAGACGTGGGCTGCACGCGTAAGCGCTGACAACGCTGTGGCAGACACGCGGCACTGCAGCAATAGGCCCCGGCGTTCATTCGGTGAGCAAATTCTCGCGATCAACCATTAACTGCCACCTGCCAGGGTGGCAGTTAACACACTCAACGCTACAGACGTCAAGCCGCGTATAATTGCCCGATACGCCTTAGCTTTCGCTCTCTAACCAGGTTCAGCAGTAGTTAAAACGCAGCTAATTTTTATGGTTACGATATGCTACGACGACGATGCCGTTTGTCCGACAGAAAGTACTCCTATTTTTATCGTTAGAAGGTGCATTCACGTGCTTGAGCAACAAGAGCAGCTCTTTATAGCCTTAAGGCGGCAGATGTTACATGGGACTACTTTGAGATAAACGTCGTGTATTCCTCAAGAAAATACTTTTGCGTTTAACCTCTGTCCAAAAAGTGTTTTCCGGGTGGCTCAAGCCATGTGTGAGGCATAGGGGGTGCTCTCTAAACTGCATCATCTATGGTCATGCGATACAAGTATTCCTGCATAATGGCAGCCATCTGGACTAGCTAAGGATGGGGTGCTGTGAAGAATGCCGTCTGGGGAAATGTGACCAACGTGGGCTTGGGAATGATTTGCTTCATAAAGGAAGGGAGAAAAAGCAAACAGGAGTCGCCATGCCGTCACTACTGTGAAGTCGGTAGAGCAACTGCCTCGCCACGGCAATATCAACGCCATTGCTAGTCGTTTATAAGATCACCCAATCAAGATGGCCACCGCTACTTGTCCATATCCGTTCGGGCAAGTTATCCTCATTCGTTCACACGCCCTCCGCGTTTAGACCTTTCAGGATCTACCACGGAAAGGCGCCACAGCTGCTTCTGCCATAGCAACTCCGGCGCAGTTTGTGGCCGCTTCTGAGAAAGCCCGGACAAGATGTCCTCTAGAATCACTCTTCTGCTACGCTTTTCTCTAGACCGCTGAACTGCAAGGGTCTCTCCTATCATACCCTCCATTCATGGGCGCTTTAGCAGGCGGTGTGATACCGCTGCTGCTGTCACGTCATCGTGCCCAGGTACAGCGATTAGTCTTAGCGTCACTTCGTACGTTAGTGAGCTGAGGTGAAAGTGTACGCCCCGTTTGCTGACTCACCCGGCGGAGATCGCTTCTTGCTGCTACTGCTTGGCGCGAACGATGACAACGGACTGCGATTTATGAGCCTGTGGCGTCTTCTTGGACGAGGTCGGCGCCTGCGTGTCCTGATCGTTCCGGCTCCTGGGCGTGCCCCCTGCTTGGCCTGCGTAGCCGGACAGCAGCTGTACACGGCCCAGGAGACCCCTGAGGTGCAGGTCGCTCAGCCCTCTCCGCAGTTCCGTGGCCCGGTCGTGTGCCCCGTGGATGCCGGAGAATGGCATCATCATGATCCTGGGTAACCAGGGTGTCAGTGGCGGAAGACAGGTTCGAAGAGCAGTGGAATATGTGCAGCAGCAGGAGCAGCCGCAACTGCTGCCAGCGGGAATCTTATATCGCTGCAGTGTTTAGTGCTTGGGACCTTCTCCTCAGGCCTGAGGACTATAGTCCGTTAATGTTAACAACGAAACACTAAAAATTAAGGGAAGTAAGCATGTTCTCTCACTAGGATTAGAGAAATGAAATATTCGGATATATGGGCATGTTCGTTAACGACTACCGCTATTACAAAGTTAACTGATTTCTCTCTGTGTGTCGCTAATCATGGATCTGCAGATATAGCATTCAGTGAGGTGGCGCTCATTAACTTACTTTCGCAGCATGGAATGAAGTTTTAGTCTACTTCCGCCATGCCGCTTTTTTCTTTCTGGAATTTTACCACAGCAAATGGCGATCGTGATAAAAGACTGCAGGAGTCGCCACTCGCGGGGCTGTGCCTGCCTATGCTGGTACAGCGAAAACATCTCTGAAGTGCTGTACCTGGGTATGGTGTGCAATTGGAATTTCGCCAAGTGGATGACCTTCTCCCATAGGGTGAACCAGCGGTTTAGCCGGTCAGGCTCAAAGACGTTCTGGATGAAGCGGTCAAAGATGGGCAGCGCCTGTGCCCTCTGCGCCAGCATAAGGCACATCAGCACCACCAGGGCACGACCCGCCTCGCGACGGTGCCGCCTGCGAGGGACACCAGGTGGAGCAATGTGTCACGAAAGCGTATGCATCACTGAAAAGCTTTTATAGTGCATGCTTACAAACCTGCGGAAGGAGAGTACACGGTGCTACTTTTACCACAGCTTTACTCACAGTGAATTTTTACACTTAATTTGTGATTATATAATATGTCACCACATTATAATAATACTCATCATCATCATAATCACATTTGTCATCAGTGCCATCCCGGTAATCACCGTCGCCATCCTAACGATTATGCACACCGCAGGATAAGGGCCTCACTAACTGATCTACAGTCAGCTCTCTTTTTCGCCTTCGGCAACAGCCTGACGCCACATATTTCCTGCTCTCCTCAGGCTATCTCTTTCGCTCTCACTCGCTGCTATGTTTTATTTCCTTGGAATTCTTTTCCAATGGCTTTCTGTGCTGTCGTGATTTCAAGCCTTTTCTCTAGCTTCGAAGTTTCAATACCATTGGTGAATACTAGCAGGATACAGATATCACATACGGTTGGCTCACGATAAAATTTCCATTCTATATCCTATCTTCACTCTTTTTGGCTTACAACCATCGGCTACAGCGACGCCGTGCTCTCGCTATCACGGCGGTGGGATCTGCCTGTAGGCAAGGCGGATGAAACAATGCAAGGGAGTCAAAGGCAATCGAGGGCATTGGCGAAGGAGATTAAGACAGCGACTGCGGCAAGAATTAAAAAAAAAAAAAACTAAGGCACTGCTCCGCTTCTTGAGAACTTCTGGCCTGCACGATAGGCTGTGACTTTAACGAACAGTGACGTTTTATAGTGACTTCAATTTTCTGTTACTCTCCTTTCTCTTTCTTTTTTTTATCCCCTCACCCCCTTCCCTCCGTGTAGGGTAGCAAACCGATTATTATTTCGGTTAACCTCCTTGCCTTTCCTCTTATTACTCCTCCTCCTCCTCCTCCTAAAAAAAACTAAAATCTCTTGATTTCTTTCGTTTCGGAGTAAAAAACTGAAATAAATAACATATGCAGCTGTAATAAACCGCTAAAAGCACACTGGCAGTGAAATACCACTTGAATGGACTTCACGAACGTTGAGGAAATGTTCGCTTTCGTAAAAGTTCGCTGAACTTAAATGAGCACATAACCACTTATTTTGGAAAGCCAAAATATTTTTTGAAGTATTTAAATAGTTCACGAAGAAATTTCTTTCTGAAAACTGAAATCTCCACGCACGTGCTGTGTATCTACTCTTCATAAAACTGCTGTAATTTTGTAAAGTGAACAAGCTCTGTGTTTAGAACACTTTTTGATAACAACTCCGAGTGTATACAAACGCCCACCTATCCTTTCCTGCACGAGTTAAGTTACAGTTACAATCGGTTTAAGCCCGTTGTACAGTAGTGGTGAGGGCTGAGGATCGTTATTTTTTATTATTTTATGGCTGCCTCACTGTAAAGGATGATACTGAGATTGAGTCAAGCTCCCTAGCTAATATTGTCACGTTGGTGACAATAGCTATGGCATCATCATCATCAGCCTGACTACGCCCACTGCAGGGCAAAGGCCTCTCCCATGTCTCTCCAATTAACCCTGTCCTTCGCCAGCCGCGGCCACCATATTCCCGCAAATTTCTTAATCTCATCCGCCCCCCTAATTTTCTGCCGCCCCCTGATACGCTTGCCTTCTCTTGGAATCCACTCCGTTACCCTTAAGGACGAGCGGTTATCTTGCCTTCGCATTACATGCCCTGCCCAAGTCCATTTCCGCTTGATTTCAACTAGGATATCATTAACGCGCGTCTGTTCTCTCACCCACTCCGCCCGCTTCCGATCTCTTAACGTTACATCTACCATTTTTCTTTCCATAGCTTGCTGCGTTGTACTTAAGCTGAACCCTCTTTGTTAGCCTCCACGTTTCTGCCCCATAGGTGAGTACCGGTAAAATACACCTGTTGTATACTTTTCTCTTGAGGCATATTGGTAAACTGCCATTCATGATCTGAGATAACCTGCCATATGCGCTCCACCCCATTCTTATTCTTCTAGTTATTTCCCTCTCATGATCTGGATCACCTTTCACTGCCTGCCCTAAATAGACATATTCTCTTACTACTTCCAGCACCTGGCTACCAATTGCGAACTGCAGTTCCCTTGCTAGGCTGTTGAACATTACTTTGGTTTTCTGCATGTTAATTTTTAGCCCCACCGTTCTGCTCTGGCAGTCTAATTCATTGATCATGCTTTGCAGTTCATGTCCTGAGTGACTTAGCAAGGCAACGTCATCAGCGAATCGCAAATTACTTAGGTATTCTCTATTAACTCTTATCCCCAACTGTTCCCATTTCAGGCCCCGGAATACCTCCTGTAAACAGGCAGTGAATAGCATCGGCGAGGTCGTGTCTCCCTGCCTGACACCTTTCCTTATTGGAATTTTATTACTGACTTTATGGAGAACTATGGTAGCTGTGCAATCGTTATAAATATCTTCCAATATTTTCACATAGCTATGGCATTCTTGAATAATTGAGGAAAGCGCTTCCAGTCGTTCAATGTGTACGGTGAAAAGAGACTGAAAGGAAGCATTTGTCCAGCAAAATGGGATTACGACCTGATGAATGTGATTCAATCTAGGCGATGCGTATGCAGATGCGATGAGATAAGTTCATTAAGTAATTGATTTGATAGAAACATTTATGAAGAAATCACAGGCAAAAATTTTAATTGATTTATGGGAGTTTAAAGTCCCAAAGCGACTCTAGCTATAAGGGACACCGCAGTGAAGGGCTCCGGGGTCGCGATTAAAAAAACATGCTAACTAAAGTTAAATGAAGAAGTTGTGAGACAAAAACGCAAATGGAGGTTGAGTTAAAAAAACTGGGGTGTTATTGTTGAAATGGCGCTCTGTGTTGAGTGAAGACATCACGTGGTTTGCGTGTTGACGGCAGGGATGGAATTGCAGCGGAACCACCTCAGCAGCCAGAACATGAGACTATTTCGTGGCGTTTGCGCGTGGCTTTGCGTCAATGTCCTTATATGCAGAATGGACCTACTTGACCATGCAACTGTCCTAAGAGCGTGGTGAAAGCGAATAAACGGTGCTTAAGGTCGCAGAGTGAGATAGCGTTGAGCCACCCGGTCGGCAAAACGTGTGAGGTAGCGGAGAAATGCCTTAAAACGCACAACTGTGCTAGTCCAACTATGCAACCGTCTCTCACGCCCTGGCTTCTGTACTTTATGTATTTTGTTCCTTTTACTCAGTGTAACTTCTACTCAACAGCCAGCCAGCAGTGGCGTGCATGTCAAGAATAGTGACCTTTTTCAGTTAAAATTAAATTTAGAGAAGTCAATTCGGCTTACTTTTATTGTTTTTTTTTTCGGCTTAAAGCGAAATGTCCAAGGTCCAACCACTAAATATGGAAGAGCGGTGCACCACAGATGGACGGACGGACGGACGGACGGACGGACGGACGGACGGACGGACGGACGGACGGACAGACAGACAGACAGACAGACAGACAGACAGACAGACAGACAGACAGACAGACAGACAGACAGACAGACAGACAGACAGACAGACCCAGGTGGTCGAAATTTCCGGAGCCCTCCACTACGGCGTCTCTCATAGCCTTAGTCGCTTTGGGACGTTAAACCCCATAAACCAAACCAGAAAGACAGACAGACGGACGGACGCTGCTCTTAAGACATTGAAAATGAAATCAACATTGATTCCCACTGGCACCGCCTGCGCCTGACTATTTCAAGATTCACCTCGGTGTCGGCCTTGAGGAACGGCGCTGTATTTTTTAACTTAGTTTCGCGCACCAAACACATAGACAAAAGACGTTATTGTTCAGTGCTTAAAATGCACGGTCAGTCGCCCACGTGATTCGCCAACGTTGAACAACAGCAGAACATTTTATATTCAGGTATTTCTCCGCTGATCATTGGCTTACTTTTATAGCGATAGCTGCTAGTGTCCCAGCTCTCGACTCTGTCAGCTCTGCGCTGTGCCTTCAGTTCTGTCAGCTCGGTCAGTACCTTACCGGGAGCGAACAGCCCTACCACTGCAAGCGGGTCTGATTCTTCTTCACCGGCGCGTCAGTTGCAACGTTTTCTGCCGGGCTAGTTGGTGATTGAAGTTAATTTTCGAACTGCACGAACAACAACAACAGAGCAAAGGCGCTTGTGTTTTATGTGTGTGTCCTTTGCTCTGTGGTTGTTTTTTTGCGCAGTTCGAAACTGAGCGTCAATTGAGCTGGCGTCTAGAATTCAATACATTCAGTAATCCCGAAGCCATCGTGCTCAAAGTGAAGAGGATGTCACTGGCGTGTTACGAATCTGTCCGATCAACTAGGCTATGAACGTTACAAGGATGCAAGCAACATTTATTGCACATGAAGTCGCAGCGGTGGCTAAGTGGTTATGGCGCTTGGCTGCTGACCCGAATGACGCGGGTTCGATCCCGGCCGCGACGGCCGAATTCCGATGGAAGCGAAATGCTAGTGGTCCATGTACTGTGCGATGTCAGTGCGCGTTAAAGAACCCTAAGTGGTCGAAATTATCGGGAGACCTCCAATACGGCGTCGCTCATACCCTTAGCCGCTTTGGGACCGCGATCTTCATAATATGATTAAATAAATAATGCACGCCATCAAATGTCCCTCGTACGCTTGTCACCCCTGCTGCGACGGGGCTGGTGCATCGTCAGTGTTCACACAACGTTTCCACGTGCGCGAATGCCAGTGCATGGGCAAGTGATTTGAACGCAATCGATATCCCACACCCTGCCCATTGTTATTGGAGAGGTCACTTTAACTACTCCGCTGTGATCCGTATACGTATCGTTCCCCTTCCGACTGGCATGATCATTTGACATCAGCGGCCTCGGCAACCAGATTTCGCTGTAATTCGCACTACTTCAGGGACACGTCGGATGATTATTTTTTAGTTTCTTTATCGCACGAACATGTTGAAGACGAAAGCTGATAAAAGAGCATAATTGAAGCCGTCTGCGGGATAGAAAAGCATAGCTGTGCACTCACCTTAGGAAGGTCGCCTGATCCAGCGGCCGTCGCCGCTCCATAGTAACGCTGGAGGACACGGCCGAGTTCCTTTCACGTGCACGCCACTAGCGGCAGCAGTACTCCGGTCTTCCGCAGGAGCTGTCGGGCGAACGTCGGTCGGTGTCGGGGGCAAAGTCCCGCGTGTGAACCGACCAAGTTAGGAAGAGCAGACAAAAAGGAAAAGTAAAACTGCCGACGAGTACGGACACCGGGCGACGCTTCGCTTCGACGTCTCGAACGGGGCTTCCCCGCCGCCTTGCCCTCGACAGCGCGAGACGGGGGGGCGGGCGGACCACGCCGTGTACTACAACATTTCGACCAATCTGGAATTTCACGGTCTCTGGGTCACGGCTTACATTTCCTCTCGCTCCGCGCCGCCCTCCTCCTCTCCCCATTCCTGGGGCATCCATGCGTTCCTTTCCTCCTTCCCCGCCTATCATCCCCCTCTCCCTTGATGCTCCTTTATATTGACTCCATTTACGGGCGGACCGTGTGGGAGGAAGACGCTCCAAAACGAGAACGATGCGGAGTACGTAACGCGCCGGGGAGCCGTCAACAAACGGGACCGATGGACGGACGTTAGGAGAGAGAACGTGAGGAGGAGGAGGGAAACACTGAAAGAGAGAGAGAACGAACGACCGACCGGTTCTGCCCTTCCGTATAACCGGGACTGGGACGCCGGCAGTGGCTGTCGCCCCAGCCGGTCTGTTGCGTTCACCGTTCATCGGACGGTCGCTAGCGTCCCTTAAAAGGAAATAGGATGTGAGCTGCGCAATTTTTTTTCTTCCGCCCGAAATGTGGAGCAGTCGCTTTGGCGAAGAACTGCGGAAACTGGCCCTGTCTGCTTTATGTAGACTCGTTATTTCTTTGCCCTTATTTGTGTTCGTTGCGCAGTTTTCGAAGCGCACGCGTTATGTAATACTTCATGACCGCGCTTCAGCGCCCATTGCGTGCATCGGTGCACACCGCGGACATTGATAACGCGACTTTTATTGTACATTTTTCTTTCCCGGAGCCCTTAGTGTGGCGGAGAGAGGCTTCCTTTAGAGTCGATTCATTAGCCTTTTGGACGGAGGTGAGCATTACGCGCTACGATAAAGCTGGCGTTATTCTGACATGCTGCCATTGCACTTAGTTACGTTAATGTACAGTAAAGATATTTGGTGATTCGATGCAGGATGCATTTTAGCCCCTTCAGGCCTTGCGTCCAAAGCCTGTGCGTGAGACCTAAACGCTAACACTCGTTGTATACCAAACGCGATGTCGACGCATGTAGACACTGTCAAAAGAAAAAAAAATCTAAAAATGTTCGACAGAACCACAAGCGAGAAGAATGAATACACATGATAAAAATAACTTTTTAAGATGGACGCCTTCGCGTTTTACGGTAGTTATGGTGCGGCTCCTGTGAATGCGCATTTTCTTTTGGTTTAAAAGCATGCGCAATTTCTTTTGTTTTGAAAGCATGAGTGCTTTAATATCCCCTAGATTTTATGTTTTGCTTGTCTAAATACTACTTATGACCGGGATCAGAGAAAAGAAGTATGAGATCGAGAAACTAGTTTTCAGTCCCGATGTGGAAATGCGCCTCGGCAGAAATCTCATGATTTATCACCTGTCCAATGTTATAGAACGTTCCATGCAAATGTAACTTTCAAATTTTCAACATTTTGCCCTCCGCCGATATTACTTAGCGCCTGAAGGGGCAAAAAAAAAAAACTCATTCATATATATTGAGCAGACAAAGGTAGGGAAATGAGGGGCTTGTTATCACATACATATGAGGGAAATCAACAGTCATTGAAACCAAGACAAGCACAAGCGAATGTTTCTATGTTTACAACGCAATAGTGTTAAATGCCCTGTTCTCCAGAAAATCTGGTGTCGGCGTTGTGAAAGAAAAATCACGCACATGACTCTGGCAGGTGGTGCCCAGAGAGCACCCCAGGAGGCAGGTGGGCCACCTATAGGTCACGTGACCTTGCTGCGTCATCACAACCTGCCCACCGCGATAAGCGAGCAAACTGCTATCGCGTCATATTCTTAAAGGCTGAACTCCATGTACGCGAAAACTCACGCGAACGCGACAGCGGCAAGCGACGAGCGGCACCGTCGCGCGAAGCGAAATACCCGTGTCGCTTGTCGTGTCGCTCGGATCTGCACTCACAGAAAATTTCGCTCGTCGCCCGGAAGTTGCCAACGCGATTAGCCAATAGCAGCTAACCTGGCAGCGTACGTCACTACCGAGCCTCTTGCCGGCTCTGGCAAAGATGGCGCTGGCTCTGGCCGGGAATCTTGCTTCACCACCGATTCTTCGTTGTCGCTACGCTGTGCCCCACGTTCACGGCAAACTAAATGCTCACGAAGCTTTCGCTTTCTCTGAACTTGCGTCAACCACAAAATTTTAGCGATAAAACACCACAGATTTTCAGATTGCTTGTGTTTACTGTGCTGCTAGGCTTAGCGAGTATGCGTCGTTTGAGGTCAGAATGCGCGCGAGGTTCAAACAGGTGTGCGCCCACGGTGTAACGCCGT
Source organism: Amblyomma mixtum (assembly GCF_055824585.1). Lineage (NCBI taxonomy): Eukaryota > Metazoa > Arthropoda > Arachnida > Ixodida > Ixodidae > Amblyomma > Amblyomma mixtum. The sequence goes on from NC_143016.1 coordinate 89,877,875, forward strand.
GTGCGCCCCACGTTCAGGCAACATGGCGGCGCCCGTGACAATAACATAAAATGACATTGTCGTGTCCGGTCGCTGTGTTGAATGCAGCGAAAGACGCACACGGTACTTTTAGACTTCGTTTATTTAAAGCTGAAGAGGGTGCGACCAGCGTCGACCGAGGCAGCAGCCGAACTGGCCGCCCGAAGAAAGGAGGGAGCCGAGAAGCGTCCACGGGAGGGAGTGGCTTCCCAGAACAGGAGGAGGGTGCGGGGGCGCACCGTGGGGGGGCATCCGGCGACAGCGTGCGACGAGGGGCAAACGGTCGTTAGGAGGAGGATTGAGTGGTCGTTAGGAGGAGGATGCGAACTGTCGTTAGGAGGGGAATGCGAGTGGTCGTTAGGAGGGGGCGCACACACACAAAAGCAATAAGGGGACACAACACTTCCTTCCCCCTTAGAAAGTTGCCTGGTATCGTGCAGGGGGTCGGCGCTCACGCGTGGAGGCGCGCTGGCTTTGTGCGCTCGGGGGAGAAACACTTGTAGGCTGGCTGTTGTTCGCTGTGTCTCCTAGGTCTGTCCTGGGCGAAGTCTCTTCTTCCGGGAAGAGGTGCCAGGCTATGTGGGAAAATGGTGCACGTGTTCTCTCCGCTGGCGGACAGCTCTCAGACGGCGTCGTAAATCTACGCAGCTGGTTGAGATGTCGGCGTGCTACTGTGCCATGTATGTTGACGAGCCAAGAGCGCAGGCCTATGCGTCTGACAATTGTAGCTTCCTCCCAGCGTGGCTTTTTCAGAAACTGTCGGGCGAGGACGCGCTGCCCCTCATTAAGCGTGCCGCAGCGCGGAATTGCTTTTTCTTCCCGGAACGTCTCTGCCTTTGGCTCGGGGAGGATGGCTGTGAGCTGGGTTCGCATTTCACGCTCGAACATCATTTTCGAGGGGGTCTCGCCTGTTGTGCTCTGAACCGTCGTGTGCTGCTTGAAGAGAAAGCGCGCAAGGCGGCGCTGCAGCGAGCCTGTCTGATCTCTTTCAAGGGCGTGTTTTAGCTCGGCTACGTAGCGCTCGGCTTGTCCGTTTGTCGCTGGGTGGTAGGGGGCCGATGTAACTGAGGAGATCCCGTTGTCGCGATAAAACTTGAGAATCTCCGCAGACACAAACGGTGTTCCGTTGTCCGACACTACCTTGCGCGGCAGGCCGAACGTTGCAAATAGTGATCGGAGGTTGTCAATGACTGCTGCCGAAGTCGTCTGTCCCATTTGCCTTATCTCAAGCCACTTTGTGTAGGCATCTACGACCACAAGGAAAGTGCAGCCCTCAATTGGTCCTGCAAAATCAATGTGCAGTGTGTGCCATGGTGTGTCTGGCTTTTCCCATTCTGGGACAGGGGCTTTCGGCGGGGCGCTCCGGCTGCTCTGGCAAGGCTTGCATTCTCGCACCACTGTTTCGATGTCGTTGTCAATGCCAGGCCACCACATGTAGCTTCTGGCACACTTTTTCATTGCAACGATGCCCCGATGTCCGGCGTGGATGAGAGACATAGCTTGTGCGCGTAGTTCTCTCGGCATCACAACTCGGGACCCAAATATGATGCAGCCGCGATGGGTGCTCAACTCTGTAGCTCGCCTGCGGTAAGCGTCGAAGTTGTCCCCTTTGAGTTTATGCACGTTGCCTTGTTGAACAGCTGTGTAAACTAGCCGGAGAGCTGCGCACTTCTGCGTAGATGCTGCAACTGTGCCTGCTGTAAGCGGAGGTTCTGGCAGTGCTTCGAACATCAGAACGTCTCCTGGTGGAAATGGTTCGTCAACAGTTGCGTCTAGTGGCAGACGGCTTAGCGCATCGGCGTTTTGATGTTTGCCGCATATCATCACGCCTAGTGGAGAAAACCAGTTTCTCCCTAGAAGGCTTGATCCTGTGCCCTTCACAACAAGCAGAGGTAGCGTATGGGTCTGGCCGTTGTAGTTAACCTGCACGTTGGCAGAGCCCAATAGTGGCAGATTCTGTCCTGACCACGTTCGCAGGTGCGTGTCGTCTTGTTGCAGGGCGGGTGCGTCAGATGGCCATGAAGTTCGGAACGTGTCCTCACTGATCAGAGTACAGGCTGCGCCGGAGTCCACCTCGAACTTAATCAGCTGGTGATGTACGCTTACTTCTGTAAAAATCTTCGGTCGCGTGCCGAGATTCATGGTGTTCAGGTCGTACAACACAGATGGTGTTGCTGATGTTGTTCCATGGAGATCAGATAGCGGCGTATTCTCTGAGGCGTTGACGCTGTGATTAGGCTGGGAAGGTGACTTTATCTTGGCAAGTCTCCGTTTCGTAATGCATGCTCTTTCGATATTCCCTCGCTTGTGGCAAAAATTACACGTGGCTGACTGGAATCGACATCCCTGGGGGTTGTGTTGGTCGTCACACCGCCAGCAGCGTTGTGCCTTTTTGACCGATTTTACAACAACAGAAGGCTTGCGCACCTGGTTGCTTGTCTGGTGTACCGGCTCGGTGTTCCGGCGAATCCCTCTCTGCTGGTGACCGGCGCTCTCCGCTCGAACGGCGATGTCGTAAGCTTTGCTGAATGTGAGGTCCTTCTCAGCGAACAGGCGCTGCTGCAGTGACTCGTCACTCAGTCCGCACACAAATCTGTCGCGTAACATCACGTCCAAGGGAAGCATGGTGGTGTTAGCAGAAGAAGCTGCGTCTCCCTCCTGCCCGGTAGCTGTTGTCGACAGCGTTCCAAAATTGCAGTCGGCAGCGAGCTTCTTGAGCGCGGCTACGTAGGCGCTCACAGTTTCTCCTCCCAGTTGATCTCGTCGTTGGAAGCGAGCCCGGCTGTAGACCTCGGATGGCCTTGGGTCGTAGTGCTTTTGCAGCGCTTTTACGATGTCGTCGTAAGACACTGCCGCTGGTGTGCTTGGCTGAATAAGGGCGCAGACAGTATCGTAGGTCTGCTCCCCGCACAGCGTCAGCAGGTTGGCCCTCTTCAAGGCTGGGTCTGTGATGTTGTTAGCTTCAAAGTAGAACTGAAGGCGTCCAACCCACGATGACCACGATGAGCCGTTGAATTCCGGTATCTGATTGGGAAACCCTCGCGTAGCCATGGCTTGTCAATAGCGTTGCGTAGCGCGGGTCGAATCCACTTTCTCGTCGCCACTGTCGTGTCCGGTCGCTGTGTTGAATGCAGCGAAAGACGCACACGGTACTTTTAGACTTCGTTTATTTAAAGCTGAAGAGGGTGCGACCAGCGTCGACCGAGGCAGCAGCCGAACTGGCCGCCCGAAGAAAGGAGGGAGCCGAGAAGCGTCCACGGGAGGGAGTGGCTTCCCAGAACAGGAGGAGGGTGCGGGGGCGCACCGTGGGGGGGCATCCGGCGACAGCGTGCGACGAGGGGCAAACGGTCGTTAGGAGGAGGATTGAGTGGTCGTTAGGAGGAGGATGCGAACTGTCGTTAGGAGGGGAATGCGAGTGGTCGTTAGGAGGGGGCGCACACACACAAAAGCAATAAGGGGACACAACAGACATGCAATGACATACAATGACAAAGCTGTAAACACGTTTTGTTTGACATTTTTCTGCCCAAAATTTTAATCCTTGCAAATAATGTGACTCTTGTTATAAACGCAAACAGCTTTGCGGTGTATTATGCCAGCAACACTGATCGTCGTCTCCGTTTCGCGTTCGCGTTGTCGCTATGGGCGCTATGCATGGAGCTTGGCCGGTGGGCGAAGGAGCGACAGCCAGCCGTCGTCGCCGCGCCGCCTCGTCGCGTCGCTTACTTTTTCGCGTACATGCAGCTCAGTCTTAAGGCGGAGCTTAAATGTGCCCTGAAGAGGAATCTGAACTCGTCTTTTTGCCGCGGGAACTTAATCTGCACGTTCCGAGCATTCTTAGAAACTTCGATTTATTGCCCTGTGTGGCTGATTTTCCTAATTAAATCGAATTGACGTCCGGCTCCCGCCTTTTTTTTTAATTCTCCCTCGTACGGTGTGCGGGGTCGACCAACGGGTGGAGTGCCTTTCGGCCAGTCCCGCGGCGGCTTGCTGCTCTGCCATCGGCGGAGTAATACGTAGTAGTCCGTAGAAGCAAATAGTCCGCGCGTATTTTTATTTCTGCGGGCTTATTTTGCGGCTATATTATCTGCGAATGAAACTATTTATTCATGGAAACCTAAAAAACAAAATAAAGCGAGAACAAAGCCTCCACGGAGCTGGCTGCAAGGCACTCCACGCGTTGGTCGACTCCGCCCACCGTACGAGGGAGAATTAAAAAAAAAAGGAGGGAGCCGGACGTTAATTCGATATAATTAGGAAAATCAGCCACACAGGGCAATAAATCGAAGTTTCTGAGAATGCTCAGAACGTGCAGATCGAGTTCCCGCGGCAAAAAGACGAGTTCAGATTCCTCTTCAGTGCACCTTTAAGTGTCCCCTGCAATTTTTTTGTTTGTCGTTTAAACAATGGAAAATTAACGTGATTCTATGGCTGGAAGACAAATGATTAGACAGCGAAAAAAAAAAACAGAAAACAACCACATGCCGCCGGTGGGATCCGAGCCCACCGGCGGATCACATTGGCGGCATAAGGTTGTTTCTTTCACTTTAAAATACATTTCAGCTACAAATTAATTTGTTGTTCATTTCTCAATGGTTAAAGCAGGAACGAAAGAAAAGGTAAAAATACTCCCCTGGGCTTCTCTATTTTTCGGTGAATGTTGATTTTTCATATATCATTCCTATGTAGTAAAGCAATATTAGAAACTTTCTTTCCTAAAAGAAGCCCCGCCGCGGTGGCTCAGTGGTTATGGCGCTCGGCTGCTGATCCGAGAGACGCGGGTTCGATCCCAGCTGCGGCGGCTGAATTTCGATGAAGGCAAAGTTCTAGAGGCTCGTGTACTGTGCGAGCCCCAGGTGGTCGAAATTTTCGGAGTCCTTCACTACGGCGTCCAAACTTGCCTAAAAAAAATATTTCATTTGAAGTCCACGCCATCTGTTTCCTGTTTACGCTCTCGTCTTTGCCGATGTTACTTAGCGCCGTTTTAAAATGCTCGGGTAACCAGATAAGCTGCACGGGGAACGTTTAATCGCAGTGATTTTCTCTAGTCGTAAATAGCGCTTTGAAATTACGACAGCAACTCGATGACTTGAAAAATTGTGATTGTTAATTAAAGCCTGGCGGGTTAGGGCACACGAAGAAGTATTATTTTGTGAAAAATTCTGCCCTTGTTGAATGTTTATGCCGTGACATAATATTCCCACCAAAATATACATTTTATTGAAGCAGGCGTTTTTTTCCTGCCCGTAAAAAGAAGCCACGCCTTGTCACAATGGTTTTGACAAAGGCAAAGAAATAAAAACACAACGGGATTATATCCTCGCATGATCTGCCCAGTTGGGCTGTAAAAACTTTGTAGACCTGGAAACCGTTAGTTCCCTCTGAAGAGAAGGGGGCAAAAAGGGAGAAAAGCTGTCCTCTAGCGCCTTCGCTTTGGTAAAAGGGAGTGCGGTATAGAGGAGAGTTTACACCCGTTTTACTCCCGTATAGGTGTATTCGTGCCTGGAGTGTTGGCCACGGCTAACTGTTCCTAGCACGTCTCGTGATATCCGCAAGAGTTGTCAACCACAAAGCGCTCTGTAGTTTGAGAAGATAATAGGCGAGTTTGGAACGCCTTACTTTACAAACCGCATGCGAAAAAAATGCTACGGAAAAATATTGCTTAGCAGTGCGTATACTGTAAGATCAATCAGGCACCTGAAAAATGGCACATTCAGGGCGAATGACGAAGGTTTCACGAAGCAGGTCTCCAATGCGCCCCACGACTAACTTCGCTGCAGTGCCGGGTAGATCAGCACTGTCTGTACTATTTACAGACCCACACTCTTTAAAGTATGACGAAAAATGCAGTGCTCAAAACAGGACAAAACGAAGAGGACATTATGTTTGATGTAGTTACGGAAACGCATGGAGTTATGTTCCTTCAATTATGGCGGACAAAAAGTGAATGGTTGGAAGTAAAAAAAAATGTGCAAGCGAGGAGAGATTGTGAGGGCAGTCCGGTCATCCAGAAGCCTTTTCAAGCGGCTCCGAGTGTTCCATGGAGCTGGACTGCTTGGCCTCACTGATGGTCGCCGCCGTCGTCGGCTCAGCGCCCGTAGTCGTGGCCCACGTCGGCCCAGTGGCCCCCTGAAGGGCCTCCTCGGCGGCGACGTTGGGTTCCACGTTCATGGGCATCGTGGTCCCTCGGACAGCGGGGCTCCCCTCCTCCCCTTCAGGTGCCATCGCAACTTCAGGTGACCTCCTACGCTCGGTGCAGAACACAGGCTCAGCGACGGCCGCAGGTGAGGCAGACGCAGCCGGAGACACAGCGCTTGCCGTCTCATCCATCTTTGTGGCCTCGCGCGATGGTCTAGGAGGTGTCAGCCTGACAACCGGCTGGCCTTTGATGGAAGGAAGCGCGTTGCGCTCGGCGAGGAAGGCGACGTACTTCGAGTAGAGCTCCTCGTCCTTGGGACCGAAGCCGGGCTGAGGCTCCATGGCCGCGTAGAGGTCCTGCGCAATGAAAGGGTGCTTGCAAGAGCGTGACAACACCAGCGTCGCAAGAAAGGACCCATGTTTCTAACCCAAGTGTTCCTGCCCGATGACAGCGCTGCCCACCTGAACGTGGGTTGTGCGGGACGTATGGATCTGAGGGGAAGTGATCTTCTGAATGTGTCATCGCAGTCATGTATGCTTAAGAGCTGCTGAATTCACGAAGCGCGGGAAGGTACTTGGAGGGGAGCGAAAACTTCAGATCTTTTTTCCAGCTGCTATTAGGAAGGTTCTGTAAGTTGTTTCACCTAAGACTACTCAATTTTAAAAAATAAGTTGGAGAGGAGGAATAACCGCGAACTTGACAGGACTGAAGAGCGAGAAGAGGACAGGACGAGCGGTAACTAGCAACTGAAGTTTATTGAAGAAAGACATGTTGCAGCAAAGGTTGCATCTGCGCATAGAGTACCAGAACTGAGATAGTGACACGTGGAACACACGAGATAGTTAATGATATACATCGAAACGAACAAAAACGAACAAAAACAATGAAATGCCCGTCACAGGTTTAACAGAAACCGGGTCTCTTTATCTAAAAGCGCCACGGAAGGCTCACTCACACACATATCAAGCCCAAGTTTGCTCATGTGTGCCTCTTCTAAAATCTCCCTTTCAAGCCTCGACCTGCCCCTTCCGATGATGGTGGCTTTGTTGAACTGTGGGTAGCAGCCATCGCATTCCCTGCAGTATCTCGGCAGATTAGCGCCATTATCAGGTTTCAAGGATCGAAAGTGCTGTCGCAGCCTATCGTTTAGACATTGACCCGTCTGGCCGACGTATACTCTGCCGCATCGCAACGGGAACTGGTATACCACATCAGTGGCACAGTTGACATATCTGTGTTCATGCTTCGTCGTGCACGCGACCCTGCGCCTACCTTCCGCCACGCGCCCGCAGAGCTGCGATAGCTTGCAAGGGGCTGAAAAAACAATTTGAATGCCTTGCCTACCTGCCACCCTCTTGAGGTTATGGGCCATCTTGTGCACATAGGGCACAACTTCAAGCGGCCTTTTGTCCAGAGGGATCGCCTCCTCTTGGCCACGCACCTTGTTCCGCAGTTTCCACAGTTCTGGTACGTTATGCGCAGAATAAACTTCAGTTGCTAGTTACCGCTCGTCCTGTCCTCTTCTCGCTCTTCAGTCCTGTCAAGTTCGCGGTTATTCCTCCTCTCCAACATGTCAGACCAACTTGGCCAAAGCTTCCCCTTGTTAAAAAATAAGCTTTTTAAGTTAGAACAGCGATTTTTTTTCGGCATGGCGTTGTCATCGGTGTAGGACGTCAGAATACAGCTAAGACGTGCTAACTCGCAGGATGGTTAGCTTTTTAACTATTACTGTTAGGCTCCTTAATTGTCGAGAGGTGTGTTGCCCACCACTAGTTAAACACATATCACAATTTATAATTTCTCGAACGCTTTTGCCCACGGCGCTGCGGCAGAAAAATTTTTGGGCTATTTCGACGAGTTACGCGAACTGGAGAGGTTGCTTTTCCAGCAAGCTTCTCGAAAGTGCATGTATTTTGGCGCGATGTAGCGAATATTTTTTGGGCCACAGCGCCGAGGGTAACCGCGTTTCTGAAATTCTAAAAACTGATATGGATATTACTGATCACCGGTGGGCTACACGCCTCTCAGTAATTAAGGAGCCTAACAGTAATAGTTAAAAAGTTAACTTGTCACTATTATTTATCAAGCCTGCTAATTAGCACGTCGTAACTGTATTCTGGCGTACTACACTACTGACAATGCTGTGCGAAAAAACCGCTCTTCTAATTCAAAAATCCTAATTTTAAAAATTGTGTAAAACCTTAGGTCGAACGCCCTGTAGATACGGTGTCTTAAAAAAAACAGACTAAATGTAATCTCAGCATTGCTACTAGCCGTGAATGAGGCGTCAATGTTGGCAGGGCGGCACGTAAATACTTGAGATATGTTGTAATGAAGGTTTGAATCAGCTATCTTTCTACGAGTGATCGGCACATTTTTCATGGCTTCCTAACGGTCCTTGTCTCCACGTCGTTGCAATGGCGACTGAATTGCACCTCCATGCATGGACAAGGATGCGCGACAATTTACGAAAGAACTGAAGGGATTAGGGAGCTTATTGCTGTCGTTTGATACGGAAGAAATCTCAATAAGCAGCAAGAAAGTGCTGAAATATTTCCGCTTTGAAGGAGTTATTACATAATGCGGTACGCACGGAAATGTGTCTGCCCAGTAGTGCGAAAACAGACACATGAGAGGATGACCTCATGTTTGACTTTGCAAACTTGTCTGACTGCGGAGGTTATAGCTAAACGCTGTTAATTCCAGCCGCATTGTTCCTATGTCGGCACGTCCCGTGTGAATGCATGTCAAGCGGTTGGAGTGACGATGTTTTATAGACGCCGCTGTGCGCGCACCGCGGTATCGAGGTTTTGGAATTGCACATTAAATGGCCAAAATTTGAGGAGCCACATAGGCATGGGCCAGCTACAGATCTCCAATTGCACCCGGGGACGTATCTGTACTAGTTAAAATGTTAACTTTTAAAATATAGTTAATTGTTTTTCGATTTTTGAATCATTCGCCTCTTTATGGTGTCCGCAAACACCGGTACTACTATGCCGCAAACAGCTTTCTTTACCTTAAAAAATCGATTTTTAAAAATCAGTGCTGGGCTTTCCTGAAACAACTATTATATAATGAGAACATTGCATGGGAACAGGCATTAATACATGGTCGGAAAGTCGCGAAGCTTCGAAACCTAGAGATTTCCTTTACGGGATAATCATAAATATCAGCTTGTTTTCCTTTTTATTATCACACCTGGACGAAATTAAACCGCTGGTTATGCATCGCGGTGGCTTATGATCATGATGCTCGGCTGCAAACCCGAAAGACGTGGGTTCGATCCCGTCTACAGCAGTCGCATTTCGATACGGCCGAAATGCCACATTCTCGTGTATGTTAAAGAACCGCAGGTGCTCGAAATTATCCGGGGCCCTCCACTACGGCGTCCCTCATTCTGAGTCGCTTTGGGACGTTATTTCCAATAAAGCCAAACCAAACCAAGCCACTAGATCAAGATACAAACGCTACGCAAAAGGATACACGAAGAAAAGAAAATACTTAACAAAATGCTCGTAAGATGCGTAATAGGGGATAAAATGCAAAGAAAAAAATGTACAGCCGATCACGCGATGTGATGCGACAAATCCGGGTTAGCAGCATTGGTTGTACGTTTCGAATTCTACAATGATCGCCTTGTCGTTGTGTCTTCCAACTTAATCTCGCCGTCGCTTTTTCGTTGCTTTGCTGCACGGGCATATCGTGGATGGGTGGCCGTGAGGGAATAGGTGGTGGGTAGGGCCTTCTGCAGCTTCTGTAGAATGAAAGTAGGTTTTTTGGTGGGTGGAGGAATCTGGAGGGAGAAGGGTGGAGGGCAAAGGCAGGCGGGTAGTCAACGGAGCGCTCCTGTAGGGCGGCGGCTTCACATAACGCCAGAGGGACTGGTTGTCATATAGGTGGAAGGATGCAGGCGTCGTTACCTGAAGGGGGCGAGTGCACACTTACGTATTTGTTCTGTGCCAGAGCGTGCAGAACGAAGGCCCCGATGAGCACCGCGACCGAGGCGAAGACGCACATCTCCAAGGGGTTCGTCCACTGGAAGCCGATGACGGAATCGTGGCTCTTCTGAGCTCTGGTCACGAGCGACGTCAGTCCGATGACCTGCGTGAGGCGTCGAGTCCAGTTTGGAGGGTGTGCATGCCATCTCCGATATTCCGGGATTATGGGGCTTAACTTCCCGAAGTGACTCAGGCTATGAGGGACGCCGTAGTGAAGGGCTCCGGAAATTTCGACCACCTGGGGTTCCTTAACGTGCACTGACATCGCACAGTGCACGGGCCTCTAGAATTCCGCCTCCATCGAAATTCGACCACCGCGGCAAGCACCGAACACGCGTCTTTCGGGTCAGTAGCCGAGCGACATAACCACTGAGCCATCGCGGCGGCCATGCTCAATATTCTGTCTGCCATTAAGATGCTGAATTTCGATGAAGGCGGAATTCTAGAGGCCCGTGTACTGTGCGATGTCAGTGCTCGTTAAAGAACCCCAGGTGGCCGAAATTTCCGGAGCCCTTCACTACGGCGTCCCTCATAGCCTGAGTCGCTTTGAGACGGTAAACCCCAATAAACCAAACAAAAATCATGTCATGCTAAAGGCGTGCTGCATGGTTCCAATATTTTTTTTTACCATGATAGGAAATGGTCTGACTAAGCCCGTTACCTCAATCCTGCCAGCGCGCAAAAGACACTGCGTCTTGAAGATGGGGTGAAGCTAAAAAAATACTGTGTATACAGCAGCACGTGTTAACTATTCCTATTGTCCAAATTCTTAAGCAGAATGGCATACGTCCCACCGAAGGCTGTAAGTAGGTTGTTAACATTGCAAGCTAAGCAGTGGATCGACCAGGACACCGTTGTGGCCGTAGACTAGGGCGGCTGAGAAATGGCAGGGTGTGGCTCGCAGTGCAGTCACTGAGTAAGTTTTCAGGACACCGCGCTTCTTGGAAGCGGGCTTGGAAGATATCTGGTCGTCGCGGTACAAGTTTACAACACCAGCGAAAGCCGACGCTTACGAGGAATTTCCATAAACCGCCGAGTTTCCAAAGCCTCAGAGCTTTCCTTGAGTATCACCATAGATATGCAAGGTGCTGCTTCAACGACAGACGAAAATTATTAATTTGTCTTGTTTTATCTGAGCGTCCGCGCATAATATCTACGGAGTTATTAGTTCCAATTACTCACAAGTTTAATTTATCACTTATTACAAAGATGGTGGCAAGACGGACGCACAGGGAACCATGGAAGCTATTGCAGTGCTGCGGACGTCAGGAAGGGACGGTCATGGTGCTTCCAGATCAGGTGGCGGTGACAGGAGCGTTGTACTCTGCATACTTATAAAGTGGTTCTAGCTCTTAGTGATTGCGTCAATTACGACCGTATGACGGCATGGAAAAGCAGAGGAAAGCGTCCGGCGGCTCAGCCAGGACGCGTTTTAAAAGGCTTATTTCAGCGGTGTGGCTCAGGTGTGCCTTTGGAAGCCCTCTCTCTCTCCCCGCCTCCTCCTTTTATACTTCGCAGGCAAATGCTGAAGCAGACTGGTTTCTCCCGACCTGTCCCCATTGGCATCACTTTCTGACGTGATCCCGCGCACGCGCACCACCAGCACCTCCTAGCCTTCGCCGACACCAAAGTGCCCGTGTCCTAGTTCGTACGACATTTGCGTGGAAAACGAGAGAAGACGAAGTGCCTCGACTTAAGATGCCACTTGGTGGGTATTTTCGATCTCTGTACCGTATAGCTGTGGCGGACTGAGTTTACGATGCTTACAGCAACCTGAAACCAGTTGAAGCTAATAGTAGGCGAACCCTGCTTTCTTTAGTTGACTGGTAAGGCAGGCCTGCGCCACTGCTGTGCGGGTTATGAATTGTTTAAAAACGAAACTTTCTGCATTTCGGACAACTTTACCAGGACAGTAATTTAGCAAGGGCTAGCTGTAGCAAAACATTGTCAGGTTGTTTTCAGTTGGGGTTAGCGCCTAGTAAGCGGCGCAAGACAGCAAAAAAAGTGGACGCCACATGATATTTCCTTTTGTTATTCTTTAGTTGCGTAACAAGTATGATTATGGGTTGCGTAGCCCTAAAAAGGCTAACTTGAGACAGGAGGCCGGCAACCGATTAAGTTAGATGAGGGAACGCCGTTTTTTAGGCGCAACGAAAGGGCAACGAACGCAGTGAAAAATATTCGGAAGCGTCTTGCTTAGAGAAAGGTTAATTTATTTTTGCGATAATTTTTTGCCAAAATAGTGCAAACGGGACAGTTATCTAAACGAAATGGTCCCTTCGCATGAGATTCGACGGGAATAACAGGGCTTAAAAGCCAACCGGCGAGTCTTACCGCTATCGTCACCGGACAGACGAAGCGCCAGCAGAATGGAAGAAAGGCAGGGGGGCGTTCTTTGAAGATAAAGTAAATATCGTTCGTGAAACGGCTAGCACCTGCGAAGATAGCGATAAAAAAGGAAGATGTTAGGAAAAAAGAGAAGCTTCACTATATTTCGTGGCGTATGCATACTGCTAACATCACGCATGCGTTTACACCACGTTTTTTAGAGCATTAGGTACTTGACATTTCACCTTGACCCTTGATCTTGACCTTCCCATTTGATTTCAGACAGTGTTGAATTAGAAATATTATAGCGCAAACAAAGACACGGACAAAAAAGAGAGGAAACACACACACACAAGCGCTAACTGTCAACTGACTTTATTCGGTGAAAGCCACACCTTTTATAGGCCGAAGGATTGTGAGAGAAAAAAATGACAAAAAACAAAACAAGGGTTGAGTCAGAGCCATCAAATCGCGAGCGCATGCGCGGGTAGACAAGGGCATCACACTTCGGTTTATCTTCCATCTAAGTATTTCAGACATACCATTCAGACAGTGTGCACCGCATCGACAATGACCTTCAGTGCCTCACAAGGTCGAATCGAACTTGACTGCGTGGTGATGTCGTCCTAGCTATGGTAGTATGACCACGTGATCATATGACTGTTACCACTGGGTACCTGACCTTTGATCTTGACTCTTGACCCTTAACCTTGCCCCTTGACCTTGACATTTGATCTGAGACAGTGGAGATCATGCTTAACAAAGCTTTCGCTCGTATAACTAGGTTCAAGCCAAGCTGAACCCCAGCCATTTTTTTTATAGAGCGCAGCTCTTAGGCACCCGCTCCTGCATTCGGCGTCGTCGTCGTCGTCGTCGGTGGCGGCGTAACCGGCTGTCCAGGTAGTAGAGCGAAAGCCACGTGGAAGGCGTTTGTCACGGAAAGATCACGGAGGGTGGCTACCAGCGCAACACGCCACATGCCAGCTGTGGCAGGTAGAGTACAAAGAGCTGCTCTCAAAATTCTTAGCACCGACTATCATAATTGTCTGTCAGATTTTCTCAGAGTGAACAGGAGTCTTCCAAGCAATTACCGTATATTTAGGCGAAAGCCTTTAATGGCTCGTTCTCCCGTCCGTCCGTCCGGCGTTACATCCAGCGCCTGAGGTGTCGCATCTAAGAGCGCAGCTGCCAAAAGTTGACGTCGTCTTCGTCGACAGGTGGAGCTGTCGGCGCGGCGGCGTCGAGCGCTGCTCCGTCTTCAGTCGGTGTGCGGCAGCTAGTGGAGGAGGATTGTTCCCAACGGGTGCAGCCGTAACCAGGGTGTCGAACCGGAATTTTTTCGGGTTCGGTTCAGGTTCGGGTTCACGTCTTTCGGGTTTGGTTCCGGGTTCGGCTCCGGAACGACATTCTGTTCCGGTTCGAACCGGTTCGGATCGCGTCGAACCGGTTCAAACGAGTTCATACTATCAAAAAATCTGAACGTAGGTTGTTTTGATTAAATCTTGTTTTGCTGTTTACTTTTCTTTGTGATACCAGCATAAAAAACCGAACTGCAAAATTTGCTCAATGCGTGATGTTTTGACTTCACCCACTTTAGATTACTCTCCGCTGCAAAAGGATTTAAATTTACGCAAGGGCCGCGAAATCAAATGAACTGAGAGTTAGTGTACATCGGCTATGTATACTAGACTCTCTCTGATGAGGTACATAAGAAGAGAAGCTGATGGATTTTTAATGTACAAAACCTTTCAGCTTCAGCAGTTCCGGAGACCCCGTCAGGCGAGTAATAGGTCTCTCTTGAAGCTCGTGTCAATCGGGAATTTCACCGGCGCAAAGTGCTTACGGGAGCGCTGTCGGGACCGCTGCATGCGCCCACTATGAGCGGAGATTGCCCTGTATTGGCAGGTATATACAGCCAAGACTTTTTTCTGTCACCCCATTAACGGCTTGCTAATCACCCCTTCCCCCGCCCCGGCACACCTGCAGCATGCATCTAGAGGACGTCTGCCAGTTGCGTACATTTATTTGAGAGGTTACAGGGTCTTGAGAGCCTGGCACATTTGTCGGGTTCTTCTGGGAGGTGCGTTGTGGTTGATTTCCCATACAGTGGTCCTAAGTGCATGATTATTTTTTAATAGGCCCCTAACGGGGCTGATGAAAGGGTAGCTTTTTTTAAGTGCATAGGAGTACTTTTGTTCTGAGGAATTGTTGATTTTCATGTGCGGCTTTAATTGCGTTCTGAGTGCCCGCGATAAGACAGCGCACAGGGGTTTAGGGATGGAAGCAAGGGGGTATGCGTAGAAGTGGTAGACAGATGGAATCTCTAAGATTGAATCTTCAAGCGGAGTGTCTAGAAGGCGTGCGTTGTGTGGAGTATACACACTGGAGAGTTCAAGCCCTGCAAGTCTAGACGCATTATAACGTGTCGTTGGAACTGATTTCAAAGTGCAACATTTAGCTGGTTTGGTAAAATTTGAGATAGGAACGAAAAAAGAGAGGCAACCAGTTTTCTGGGGGCTCGGTGAAATTAAATGATGCGCTGATTAAGGACAAAAATTGAAAAAAAAAAAACAGTAGCAGACGAAATCGAGAAACTAGAGCTGAATGCAAAGCTGAAAATATGGCAACTGCGGAAGCTATGGAAAGGACAGATTAAAATAAACGCGATTAAAAATAGGTCACGTACTATTCGGTAGTAGGAGAAAACTTTAAAAAGAATATTTCAAGTCCTTGCGAAAAAAACATTTAAGAAGAACGTGAAGAATATGGAAATAAAGCAAAAGATTGAACCAATGGAAGAAGGGCGTTTTCGTGGTGCCATAGTCCAGGCTATGGTGGAAGATGCAGCTGTAGTGTAGGTGCCGTCAGAACGGACACTGGGAATTGAAGAAGCCCGTGCTGAGAGAAATCACATCGCAAAAATAGAATGGGGCGGTGTGCTACCAGTAGAAAGCGGTCGCATAAAACGATTTTTTTTTTTAAATATTATCAGGCACTATTGGAGCACATGACAAGGATATGAGCCCATTCAAAGAAATGTTTCTCGGCGCATTGCTACGACTAGAAAAAAACCAGCAGAAAGGTTAGAGAAGCCAATAACTGCATCAGAGGTTGAACTCGTCATTGAGAATTTGAACACGGGAAAATCACCTAGATCAGACGAGCTTAGTGCGTCATTTTTCAAACCATACAAACATGAAATCGGGTAAGTGCTGACTGAATTGTTTAAAGAAGGTTGCGCAGTAAATGAACTGCCAATGGCTGCCCCTTCCCTTAATTTTTTGTTCGCTTCATCGTCGAAGGTGTTGCAGACGTCAGTCGTACCCTCATATATAAGGTTAGGTTACTGTGTTGTTTGTGCCTCCCCGAAGAAGATCCGCCGCACGGGAAAAAAATATAAACCATTTAAAAGGAATTGCTCTTTGCCGGTATTTTTTTTTTTAAATTTTCGAAACCCAGATTGGGACGTGCGGCCCTCTTTCGGGGGTATGGCATATACAGTGAATTTTTTTGCACTTGAAGAGTAGTTCCACATAGCCGAAGAGAAATTTCAGCAACTCACCGTAAGCATACGCAACGGTGATGACCTCGGCCACGCCTATCCAAGGAAGCAGGTCGAAGTAAACAATTTGCCCGAAGAAGTTTCGGAAGGTGATGCCGACGCCCTGCGGAGTACGAGTGGAATAAACTTTATTTCCGGTCTGGTCAAACATGTCGCTACCACTGCGCTCCTCTGCGCTTGAGCTAACAAAAGCTTAATGCCCACGCTTTCGTTATAACCCTGTCACATAGCCACCCCAAACTCCCTTTGATAAAAGAACACGGAGACAGCAAATGAGTTCCCTTTCTAGGGAATTCAGGGAGCTTGACGTGACACGGCTTCTGACGTGTGTTATGTTTTGCCGTACTAGTAGCGTGTCCCACCAGGCATCGGATCCAGGATCACCGCCGCCGAGCCGAAGGAGGAAGGAAACGTGGGCCGGAGACGGGGAGTAGGGGAAGTGAAGGAAAAAACTGTATTTACATAGTTACATGATTAAATACATTATTTACAAAGAGCGGGACTGAGAATGGCTCTCAGTGGAAGGGGAACGTCTTCGTCAACCGTAGTCGACTGGAGCTAGCAGGCTTCTCTCGGCCACACTCACGGCCGAGTTAAATATCGTTCGGTTTCCCCAGATCCCTGGCTGGGGAATAATGGTCGACGAGCACTGTCCAATCGGATGGACCGAAGGGGAGGTTCGTGTTACCACCCACGGCCCGGCAGGTGCGGGTTTGTTCCCCTCTCTCGCAGCTGGGTCGATGGGAAGGGGGGGGGGAGATGCTGACTCATCCAGGAATCTCCCGAAGTCTTCCAGCAGGTGAATGAACTTGCCTCCCCGCCGATTGCCCAGAACGCGAGTCGGGGCCACAGAATTCTTCAATTATCCGCCAGCGTGACCGGCGCCGGCACGTCGCCTCCTCTGTGGTCGCTCGGACAATACCTCCGGCGTGTCCCCGGCTTTCGCCGCTATAGTGGTCATCTCCGCTGTGGTCGCTCGGACAATACCTCCGGCATTCCTGCTACACTAATTCGCTCAAGGAATTTCGCTGGGGTTACTGCTGACAATGGCCCTTGAAATTCCTGCTACACTAATCCGCTGAGGCTCGGAGAGGCATTCCAAGCATCCCACTTCCCATGGTCGTTGCGAGGTTGTCGGCCTTGTTGATTGTTCACGGTAGATGCTTGATCGGGCCCACGTGGTCAGAAGTACAGTCACAACAGCTCGTCCGCCGCCCGAAGAGGTCTCGTAGTGGTTGCAGCCAACGCTGCTGCGCGCAGAGACCTGGAGTTGTGTCCGTTCGGCTTTTGGTCACAGCTGGGCCCAAAGGTTCTTGCTTCGTTGACAGCTGTAACGAGCTCAACCAGCAAAGTCCAAAGCCCAACAAGCAGAAAGCGCCAAACCGACTTTAAGAACTGCCAAGCTGTTTTCGGTCAACAAAGTCTCTTTAGAGAAAATGAGCTGTCGCGTGAAATTTACGTCCTCCTCCGAAAGTTTCCAAGTTTGACCAAACCAGAATACACAGAGCTTGTTTAGCCAAAAGGGAAAATTACCTAAAATTTTTTTTGGGGGGGGGGGGGTGCCGTAGCACGGTTTTTGTCACAGAAAGCCACCTCCCGTGAGAGCACAAAGGGAAGGTGGAGCTGCTGAACACACATACAAAACAGACAAAAATGATTCCCGCTAAAGCAAAAAACAAAATACAAATTTGCATAGCGGAATAACGTCTGGGGAGTCAGGAAAGGGCATTACACGGGAAAGCTTCGGCTGAGGCCATCAGCGTTGCCATTACTCGCACCTTTCGGCAACGCATGTGAACTGAGTCCCGCAATGCCAAGCTCCGAAATTTCGCTCTCATTTCGCATAGGAGAGTGTAATGAACAAAAGACAAAAAACAAGCATTAAACTCAATATGAGATTATGCGTCATATCCGCCCCTTGCGCGGCCGCGGTCCGACAGCTGCTTTAGCAGATGAGACATTGCATAATGCTAGGAATTCCAGCTTGCATTTATGTACAGGAGAGTTAAATGAACAAAAGAAACAAGCATTCAACTCAAGACGGGATTATTCCTCGAATCCGTCTACAAACGGCGTTGTGATAAGCGGAATTTACTGCTTCCTATTCTTCAGCCGCCCCCTGCGCGGCCGCGGTCCAATAGCTGCTCTAGCAGGTGCAACAGGACACAAGGCTAGGAATGTCAGCTTGGGACCCTTAACTGTTCCTCGTCCAAGTCTCGCTGTTCTGAAGTTTGGCTGACGCTCAGAAAGCAGAATGCGAGAAGGGAACGAACGAGTGCGAATGCCGTGCCAGCGTATCCGTCCCTCTCGGATTGGGTTCGTGCGTTGCGTTCTCATGGCTTGTGTTCCCACGGGGCGGGTGCGAACTCTTGAGCACCGAGGTGCCAAATTGGGGCGGCTACGCAGTTCGGATTTCAGTCGAGCAGTCAACAAGAGCCGCACTTTCCCCTTAATTAACTCTTCCCGTTTGGCCACCTCTGTGCGCTGCCGCTCCGTGGAAACCCTCACAGTTGGTTTGCGTGGCGCGTCACTAGCAATCGCTGAACCGTCACAGGTAAAGTCGCTGGCGTTCGCCTCATCATCAGTTTGTAAAATTGCCTGTTCTAGCTCACCACCGTGAGAATTTATAAGGCTTACAGGGCCACGTTTGCCCTCTTCACCCGCGTGCTCTGCTGGCGCTGCGAATCCTGGAGCCTTCGAAATGGTAAGGACCTGCGCAGCGTTATCTCCAAAACTAAGGCCCTGTAAAGGGTCGGTAGTGTACGCGGGGTCATTGGAACGCGGCTGAGGGCGCTCAAAGCGGAGCGTCTCCTTTCTTGGAACGCGGCCGCTCGCGAACGCGCCGGCAGGTATACGGGTGTCCCCCCACCCGCGGTACTGATTCGCACACGTGCTGGCACGGATGTCTATTTGTGTTTGTTTTTATTTTGTGGTGGAGAGAGTGCTCTACTTTACGGCAGCTGGAGGGCTGGCCAGGCTCTTGAAGAACCAATCATGTTGAGAGCACAATATGATTGGAAGCCACGAAATGTGGGCCGGGCCTTTAGGGCTTTAAAACCGGGCCCCGGAGCTGGAAGCGGGGTTCTGCGCTAAGGTGAGATGCAACGCATCTTCGGCAACGCCGAGAGGGGCCTCCCCTAGTGATTAGCCAGATCCACCTTTTTGTTGTTTGGTTTGTCCTTTTGCCGTTTAATTTGTCTCGAGTGCCTTAACTTGTATCTATTGTAAATTGCTGTACATAAAATTTGAAGTGTTCGCCTTACCCCTGCGTCTCAACTGAACACAAGACCGTCTCTGACGGGCACCCCTGGTGCGAAGAGCTTCAGTCTTCGAGTTGAAACCAACCCGTCTCTGGCGGGGCACCGCTGGTGCAAGGAGATTAGAAGAACCTGAAACTTTACTGGCGCAGTCGGCAGGATCCTGCGGCCATCGGAAGACGGCGCAGGAAGAAGACAAGGCAGGGAGAAAGGTGACGACAAGGCGACAGGTCAGCGTGCGTGAACGGACCTGCGGAGACACGGCGGCAAGGACGCAAGGACCACGGCAGTAGTCCAGCGACGCGGGACTGCGTCCGGTCAAGGAAGCAGCGCGTCGGGAACTCGACGATCACCGGCGGCGGACCAGCGGCGTGCGACAGCTCATCGCAGCGTCCGGGGAAAGTGGCGGTGTACCCCGACGCCAAGGAGCTGGCAATGCGGATCGACGCATCGAAACCGTGAGTTTCCTTGGTCGCATTGTTCACGTCCCTGTGTTCGAGCCGATAGGACAGCTGAGGGGTACGGAAGGCGGTATGGAGGGTTATCCATGCCGGCCCTCACTTGATGTGAAGTACCAGGTTGAACTGGCGAAGGCGCGGTTAGCGTACTTTCAGGCTGAACTTGCGAAAGTGAATGGAGGAAAGGCGCCGCTGTGCGAGGAGAAACCTCAGGATGTTAAGTGCGTCTTGGAGGAATTAGAAGCAAAGCGCCAGCAGCTAGCGCTGGAGCTCGCTGAGCTCAAGGAGGCTAGGAAAGCTAGTGAACTAGCCAGGGAGAACTGCTCTGAGTCCCGAGAGGCGAGGCCGCCTGTGCTGGAAGACAAAGGAATATACCTGTCAAGCACAAGTCAAGAAAACAGCCAGGCAGAAGAAAAGAGGGAGCAAGCTTTCCACGAAAGTGCAATCTCTCGTGAAGAAAGTGTCGTGACGGAACGCAGCGTCGCGGTAGTCGAGGCGGTGAACGCGCACTCCGACGATCCAGCTGCACAAGTTAGCTCAACCCCTAATGAGACCAGGGACGCGGACGCGAGTTCAGGATTGTTGGAAGTCACTCTGACAATTCCGAAAACGCAGTCCCAAGCAAGCTGTGAAAAAGAGCATTTCGTGCAGCAGGAAACGGTCGGTGAGGACAGACGTCAGATCGGCGAGCGAGTGAAAGGAGGAAGTCTGGCGTCACCGCAACCGCACACTGTGTCGGGCATAGGGTATGAAGTGCCCCATAGCGTTGATAGTGGCGACTTGCCGCAAGGCAAGCCCGGGTCAAGTGACTGTCAGGGAGCTCATGGAGCCTCGGAGTCAGACTATGCCACGGGGCCAGCGGGCGCTGATCAAGCACGGAGCGGCAGTTTCAGAGTTTGCTCGTGCAGTAAAGGTGCAGATGGCCCCGGGCGAGGTGGAGTGGCAGGAGGCAGGTGCGTGGCTTTCACGCTGAAAGTCGACGCGAGGAACAGTATGTTCCGTGCTAGAGGTCGGCATATCAAGTGTAGCGAGACTGACTGTACTGCTATATTTGGACGGGCCAGGGACTATGCTCTTTACGCACCACGCATGTCGTACTGGTGCGCCGGAGAGAGAGTGCTCTCAAGTGCGTCGCATGGTCAGAGATTTTCACCTATCGATGACCAGGACGTTTTTGATCCTGGAGGGCACCGTCTTTTCAGTTCACGCCCCGTTGTGGCGCCAGCCTAATGAGTGAGTTGGGGGGACGCGCCTCAGCAGTCGGGAAGAGCGGACGTGTCTCACGTCGGCTCCGCCGAATTTTATGATCCTTTCCCGAAGCATTTGCCGAAGCGCTGCGACACCATCTGGCTACACTTCCAGAACAACGAGGAGACCACCCACCCTTGTTCAGGTGGGACCGTTTTCTCAAATCCTTCGAGAATTTGAAGACCAAGCGGATCGCGCGAGTTGCTAAGCCTAACAGTTAGGCCACGACTCAGCTGCCCGCCGCGGCTCCGCGGGCAAATTCTGCCGCAAACCATGACGACCCTGATGGGATACGACCCGGAGGGGATGCAGATTGTCACCATGCCGCAGGCGAAAACCCAAGTTTTCGACAAGGTTACGGAGGCGATTATCCAACGCAAGATAGAAGAGTGGGAACGCGCATCAGCCCGTGACAACCACTCGGCACGGCAAAAAGGTCGAACGCCAGATGGACGCGTCACCGCGTCAGGGGATACGCCGCTGCAGCAGACGCCCCGCACGCAAGTCAAGCGTTGGAAGCCTCCTCCGCAGCCGCGTCTGGACAAGCAAGATGCAGTGATCATAATCAAACCTAAAGGAACGCTGGATCTCAGCAAATTCAGGGGAAGCAACGCGGTCGGAAACGCCTTGCACATTGCTGCTGGCGTCGACAAGGGCTCAGCCGAGCTCAGCGTTTGGCCCATATGGGAACAGAACATCATCGTCGTCGGGGTGCGAGACGCCCAAATAATCAGAAAGATCCTGGCAATTCACGAAATTCAGCTTGGGGACAAGGCACAGGAAGTGTACTCCTACCTCCGCCCCTCCGACGACACTTGCAAAGGAGTAATACAAGTGGACCCGAGGGTTTCCAACGAAGACATCACGAACGCGCTTCGCTCCCCGGACGCACCAGTGGTGAGCGTGAGAAAATTAGGTTCCTCCAACGTGGCGGCCATCACGTTTGAAGGAAGAAAGGTTCCGTTTCACGTCTTCTACTACGGTGAAGCGGTTCCAGTACGCCTATACAAGAAAACAACGCCAGCCTGCGCACTGTGCGGGAAACTTGGACACCGGGCGGATGTTTGCCCTTGCCCTTCGAAGTCAAGATGTCCGCAGTGCGGTCAGCAAGATGTTCCAGAATCCCACGACTGCCAACCCAAGTGCACGGTCTGCGAAGGTCCACATCCCATGGGGTCGAATCAGTGCAAGTACAAGTACCGAACATCACAAAAAACCAAGCCCAAGACAGGAGAATTCAACCACCGGTCAAGATCCAGGCTTCGAAACCGGTCCGGCAGCAGAGGTCCATCGAGCAGCGGGGACCGACTGACCCACCAGGACCAGTCCAGCAACAACTCAGCACCACCCGGCTCACGCTCTTCAAGCAATGGACCTGGGACTACCGATAATGTGTCGCACAACAACGGCAGTCGTCCAGCCGAGAAGACAACAGGACCCCATAACAAGGAGCAGCGCAACGGCAGCAAGGTGAGCTGGGCAGATGTAGCTGCCTCCTCCCCCGAAGCGTTGGCTTACAAACGACTTAAAGCAGAGATTGAACAACTAAAATCAGAAAATAGCACATTGAAACAGCAGTTAGTCATCGCAGTCAATCCAAACAACACATTACCTCCATCGACGCAACAGGCATGTCCGATGGAAGAAGATAGGGCAGAGCTACACCCTCCGTCTCCACACCAGTTAGATGCTAGCACCCCCGAGAGGCAAGCAACTACACCAGACGCACCCCACCAGGCACCAACTCCGCAGGCACCACCATCGCAGGCACTAAAGCAGCAATATACAGAGCACCCCCAAACCCAGGAACGCATCACTCGCTTGGAAAAAACAATTCAAGACCTCATTGAAAATAAATTACAAATTATGATCGAGGCGACAATCAAAAGTATGTTCGAATCAGTTATTAAACCCATGATGGAAAACCTCGAACCAGTTTTAATAAGGATGCAATCGCAGGAGATCAGAATTGACCGCAAACTTCAGGAATTATCAGATGGTTCTCACAACAGAGGCACAAAGCTGCAGGGTAAAATGGGAACTCGTCGTCTGCCAAGCACTCAGCCAGATCTACAACCTGAGGGCGCACCACATGATGAGGCACAAGTTTCTAGTGTTCAGCATGGCTCCACAACGTAGACATAAACTTACTATCCTACAGTGGAACTGCAGGGGACTAAAACGGAAGAGGGAAACATTACAGCAATACATAGACTGTCATCCCGATACGCCGCAAATAATAGCCCTGCAAGAAGTGAATATGGAGGCTAAGATCAGAGGATACTCAACACATCAAACAAATCCCTCGACATGCATCTTGGTCCACAAATCATGCACGGCAATAACTGTAGACCTTAATCTAGACAGCGACATTGAATATACCTTCATAAAAATACTGCCACAGCACAGAAACAGCAAGGGCACCTATATACTCAATATATATAGTCGCCCCAAACAGCACCGCGTAGCCTTCGACGTGATCTTTCTTAAAGCCCTAAGAGAAGCCCAAAAAGCTCCCCTAGCTATAGTTGGCGACTTTAATGCTTCTAGCCCCCTATGGGGATACCCCAGGGAAGACACGAAAGGCAGAAAACTAGCATCCGCCATCGCTGACATGGCCCTGACCCTACTCACGGACCCGCAGCACCCGACGCGAGTCGGCACCAGCGTAACGCGGGATACTTCTCCCGACCTCACGCTCGTCCGCAATGCCCGCAACTATGAGTGGCTCAATACAGGAGAGACCCTAGGCAGCGATCACTACGTGCTGCAGACCATCTTCGAAAGCAACAAGCACAGCAAACCACGAGGGCAAGCCAGAATTACAGACTGGGAGACATTCAGAAAGGACACCAAACTAACCACATCCGAACAAATAACCAGCTACGAAGATTGGGCGGCATCCATTCTCGACCTTAAAGAAAAGCTCACAAAGTCTCTTGCCACCACGGAGGACCACCCAGCTGTTGACAACCACCTCCTACACCTTTGGGAAGCAAGACGTAGTCTTATAAAACGGTGGAAAAAACAAAGACACAATCGGAAACTAAGACTTCGAATAGCCAAGCTTACTATTCAAGCAGACCAATACGCATGGGACCTCGCTCGCACCAATTGGCTAACGAAGTGCGAATCCCTCAAAGGCCGCCTAGACACCAAGGCTACATGGAACCTTCTGCGATGCCTAATTGACCCTCCGAAAGCGAAGAGTGAACAACACAGAAATTTGCATCGAGCCCTACACAGCTTTCAAGGCACGGATCATGAACTCGTGGATGAACTCAAGCGTCGCTATATCTGCACCGCGCGAGACCCACAACCCTTCAATAAGGAGTACCGTGGGGAACCGAACGAAGACCTAGACAGAGATTTCACTTCAGAGGAAATCATTGCAGCACTAGCAGATATGCGCCGAGGCACAGCCCCGGGACAAGACAAAATTACTGTCGGACTTCTGGCCAACCTCGGCACGGAGGCTCTGCAGCAACTCACGGATTACATAAACGAATGTTGGCGTACCGGCACCATTCCACAAGCATGGAAAACAGCCAATGTACACTTTATTCCCAAACCCGGCAAGAAAATCAGCATTGAAAACCTGCGCCCCATATCCCTCACGTCGTGTGCAGGCAAACTCATGGAAAAGGCAGTCCACACCCGTCTCTCCAATTATCTTGAGGACAATGAGCTACTGCCACACACGATGTTTGGATTTCGGGCACACTTGTCCACCCATGATGTGCTTCTGCAAATCAAACGTGAAGTCATTGATCCCGCACGCACAAACAGTAACCGAGCGCTTCTAACACTTGACCTCAAGGGAGCGTTTGACAATGTCAAACACTCCACAATCCTCAACAACCTCCACAGCATGAACTGCGGACAGCGAGCCTACTCGTACATCTGCGATTTCCTTACGGACAGAACCGTCAACATCAGCACCGGCTCAAAACACACAACGCAAGTGAAGATGGGCACGAGAGGCACTCCGCAAGGGGCAGTACTATCCCCACTTCTCTTCAACATTGCACTCCTAAATCTCCCACCTCTTCTCAATCAGGTACAGGGCATACGCCACGCCCTGTACGCTGATGATATAACCATCTGGACAACCACGGGAAGTATGGGAATGATTGAAGAACAACTACAAACCGCGGCGACAACAGTTCAAAATTATGCCCGGGCGTGTGGACTAACGTGCTCACCCGAAAAATCCGAACTGATAGTCTTCCGTCAACGCAAGAATCAAGACACCATCAATATCCGCGTAGACAACTCACCCATCAAGGAAGTTCAGACCATGAAGATACTGGGTCTGTACATAAATAACAACGGCAACAACCGTCTTGCCCTCCAGAAACTACGGCTCGTGAGCGAGCAAGTCGCCAGGATGATCGCCAGGATAACGACGCGCAAATCGGGGATGCGAGAAGACGATACTCTGCGACTGGTGCAGGCTTTCGTTGTAAGCCGCGTCGTCTACGTAGCGCCCTACCTCCGCCTTAAGAAGCGTGACATCAAAAACCTCGACATCATAATCAGAACTGCCTACAAGAAGGCCCTGGGACTCCCTCTTGCGACATCGACGGACCGGCTCTTGCGACTGGGCGTGCACAACACGATCGATGAGCTGATAGAGGCACACCTTACGGCGCAGGTGGTACGGCTCTCCACAACTCGAACTGGCCGACAAGTCCTGAGTGATTTAAACATCAATTGCCCCCGACAGCTAGACACCAAAACCGACATCCCAGCCTCATGGAGAGGACAACTCAAGGCAGCTCCACTACCCAGGAATATGCACCCTGATTTTCACCAGTCAAGACGACAAGCACGAGCCGAAGCCATGAAAAGACACTACGGCGGGCGCGAGGGCGTGTTCTATGTCGATGCTGCGGGTCCCGAGCAGGGAATGACGGCCGTCGCGGTAGTGCACCAAAATACAACAGTCGACGGACTAGTACTGGCTAGCCAGGACATACTGGCTGCGGAAGAAGTGGCGATTGCTCTAGCTGCAACACACACTAGCTCAATATACATTCTCACAGATTCACAGACAGCGTATCGCAATTACCTCAGGGGCAGGGTCGCACCGCTAGCAGCTAAAATCCTGCAAGATAGCTACATCCGTGGCTACCAACCCACACACAAACACTTAATATGGGTACCAGGTCACCAGGGCATCCCAGGGAACGAGAGCGCACATGCCTCAGCCCGAGCATTTCTCCCCCGGGCACCCAGTGCGGATGCCGTGGAACCTCCTACCCCACTACTAACTTACAATGACATACTTCAGCACTTAAGATTATCCCGTCGGGTCTACCCTCCGCCGGCTAAGACACTAGATAAAGGGGAGGAACAACACCTCCGAAAGCTACAAACCAACACTTACAACAACCCACGAAGACTGCATGCCATAGACCCGGAGTCATTTGACTCACAATGCAAATTCTGCGGGGAGAAGGCGGACCTGTACCATATGGTATGGGCCTGCCAACGAAATCAGGCGATCACTGTTAATAACCAGCCAACGCAGGAGGGGTGGGAGGCAGCTCTGTCCAGCTCGGACGGAAAGAGTCAAAAGCAACTCATCGAAAGAGCCCGGACAGCAGCCTACGCCAATGGGGTTCCGGACTGAGAGCTCCAACCACGGCTACAACCTCCTAAACCATTTCATTAAAATATTTTCACCACCACCACTAATGAGTGAGTTACCGTTTAGGCGTTAATTGTGTTACTGACAACACGTGGTGGCTCGAATGTACACAGGGACGCTCGGTGCGACTAAGGAGGCTCACGTGGGCATTGAGCGAGTGCTGTGAACGCTCCAGTCGCGAGTGTCTGTGTCGGTGTGCTCATTCGCGAGCAGGACGACGGCGTGCATGCAGGCGAACTGGGTGCAACGCACCAACTTGGACGCTTTGTTACGGCGCACGGCAGGCATGCCACTGTGTGTATTTAAGTGTGCATTTTGCGTGATGTTGTGTTGGTGCCCGTGTGCATTTTGTTGTTTTTGGTTTTGTTCGTGCAACTGGTCGCAGCGCGACAGCTTGGACTTCGGTGAATGCGCTGGTTTTACAGGTGTGAAACGCGCATTTGAATGTGTACGTTTTGTTTATGTTATGTCACCCGAAGGGTAGTTTCGTGTCAGACACCGATCCCTTTTGTTTGTAATTCTAAAAGTGGCATTTGAGCCCTTTGTAGAATCTTGGGGGGGGCGTGTAAAGGGTCGGTAGTGTACGCGGGGTCATTGGAACGCGGCTGAGGGCGCTCAAAGCGGAGCGTCTCCTTTCTTGGAACGCGGCCGCTCGCGAACGCGCCGGCAGGTATACGGGTGTCCCCCCACCCGCGGTACTGATTCGCACACGTGCTGGCACGGATGTCTATTTGTGTTTGTTTTTATTTTGTGGTGGAGAGAGTGCTCTACTTTACGGCAGCTGGAGGGCTGGCCAGGCTCTTGAAGAACCAATCATGTTGAGAGCACAATATGATTGGAAGCCACGAAATGTGGGCCGGGCCTTTAGGGCTTTAAAACCGGGCCCCGGAGCTGGAAGCGGGGTTCTGCGCTAAGGTGAGATGCAACGCATCTTCGGCAACGCCGAGAGGGGCCTCCCCTAGTGATTAGCCAGATCCACCTTTTTGTTGTTTGGTTTGTCCTTTTGCCGTTTAATTTGTCTCGAGTGCCTTAACTTGTATCTATTGTAAATTGCTGTACATAAAATTTGAAGTGTTCGCCTTACCCCTGCGTCTCAACTGAACACAAGACCGTCTCTGACGGGCACCCCTGGTGCGAAGAGCTTCAGTCTTCGAGTTGAAACCAACCCGTCTCTGGCGGGGCACCGCTGGTGCAAGGAGATTAGAAGAACCTGAAACTTTACTGGCCCTTTTCTTTGGGCAGCATATCCAAGCGATTTGATAAAATCGAGGGATACTGCATAGGCAGGTTTTGGGAGACGGCTGCCTTGGTCAGACGCAGCTCGAGCGGGCTCTCGTTCGCGACGCGGGCAGTAAGTTGGTCGTGTTGGATACCTCTCCTATCCTTATACTGGCGGTACAGCAGGCCAGAACGGAGCTGGAAAGGTATGTTCTTCCGTGACACACCTATGTCACTTTGGTGACTCAAGTTGCGTAGAGATTGGTCTTTCTCTTGCTCAGCGGTGAACGTTTCCCTGTCCACACGAAGGAGTTCGAGAAAGCCATCTGAGTGGGGCAACACTAGATTCGTTTTCAGCTCCCCACTTAGTCCCAGCTCATCACTTGCGCCTGCATCGGAAGACTCACTATAGCCTGCACTACTGTCGGTACTCTTTACCCCTGTGCTACAAGTGAGTAAGTCCTGGGCTGGCTCGTCATTAGGTAGTGCGGAGCCGTCACGGCTTAAGTCGCCTGCGTTCGTCTCGTCGACAGTTTGCAGTAAAGCCTGCTCTAGCTCATCACCGTGAGAATTTATCAGGCTTACAGGTTCAGGTTTGCCCTGTTCAACAACGTGCTCTGCTGGCGCTGCGAATTCACGAGCCTTCGAAATGGTGAGGACCTGCGCAGCGTTATCTCCAAAACAAAGGCCTTTTTCTTGGGGCAGCATATCCAAGCGATTCGAGAAAATCGAGGGATGCTGCTTAGGCAGGTTTTGGGAGACGGCTGCCTCGGTCAGACGCACCCCGAGCGGGCTCTCGATCGCGACGCAGGCATTGGGCAAAGACACACTGTTTTCATTGGAGCATAACTCAATTTCGGGTGTTTGGTCGCGAGCGGCTGTCGTTCCCTCATCGTTGAACTGATCATTGTTCCGAGGCAGCGATGAGGCGCATTCCTCGCTTACAGTAGAACCCTCATCTGTCGCTTTCAGCGCGCGACTGTTTTCTGGAGGACTATATCTCGGCGCTGCGCCTACACCTTTCTGAGTTGCAAGGGCAATCTCTGCGGCATCCCGCTTTTCAGCTAACGCTGCGCTCTGGCTTGGAGCGCCACAGTCGCTGTCAGGTGACTGACAACGACGCTCTGTGCCGTAGATTATCGCGTCAACTTCCCGACTGCCACTGTTCTTCTGAGCAACTACATTGTGCGTAGCTGACCAAGCGAGGCTCTTTGGCTGGTCACTGACGCACTGACGGGAGCGCGGCCCGCTGCTATCACTTCGGCTTTTAGACTCGGTCTGTACGCGAATTCCGAAGTATCGGAAGAGGGCACTTTTGGCTTTGTCGTAGTTTCTGGCATCCTCATCGGACAGTCGCGCTAATACGGCGCTGACATCGCAAGGAAGGATGGCCAGCAACATCATTGACCATTCGCCCTGATCTAGTTTCTCCTCCGCACATACCTGTTCAAAATTCGCGAGGAACGTTCTGAAGCTCTCGCCTCTCTGAAAAGTCCGCAACCGATCTCGGGCCCTTCGCTGTCTGAGAAACTGAGTAGTACGTATGAGCTCCTGCTGTTCTCGTTTTCGTAGTTCCTCGAGCTCAGCGAGTCTCTTACGGCATTGCTCCTGCCATTCTTTTTCAACCCTGTCGGCCTCCTTTTTAGCGGCTTCCTTGCGGTAAAAGGGTTCTTTTTCAACCCTCACGGCCTCCTCCTTGCGTTCTTTTTCAACCCTGACGGCCTTCTCCTTAGCGTTCCTGATTCCCTCCTGAATGACTTCCCAGGTCTCCCAAATTTTGTCTCCCTCCTCCTTAGCACCACATTCCTTAATAGCCTCAATCAGCTGCGGCTTTCTGTGACTTTTCCTGGCCTCAATACCCAGCTTTTCACACAGCAACAAAAACTCTGGCTTCTTTAGCTTGCTATAATCCATGGCAATTCTCGAACGAGGACTTTCAAAAATAAGCTGCTACGTGAAATGCTTAAGCGAGCACGTGCAGAAAAACAATCTACAGGTAGTGATAAATTTCCAGAGTTATCAAGCCTGGCAGATTCTTAAAGAAAGTCAAGCGCTCACCACTGCTGAAGCCAGGACCAAGCGTGGAAGATCCCGCCGCTGCCAACCAGTTGATATGTTTTGCCGTACTAGTAGCGTGTCCCACCAGGCATCGGATACAGGATCACCGCCGCATTGCCGAAGGAGGAAGGAAACGTGGGCCGGAGACGGGGAGTAGGGGAAGTGAAGGAAAAACTGTATTCACATATTTACATTATTTACATAGAGCGGGACTGAGAATGGCTCTCAGTGGAAGGGGAACGTCTTCGTCAACCGTAGTCGACTGGAGCTAGCAGGCTTCTCTCGGCCACACTCATGGCCGAGTTAAGTTAAATATCGTTCGGATTCCCCAGATCCCTGGCTGGGGAATAATGTTCGACGAGCACTGTCCAATCGGATGGACCGAAGGGGAGGTTCGTGTTACCACCCACGGCTCGGCAGGTGCGGGTTTGTTCCCCTCTCTCGCAGCTGGGTCGATGGGAAGGGGGGGGGGGGGAGATGCTGACTCATCCAGGAATCTCCCGAAGTCTTCCAGCAGGTGAATGAACTTGCCTCCCCGCCGATTGCCCAGAACGCGAGTCGGGGCCACAGAATTCTTCAATTATCCGCCAGCGTGACCGGCGCCGGCACGTCGCCTCCTCTGTGGTCGCTCGGACAATACCTCCGGCGCGTCCCCGGCTTTCACCGCTATAGTGGTCATCTCCGCTGTGGTCGCTCGGACAATACCTCCGGCATTCCTGCTACACTAATCCGCTCAAGGAATTTCGCTGGGGTTACTGCTGACAATGGCCCTTGAAATTCCTGCTACACTAATCCGCTGAGGCTCGGAGAGGCATTCCAAGCATCCCACTTCCCATGGTCGTTGCGAGGTTGTCGGCCTTGTTGATTGTTCACGGTATATGCTTGATCGGGCCCACGTGGTCAGAAGTACAGTCACAACACGTGACACGGCACAAGAACTAATTACGGAAGGCAAACATTGAATTATCAAGCAATTAACATATTAAACAGTGATCACTTTAATGTACAATACACACAATCCTTCCACAACTTCAAAAAGAACTGTACAAAGCTATTAGTGGGCAGTGACATTGCATTCTCTTTTTGTTAACTTGCGCTCATCCCTGATAACACATGTAACCTCAGCTACGTTGCATTATGTTGTTATTTCTATTATTTATGTTCTATTATGTTATTTTATTTCCCTCTTCGATTGTGAAATATATTTGCCATTGTTTCAGCATGTACCCTGCACATCAGTCTAAACCTTGTTTTTTTTCTGAAATGCTTCTATGCACTGATCTATTTACTGCATATGCTATTTATTTTTCGGACCAATGAATTGTGGTTTTTCTTTTCTTTGATTGCCTTCTGATGTAAGCCAATTTTGTTATTACATAATACCTATTGCATATATCTCTTCTGCCTCTTCAAAATCTATCATGTTCAAGAAAAACTAATGCTTTGAAGACATGTGATCTGAATAATTGAATTTTTTTTTGCTTTCTGTTGTGTGCTAAAAATATGTTTAGCAAATATGTGTGTAAATGACACGTCATGCTGCCTTGAACTGTGGGGGCGCAGAGGCTCCGTCAGGCATTTTGCCTTTACCTCTGCCCCCTACACGGAGAGAATCCGTGAAACAATAAAAAAAATGGCTGAGGCTTAGCTAAGGTTAAGCCTAGTCTGATGCGAAGCATATTGATGGCTAGGCTTGGTCGTCGCTCAAATCAGCCCTGCTTCTAGGCGGCATCCCAACACCTGGCCGCCTCGTAAGTGCCCGGAGAGCGAGGCAAGCTCAGCTTTATACCGCTGCTGTAGCGTCACGCGGTCAGCTGCAGCGCCTCTGATGTGGAGCCTCCACCGCCGCGGCCGACCGCGCGAGCCGGCAGCCCATCTCTCCTCTGCTGTGACGTCATGTTGTCACGTGGTCAGCCGCCGCGCCTCTGATGTGGAGCCTCCACCGCCGCGGCCGACCGCGCGAGCCGGCAGCCCATCCCTCCTCTGGTGTGACGTCATGTTGTCACGTGGTGTCACGTGGTCATGGTAGCTCCACCGCCGCGCTCGACGGGCTGTAGTGTAGCTCTAGTAATATGCTTCGCATAAAAAAGAGCCTTTCATTGATGCCACCAAGACCGAATTAGGCGCTGCGTATTTGATGTTTACACAAATAAAATATGCCTTTGAAAACCAGGAGAACACCATCGGACAGATTGTCTAAGCACGAAAATGATTTTATGGCGACGTTAATTGCGAAGAAAAAAAAACAATATATTTGAAAACCCATTTTTAAACGCATCAAGGCTAGCTATCGTCTGCGTTAGACTGTTTGGTCTGATAGCATGCACAGCTCGTAATTTGAGGGCTTCGTTCTTTTATGATGAGTGCTTTCTTTGACATCATCGAGATTGCTGCTGGAGGGGGAAAGCGTAGCGGGGAGCGACCAAGGGTCGAATGGGACGACGTAATAAATAAATAAAATACTTCACTGCCGCGAGTGTGAATGGAACCGGCGGAGGTGCGAACAGATCAGCATTCCTGGCTATTGCATTAGACCACTATGCCATCGAGCAGCAGAACACCCCGCCTGTTTAGCTGTCAGTCTCTCGCGCTTTGCTTTGGATGTCGTCGTCTTCATAAACTTCCATCTTTGCAATATGGATCAAGAACAACACATCGCTATCGCTCTGCCCTCGTCAGGTGACTTAAGCGGCCCCATAATTTTTTTTTTGGTTACAACAACATACTGCTAGCCTCAATCAGGAGGCTGTAGGAGTATGTCGCAGTATGCTATCGCAGTAGAAGGATAAAACGCCTAAACTTTTAGTTTCTTCTTTCGCGCAACGGCTTTCGAATGATGAAGCCTCAGTGCCAGCATGATGAATCGCTTTTTTGCCCGAATAAAAAACTAAGGGGCCACTTTGGCTCCCTAAAGTACTGCAAGGCGAAAACCTCTCCTGGCGCACTGTTTGGCATGGACTGCGAGACTGTTTGTGCTGTACTAGTGCTTTATTTGACTACATACTTTGACAACACATTACAAATACAAACTTTTACTGCCTGCTTCTTTAGCACGACTGTCTCTCTGCTTCGATGAGTTCGGTTGTATCCATGGTTCTGTTCGCAATAACGAGGTATGTAATGTGGTCACCCACGGATGCCTTACGCCCCCAGTCGGAGCGGACGACAACTGTTTTATTATTGTTTTATTATTGTTTATTGTTTATTATTGTTTTATTATTGAACCCACACTAGCCTCTGGCTATGGGTTCAGTCAGTGTTTTGGTAATTTGTATGGCAAAAGTAGAAATAAAATGAATGAATGAATGAATGAATTGTCGTCTGCTCCAAAAGGGGGCACCAGGCATCCGTGGGTGATCTCATTACTGCGAATCCGCGCACTCTGACGTCATAACCATCTCGACCAACAGAAAAGCGTGGTACCTCTGCTGACAACCTTCTGTCAACAACGATGAAGCATTAAAGGCTTTCGCCTTAAAACATTTCTGTTGAGTGTCGGCGAGCAGCGGAGAAATTAGGAGAAGCTAGCAGGCGATGGCGACGACGTACCTGCATGGCGATGGGCAGGCTGATCCCAAATCCCACCAAGCACGAGACGCATGCCCACCGGGTGCGTCTCTCGGACAATGCTGGGCTCATGTCCGCCAGGCTTCCGACGGCGCTCGCGAACGTGCACATCTGCGTGGTGCAAACAACGAGCGATAGAGAGGGAGAGGGAAAAAGAGCTTACTCATCGATACTGAAAACGGTGAGCTATAGGGCCCCGTAACAGAAATCACCTGCCACTCAGCCACCGACCACGGTGGGCTGGCTTGACCCTACCGAATTAAATAGACTCACCTTGTTTGATTTGTGCCAGAAAGCAGGAAAGATGCACCACAGTAGCTCGCCCTTTAATACACTCCTTCAGTGATGCCTATTTTTCAAGAAAGCAGCGATATTTCCGGATTATAGTCCACAGCTGGTGTACAGTCAGCAGGACTGAGTTCTGCCTCAGAAAAAAAATTACTAGGTTAGCCGCAACTATTACATTACTGCAGGGCCTACCTGCAGTAATTTGTTAATTGCGCTAGTGACCATGAAAGCCCGGCATTACAAACACTGTGTTTTTTTTCTTCGGAGGGATCGCGACTGCTTTTATACACGTGAATGCCTCAGTGCCATTCTGCGAAGAAAAAACGCCTAGCGATACATACATTATGAAAATGAGGCGCGTAACATAAGCCCGGAAAATAATATTCTTCGAAGTAAAGATGGCAATAATGGCAAGTAAGCACGCGTAAGGCCATTCATTTACGCGATGGGGACAGAAGCGCAGTGATTGTTTTACTGAGAGAGAGAGAGAGAGAGAGATCCTTAATTTTAGCGGGAAATGTGTCCGAGAAGACATGCTACGATGGGAAATTTTGAAAACAAATCTACCGAACAGCTCGGCCCTGCATGTCTCGGCAAAATGAGAAATGTTGACTTTTTAAAACATTTGTATTCCGCTGATTGCGCACCGGATATTACGGCATAGGGCCGTCCCATCAGAAAACCTTCTGGACATGCAGCTGGCAACCATCTCATCCCCTGAGCCTAACGGACATACAGAGAAGGGTAAGATGGTCCCGCAGTAAAGAGATATTTTTGCCACCTTCGCTATGAATATTTGTGACTGGCTGGTATATGAAGTTCGAGTGGCTGTCATACTCACCTCAGGACCGAGGGTGCTGATGGAAATCATTAGGAAATAGGCGAATGTCCACATTCGAGGCCAGGGCAGCGGTTCGACTGTCTCCGGGAAGGACACGAACATGTAGTCAAAGCCTGTCACGATGTGCAATGACAGTGAAAGTTGAGGCTTAATATTTTACCAGGGGACAGACTTGCAGCCTATTTACACTAGACATTATATGATTTACCCTTAGAAAACGCATTTAGCTTGAAGTGTTACCAGAAGACCAATGCATTGTTTTTATTTATTATTTATTTATTTATTATCACCCTCAGGGTATAAACATTACACAGGGGAGTGGGTTGTATTCTATAAACAAAGAAAAAATATGCACAGCAATAAGAACATACAAGTAACACTGTAAGTGACAGTTGAGGTTGGTTACAAAAGGATATAAACAAAATCCCATAACACTTAATTATTATAACACATGAAATTCGCGTGCCGCCGCGGTGGCTCAGTGGCTATGGTGCTCGGCTGCTGGCCCGAAAGACGCGGGTTCGATCCCGGCCGCGGCGGCTGAATTTCTTTGGAGGAGAAATTCGAGGCCCGTGTACTGTGCGATGTCAGTGCACGTTAAAGAACCCCAGGTGGTTGAAATTTCCGGAGGCCTCCACTACGGCGTCTCTCATAGCCTTAGTCGCTTTGGGACGTTAAACCCCATAAACCAGCCAACCAACATGAAATTCGCGATAACGTTTGAGAGTACACAGTGGTGGAATTAAATAATATATGAACACACAGGAAGAGATGTAGGTTTTATACAATGTTAAGAAAAACTGGCATGGTCTATATTGCGCACGGCAGACTGAAATAACCAAAATTTATTGATTATTGCAACGGAAGAGGGAAGGCGGTTCCAGTCTTTAGATGTGCGGGGTATGAATGAATCGGAGAAAAATTTAGTGTTGCATGAATTTATGCCAACTTTTTGAACGTGGTCAATGCGTGATGATACATATGAAGGCGGAATGAGCAATTTACCGTGTAAGTCATCATGGTAAAATATCTTATGAAACAGGCATAACCGTGCATGCTTTCGACGAGATGTGAGGGGTAGCAGATTGAGATTAGACTTCATTGAGGATACACTAGCGGTGCGGTGATAATTACAGAAGATGAAACTAGCTGCATTATTTTGAATCATTTCTAGCTGGTTAATGAGATCAGTAGTGCCCGGGTCCCAAACTGACGATGCGTATTCAAGTTGCGAACGAACTAACGTTTTGTAAAAGAGAAGCTTGGTGCTAGAAGGGGCCGAGTGAAAGTTCCGTTTTAAGTAGCCTAGCATGCGGTTAGCTTAATTCATTATCATTAGGACTAGCCTCGGGGGAGAGGAGCCGTAGTGGAGAGGAGAAATGTGAGAGGCAGAAGTAAGAAAACAAAGGGGGGAGAGAGAGAGAGGGCCAATGGGCGGCGCCGAGGGGCGAGTGAGAAACTGCGGTCGCCAATCAGAGTCGAGGCGTGGGGAGAGTGGCAAGGTGACAAGGCTTGGCGCACTGTGATTGCTGGAACCTATGAGGCGAGTGGAGATGGGGTACAGTGTGTCACATGTTGTTGGATGGACTGGGTCAAGCCGCCCACCACCATCAGAGGACAATACTAATGCTAACGAATAGTCCAAGCCATCTTGGTTTTTTTTTCTTGCCGGCTGCGCCGTAAATGAACGGTTCAAATATACACGTATTGGAAAACAGAATAGGCTTTTTATACTTATCTGATTTACCGTTTAGCGAGTTCCTTATGTACAACGCTGTAGAACCGTAAAAACGTCCGCAGGCTATATACTTCAATAAAGAGGTATAAAAATGCGAGGAAGGCCAAAGGGTTGCTAGTCACGAAACAGATTTACATTAAATTCTGCATTCAATATGAAATACAGAATGGAGATCATTCCTATAGGTAAAACATGTTCGTCGATTTGCATATATAGGTCAAATGCGAATCAGATGCAATAGAACTTCGGCTTTCACTTGGGTTCCAGTGTTGAGACCCACTGTCTACGAATTAAAGTTGTTCGTAAAGCGTTAATGGGTTAATGTTTATATATATGGATTGGTTACTTTCTACTTTACATTCATTGATGGAATGGCAAGAGCTACACACACACAGCGCAATTTTGACCCCGTGTTTGCATGCGATTTTGAAAACGAACGATTTGCGTTAACTATAGCCTGCCAGAAAACTCTGCTACCACACCTAAACGCGATATCACACGAAATCCGTCGTTAAATGTCGGCCTTGTGGAATTTTAGAGCGAACAAGGCATCCAGGGGGTTAGCTGAAGAACCATTCACCTCCACCTATTCAGACTGTTCTCCCAGCAATGACAAGCGATCTACTGCAACAGGGAACATCATAAATAGTGAACAGGGGCCGAGAGATGTTTTCAAAGAGCGAAAGGCATGAAAAAAAATGGCAGTGGTTTAGCTCTGGTTAAACCTGGAGGATTGCGAAAGAAACGAGGAGAGAGAGAGGCGATGGAGAGCGCGCGGCAGCGGCGGCGGCCCCGGCACGCTAGCTATGCGCCGCTACTGCGCATGTGCAACTGGCGAGCGCGGCGGCGGCGCCTCTGAGTCACCCGCGCGGCGACGGCGGCGGAGCGCTAGCTGTGTGCCGTGTGACGTCACTGCTCCTCGCGCATGCGCAGTATGGTCTTTCCTCGGCTCCGCGAAATGGCTCGGCGACTCGCGTAGTGTTGCTTTCGCAACGAAACTGAATTGTTTCATTGGCTGCAGCAGCGACCTGACATTAAGTGGCGTGCTGTAGGTCGTGCAAGGAAGTGCACAGCACAGCCTTTAATAACTCCTGGCCACATGCTCGAATTCCCAAGAAGTAAAGCTCTTCTCTTTGCTTCAGTGTTCGAACAACTTATGTGCATGGGCACATGTACTATCTGCCAGAAATTTTACTCAGAAGTGACGTCGTGAATCTCCACGTCCTTAACTGTATGGCTCACCCGGAGTAGCGAGGTCAATGATTTCGACAGCGAACTCGTCCGCCAGGTGTCCGTAGAGCCCGAACACGACGAATGCGGAGAACAAACCGAACAGCGTGTCGGCCAAGGCGATCTTCACGGCCATGCTGGAAATTGAAGCAAGCCAGATTTGATGGCTTGAAATAAATTTATGGGCATGCAGGGCGATACCACCTTGATCTAAAAAGACAAACAAAAATATCAAAGATGAACGACGAGTGGAAACAGTCAGCACAATTCCTGACAGGAAATTGTAACCTACCTCTCAGAGGTTCTGATACAGGAGGAGGAGTGGATGGAACGCACTTACTGTGCGCAGAAAAATACTAGATTTAATTATTCTTCCCTACGTATACAAGAATAAAACCAGTATTCATAGAGCACTGTTCACTCAAGAGCCCCAATATGTTTCTAATAGCAGAGGCAATACTAAGAATATTAGCCCTACCACTGGAGAATTAATCTCCTTAAATATACGCTTTTTTCCTATAACATTTAAGGACTGTTATGGAAGCCTTAATGAAGTGTTGGTTACGATTGAATTTGAAAGTATTATTGGATATATTTTACAGCGACATCAGTCGAGCGCCCGTTCATGTGTTTCCGTCGTCGTAGCAGTATGTGTTAGCTGTGCGTTGTAGTAATCAGCGTAACCGGTGGGTGCGTTGCCATGGGAACCATTCGGAGGGTGGTTACCGCGGAAGGAGAAAGGAGGAATGTAGCACTGTGCAGCTACGGCAGATGCTGCGACACGCAGCGCCCGATGGCGTGGACATCGGTGGCGCCGGTGGCGCCGCACGCTTAGAGCGGCGGGCTGGAGAAGCGAGGTAGTCGGAAAGCAAGTATGAGCGGAAAATTAAAAATAGTGCTCTAGAACTACACAGATATGAAGTCACTTACACATTCTCTACCTCTGCTTATCGTAGAATTAACACCCTAACAAGCACTTTTTTTTTTCCGAAACGGAACCAATATGGTTATTTATTACTTGTGCTGCCACCTGTCGTCAAAAAAAAAAAATGAATTGGTCGCTGCCAGCTTGCTTTAAACCGGACAGTGCGCTAGAAACCACACGAGCTGAACTCTTCATCAGCCAGAAATGATATTCGCCTTATGATAAGCCTGGTTCCTCGATGTCCGCCGGGCGGTTGAATATGTTATTAGCGGTCAAATATAAGTACGAGTTGAGCATCTGTGCCACGCACTGAAAGGCCAGGAGAGAGCGGGTGTACGTTATGTCATATTTTCTTCTCACAACCACGGCCCCACAGGAAAATGTTACAATTTACTTTTTAGCCGTTACTGCTGGACGGGAGTCTAGCACGGGCCGCATCCCTGCGTAATCATTATTGCATGCCAGGTAGTGCTCATTTTTCGAATTACCACTTGTGTAATCGCCATTCATTTTCTTGGCTTTTTTTTTTTTCATGCGCAAGTAAGAAGAGAGAGACAGCTCACCCAAGGACCGGCCAGTCGAAATTATTGTGACTCGCGAAGAAGGTCAGCGTGCCCACAGAGAGGCCGATGGTGTAGAACATGTGTTGGGACGCCGCGCTCCACGTCTGCCAGAGTGAACAAAAGAAGCGATGGCAGCGGAATATCGCACTTGAGTCGCTGCCCTCCAGTCCGCTTTTTTTAATGCGATAGCGTCAAGGTTGTCGCACAAAAAAATTCCGGCTTCTCTGTAACAAACTTCCCGGATTAGTGGAGAGAGGTCACGAGGCCTTATGACATCATGACAACCTGCCGAAAGCGGTTGCTACGTGCCCAACCTGGTGCTGTGCATGAGCCTTACGGCAGCTCGAGGAGTTCAACCTGGGTCCCACAAGCCCTCACCGGTGGCTGTTGAGTCATTGGTTAAGTTTCTACCTAGCCAACTAGTAGTAGTAGTAGTAGTAGCAGTAAACACAGAGTTTGGGGCAAGCAGGCCCCTGGTCCCCTAGAGTCACTGGGTAAGGAAACTAAGTGACTGTGTTTGAACAGCCTCCGCCGTACCACTGTGCCAGTAGTGGGATGTCTCTCCGCGATCTATAAGTGATTAAGAGTGTTGTGAAGTCATCAAAACCACGTGACCACCCGTGGACCAATCATAGGGCACCGCCAAATTTGAAAATCTGAGGATCCCCGAAAGTTTTGGAGGTAGGGGGCCCATACCAGAATATGCGTTCTGGTGGGTTAGTGGGTGGATTAAGGTGGTTTATTTGGTCGTATTAGTATAATCCCTCATGAAATTTCAGTGGAGGGCGCTCGAACATTCTGGGAGGTGATGACCCATGCATACCATATAAGGGCAATGGAATCGGTTGCAACCGGAGTTTCAGAGCGAAAATTATAAGAACTTTAGAGAATCACTGCGTACGCTATAACAGGCAACCTAAATGCTATTGCTTTTCCTCCTTAACAATGTAGTTAAGATCGCCCCAAGTTCTTTTGCACATGTAATCAAAACTCATTGTTTGGATGCACACGATAGACCTATATGAGATATGGGTCGTAATGTCTAGACCCGCCGCGGTGTCTCAGTGGCTATGGCGTTCGACTGCTGATCCCTATGACACGGGTTCGACGGTGGCGAAATACAAAAAAAAAATAAAACGACTTGTGCTGCGCGACGTCAGCACAGGGCTAAAGAGGCACAAGAGGTGTAAATGAATCCGGATCTCTCCATTGGAGCGTGCCTCGCAGGCCACGTGTCGCTTCGCGACTTTAATTTCAAAATTTACAATTATCTTACTAAGCCCTAGCTAAGAGCCCTACAT
Source organism: Amblyomma mixtum (assembly GCF_055824585.1). Classification (NCBI taxonomy): domain Eukaryota; kingdom Metazoa; phylum Arthropoda; class Arachnida; order Ixodida; family Ixodidae; genus Amblyomma; species Amblyomma mixtum. The sequence continues at coordinate 89,918,271 of NC_143016.1, forward strand.
CTGTAATGCATAATATGCGAGCCCCGAATCCCGTAATTTGCACAATGCAATTTGCAGACCAACTGTAACGATGCCGTTTTGCATCGTGCACCACGGATCGTCTACGCAGTCTCGTGCGGCATTCTGAACATGTTTGGGTTTGCTCGGGCCAGTCACACGACTGAGGTAACAGCTTGCTACTATGCTTCTTCCAAGCCATATGTCAAAGTAACAAGAATTTCGAGTGCTTTTGGTAATTTTACGCTGCAAGGTCAAACAGGATGACGGAAGGTGGTGACTAATGGGAAAATTTGTCCCAACGTTATGCTACGCCTCGAGTTGTGATGTTCCGCAAAAATGCTCGAAGCCAAAACGTTGCTAGTGGCACGCATGTCTCATGAAGACGTTGAAAGCGAAGTAGTAATAATTAGTGAATCGGGGAAATGATTTGTAGTGCCACAGGGCATTAGCGATGGACAGCGCTCTGAAGTGTACCACGCGCACCTTCGCAGAGTAGATCTTGGATAGATCCGGCTGCAGCAGCATCAGCATGCCATGCCTGGCGCCGCTCAGCACCGACGAGGCCACGCACAAGATGGTCAGTAGCGCGAGCCGCGTGACCACCATCAACACCGAAGCCTGCACGTGGATAAGAGCGCAAAGGGAACTGCTGTCCAGAAGTTGATTGGTTGGTTTATGGGGTTTAACGTCCCAAAGCTACTCAGACTATGAGGGACGCCGTAGTGAAGGACTCCGGAAATTTCGACCACCTGGGGTTCTTCCGCTCAAGGGTGCATTGCTCGCGCATTGATTTTGCAGCAAAAAAAAAAAAAAAACGAAGTGTCTTCGGTGAGTGAAACCAACTAAGAGTGCTATTGAGAGAGAGAGAGAGAGAGAGAGTCTCTTGGTCTATCAGCAGTACGTTGTTTTGTTTGAAAACGCATCAGCTCAGTTTTTAAATATTGGTATCAGGAACAGTGTGCTAGTGCGGAATTTGTAGATCGACCCGCCGCGGTGGCTCAGTGGTCAAAGCGGTCGCCTACCGGGCCGGAGTACCCGGGTTCGGGCCCGACCACGGTGGCTGTTTCGATGGAGGCGGAACGCAAAGGCACGCGTTCGCCGCGTGATGTAAGTGCACGTTGAAGATCCACAGGAGGTCGAAATTATTCCGGAGACCTCCACTACGGCACCTCTTCCTCTCTTTCTTCTTTCACTCCTACCATCCTCCCTTCCCTTGCGGCGCGGTTCAGGTGTCCGCCGAGATATGTGAGACAGATACTGCGCCATTTCCTTCCCTCAAGAAAAAAAATTACCCAAAAAAAGAGCTGGTTGAAGTGGTTGTACGGAGGTACTTTTTACCCAGCCTTTTTGTTGCCGGCCTTTAAAAGAAAGCCCGTAAAATTACAAAAACTACCACGTGACAGCGGTGCTACTTCATCACCCCAAGAAGCGCCTCAGAATACATAACCACTCTTTCTCCGGAGCGCTATTCCTGATGGGACTCTTCATGCGGACTACATGACAAGGCACATTACACATTACAAGACACATTACAGACAGCTGCCGATTCCGGTTTAGCTGTGTTCGGTTCGGGAAATGCAAAGGAAACGACGCTTGACCTCAAATAACATCACATACAACGCTGTTTCTGAGAAAGGTATCCACAAGGCAGCGCACCTTCCTCAGCGAGCGCAGTCCGAGGAAGATGGCGGCTAGAATCAGGACCCAGCTGATAGTTACGGCCAGGGCCAAATTAAAGCCTGCGCCACCGACGGTGTCTGCTGCGTAGTCGGAGGTTGCCACGTGACGCCTGCGATAGTCAGAGGAAGGCAGAGGAGGGGTAACTAGCACCGAACAATTAGGCAGCATGGTTCATTAAGAGAATACACACCACAACCACGCGATGACATGCAAAATGAGGGGAGAACGTTTAAGTTTAAATTGAAATTGAAATTTATTCAGCAATAAAGGAATGTTGCTAGGAGGGCAGGTAAAAAGCTGAAAAAACAGCTTGAGGAGTTCTGACCTACCAGCATACACAGCAGTGCAGCAGCGTGCGGCCAAGGCAGTACACGTCAACATCAAACCAAGGGAAGAAAAAAAAAACAGCTTATACAAACAAGGTACGCACCAATTTCTTTGACGAAGTCACGGAAATATCATTATTTGTTTCGATGAAAGTATCATTTAAAACCATCGGCAATGAGTACTTCAGCATCTGTTTCCCGCAGTTAGTCCGGCATTTGGTGCGATTTTAGAGAGAGAGAGAGAGAAATGGACGGAAAGGCAGGGGGTTCCAAATAAAGTACGTTATAGGTGGTGGTGTTTATCTGTAATCCTGCTAGGTTAGTTAAATTCTTTAGTACTCCCAGTTTACAAAGGCGGGATAGCTTGTAATTATATAGTGATGTAATAGGAACGATATTGCGTTTTTTAAATAGGTCTGCAGTATGGGAGCGATACGGAAGATTGCAGACCAGACGTATGACCCACTTTTTGCAATATTAACAGTTTGCTAATGGTTATTGCTGTTGTTGTGGACCATACTAAATGACCTTCATCTCAGTCCACGTTCATAGGGATACAGATTGAAGGTCCTTCCCGATGATGTGGTTGTCACCCAGGGCAAGACATGTCTTAACTGAGAGTTTGAACATACACTAAACGCGTAGTTTCGAAAAGCGGGTTGTGGTTTGGAATGTAACTGAACGACTCGCACTCGTAGTAGGCCCTGGCCGCCGAAATGGTTCCGTTGATGCAGTTGTTTCGGAGGGCCTCGTACTCTTGCAAGGGCACCGACACGGGCGCCTGGCTTTCGGGGCCACTGACGACGATGACGGGGCCGCCGCTGTAGTTGTGCGAAGAGTACCGCCGCGCCAGGGTCTCGTTGACCTTGAAGCACGGATACTGCGCATGAATACAATGAAAAGCCAACGAGAAAAAAAGACTTTAATGAAAGACATTACCAAATGAATGCAAGCAAAAGCAACACGTCCCGAATTACCTGCGGGAAACTTGTTCGCAACAAATTGGTACTAACAAAGACATGTTTAAATGCCTTGCAGCAAAGGAAGCAAGAGGGCGGGCGTAGATGAGGTCGATTATTTGCAGAGGGGACAAAGAGCCCCGTTCCACTGCCGGGTCTTGGGAGGATGTATTGCAAAGCCGGTACAATGCGAGGCACTGTCAGGACAGTTCGAATCGAACTAGCAAGCATACGCGGCGCACACAGTGATATGACCACTGCAAGCCAAATACGGCGAAACAACAGCGTTATTCTCACTACGCATAGAGGAAATAAGTGTTTCATCCGACCTTATATACTCTATAAACCTGAGCCCCAGACAGTTAAAGCCAGAGGTGTTTAGTGAATGTGCGAAAATATTTTTGTGAGCATATATAACGGGCACAAGTACAAAAAACGGCTCGCATCAAACCAGAAATCTCCTTTATCGAAATGGGCACCCTGTTATACGTCAGATTAGATGCAGGTTCCATGAAGCCTATACTGTCCACTATAATTATGCATATACAGGGTGCTTCATCTAAGAATTTGCACAGTTTATAAAAACAGGCTTCTAGGAGAGCGGTTTTCTCGGCATAGCATTATCAGCGGTGTAGTACATCATAATTCAGCTAACATGTGTTAACTACCAAGCTTTTTAACTAATATTAAATAGTTAACCTTTTAACGATTACCGTTAGGTTCCTTTATTATCGAGAGGCGTGTATCCCACGACAAGTAATATCCGTAGTTTTTAGAATTTCGAAAACATGCTTGCCTTCAGCGCTGTCCCAACAAATTCTGGCAACATCGCGCCAAAATACATATGCGCTTTCCAGAAGCTTGCAGGCAAAGCAACCTCTCCAGTGCACGTAACTCGTCGAAATAGCCAAAATATATGGGCCACAGCACCGACAGCAACCACGTTTTCGAAATTCCGAAAACTGATATGGATATTACTAATGGTTGGCTACACGCTTCTCAATAATTACTGAGCCTAACAGTAACAGCTAAAAAGATGACTTTTCAATACTAGTGAACCAGCCTGCTATTTAGCAACTCTTCGCTGTACTCTGATGTACTACAACGCTGACAATAGTGTGCTTAGACAGCGCTCTTCTAACTCACAAAGCTTGTTTTTAAAAATTGTGTATAGCCTTAGGTGAAACACCCTGTACATACGTTCACTACGGCCGAACAGGCAGGTTGAGCGGAAGTTATTTTACAGACACCAAATGCCCACATTACGCTTAGCTGCAAGCACATATACAAATGGCTGTAACTTTCCCTGAGAAATATCGTGGAATAGGAAAGCTTTTCTTGTTGACAGCATACAGTTAGCAACAGAAGAAGAAAACGCCGCTAAAGCTGCACAGAGTTGCGCCAGAACAGATCCAGAAAGGATACACGTGCACCATCTTTCGGGATATCCAAAGCTAGAACGTCCATGGTACGTCCCTGGCAAGAGTGCTGTAGTAGAGGGCATTGGGAGGTTTTTGGGACGCATTTTTATTGCGAAAGCAATACTACTCCCAAGAACGGCCTTTCGCGAAGCGGCGGCAACTTGGCACGTTTGACCTTTAGAATGACCACTGACATCATACCATGCCTAGTGAAGTCACAGCGTGACGTCATACCGGGAGCAAGAGACGGGCTACCAACTCGGCTCGTCGGGTAACGGTGGCCGCTTGCCACGGCGCGCCACGCTCCTCCCGCTAGAGGCGCTGCATATGCAGTATAAAACACCTGCTTTCGCAACCTACCAGGCTTAACCAAAGCTAAGCCCCCGCCAATTTTTTCATCACATCGCGGCTATATGTAACCCGCACCGAGCCATGCTTAACACGGTAGCAGCCATGCTCCTCGACGCCGAGGTATCCGCACGTGTTCCAAGGCAGCTCTTTGCTGAAGCAGGCCATCACGTAGGTTAAAGAGTAGGCCACCATGGGTATGTGGAACAGCACCACCAGCACCTCGGTGTACAGCATCGTCCAGCCCACGCCTGCGTGCGCGCATGCAGATGTCGTCGTCACGCACATCGTGGAAGAATCAGAGCTAATTACATTCAGGGGAAAATGGCCGGCACAGCAGCGCCCAGTTCAACGTGATCTAAGGGCACTGTGGTAGAGTGATATCCCCAGGTATTCGATCTTTTATACTTTGGTTATGAAGGCATTGGCATGGAATTTTTGGGCCGGGTCGCTCGCTTTAGTTCAGCGCAGTATAAATACCATTCGATGGTGGGAAATATGCTGTCATTGCGACAGCTCTCGAACTGATGATTCAGGGGGTCCCGGTCCACAAGAGTACGTCGCCTGGGCATCTGTCACGACTCTGTATACCTACTATATAGATTGCGACCCCAATGAAAATAGGCATTTCGGCAGTGATAAGCATTTTCGTACGATATGAGGACAAACCTGATATGCTGCCAATCTATATAAAGCACCCGTGAAAGCTTCGATCACAATTTTGGGATGAGATGCGGCTTAATATGAGTTTCTAACCGCCAATGCTCTTTTATTCAATATTGCAAGCAGCACAATCGTCGAGATACAAGATCCCAAACTGCACTCGCTTTTCTCATCTCACGGCCACGCGATGCATATTGTCTGCTGCTTGTTCCTAGGGGTATTCATATGGGGAGGTAAAAACAGAGAGAGAGGAGGAGACTGAGCGAAATAGCTAGTAAGAAGGGCAACAAGAGGACGACAAGTTTTGTGAAATATTTCTATAGTTCAACGATGCTGCAGCTTAGTGTCTGTAGTGTATATAGGCGTGTTGTTCCCGGTAATATGATTTTAAATACTTTCCTGACTTCATTCGCAATTGTATTTTCCTTGTGGCGCACTCTTCCGTGGTGACAGGAAGCTTGTATTGGCCACAGAAACGACCGAAATCAAATTGCACTTTACAGCTACTATGCGCAATGTTCCAAGAATCAAGTTCGCAAGGTTTGCAGTGATGCTGATTCGGTTTTATTGCTTATATGAATTTACATATTTCAATTGCATGTTGGCAGCCAGCAAGCATGGGTATATATTAAGGTTTATGGTTTATGGGGGTTTAACGTCCCAAAGCGACTCAGGCTATGAGGGACGCCGTAGTGAAGGGCTCCGGAAATTGCGACCACCTGGGGTTCTTTAACGTGCACTGACATCGCACAGCGCACGGGCCTCTAAAATTTCGCCTCCATTGAAATTCGACCGCTGCGGCCGGGATCGAACCCGCGTCTTTCGGGTCAGCGGTCGAGCGCCATAACCACTGAGCCACCGTGGTGGCGGGCTATATAATAAGGAAGAGCCTTGTTGTTGAGGGATGAAGAAGTTTGAGACATAAACCTTGTCTGTGCGCAGTAGCTTATTGGCTGCCAGCTGCAGCGACCTCAAGGATAGTAACCATACATTCGGATCGGAACGCGAAAATGCATTCTTCGAATGAGAGTCAGCAGTGTGATGAGGCTTCACTGCGCCTGGTGTAAGGAAACTATACAGAGGAGAACCCAATTTAACAATGAGAATTGAATCTTTTTTTCTTTTAGCCAGATGGTAAGCGCCGGTCAACGCTCTATTCACATTCTGTGAAATAGCCTATGCGCCGCATACGGGGTTTCATGGGGATGATTCTCGAAACCCGCAGTAGCATTTTCGTAAGGGAGAATACACAAGTTGGCGTGCATCATAACCTCACTCCACATTGGAATTGATGGGCAAACAACAATGCAGTGTGCACAGCATTGGCACCCTTTGTCTCAATAGAGCTTGCTATTATTCTGAATCCTAAGCCCTCAAATCAAACTGCTGCAAGCCACGTCGTGAAAGCAGCCGCCGCGGTGGCTCAGTGGCTATGGTGCTCGGCTGCTGGCCCGAAAGACGTGGGTTCGATCCCGGCTGCGGCGGCTGAATTTCTTTGGAGGAGAAATTCGAGGCCCGTGTACTGTGCGATGTCAGTGCACGTTAAAGAACCTCAGGTGGTCGAAATTTCCGGAGCCCTCCGCTACGGCGTCTCTCATAGCCTTAGTCGCTTTGGGACGTTAAACCCCATAAACCAACCAACCAACCAACGTCGTGAAAGGAGTAACCAGAACGAGTAAAACTACTTTAGTTGCTAGCATTAATCTTATATTTTTCCGAACCTGTGTGCAGCGAGGTGTCCATTAATTACTAGCGGTTCATGCAGTCCTAGGATCACCATAACTATATTTGAGATGTCTTATCGGTAGTGAAATACGCCGGTTTAACAGGATTGCCTGCCACTTTGATCGCCAATTCAGGCGCGTTTCGCAAAAGCTATACACAGGCAGCGCCCACCTTTAGCCATGGGGAAGCCTCCGAAGGCCCTGGGGACAGACCAGCCACAGAACTGTCCCAGGAAGATCTCTAGGTAGAGCATGGGCACAGCCACGACGCACATTAGGACCAGGTACACCAGCAGAAACACCACTGCGATACCGAAAATAATGAATTACATACTTACATGCACGAACGCAGTGGACGAAAGAAAGGTTGATGATTATGATGATGAACATTACGCTCCCGCTCTACAGACATTCCGGCGTCATCGGCATTGAGCGAAAAATCTCCGGAGAACCAATCCAGGTGGGCCGCCGATGTCGCATGATCTTGTGGCGTCATCCCAACCTGTCCACCGGATTTTGAGCAAACTGGCTGTTGGCAGGTAAATTAACGATTGGTCGGTAGAGGTTGCTCGGGAAGTGAAACCTTGGTTTCACAAGCCCACCGGTGGTAGCACCTGCCATCGCAGGGCAGTGGCGCATCGCTTAACCGCTGCACCACTGCTCCAGGGGTGGCTCTCAGCGATCTATGAATGTAAAGTAGAGAATGACCTTCTGCATACATGGGCATTCACCCATTACACTATCGCGTTATACCCTTAAGGAGGAGCCTAAGCGTGCCCTCCATTTTTTCAGCAGAGCCTCTCACCTCCCCCGTTGTCGTAGATAAGGAAAGGGAACACGGCCACGTTGCTGATGCCGAAGCAGAAGTTGAGGCAGCAGAGCAGGCAGTCGGTCTCGGTCGCGAACTGCTGCCTCGCGAACTGCATGGCGGCGACCCTGGTCCCGGGGTGGTTTCTGCTCAAGAGTTGCGCGTCGCGGCAAAGGGCGGCACACGCGGAATTCGTCGCAGTTGGACTTGTGTGGCGAGTACGGGGTGCTGCCAGGGGGTTCTTGCGCCGTCGGGGAAGCGATGGACAGCCTGAACGCCACGTTCTTCTTCCTCTTCTTTTCACCCTTGCCACGCGACACGCACGCACGAGGAGAGTAGGGAAGAAAAAGACGCGCAGGATTTGTGTATGTTTTAGTGAAGCTTCTTCGTGGTCCACCCTCTTCACATGGGAGAACGCTCTGTGCAGCCCAGACCTGCAATACCAGCAATAGCTGTTCGATCGTGCCGGCATGGTCATGGCACCTGTCAGAGTCCGGGATTGAGGACCCCCGAATATTAGGAGCACCATTAGCCGTTGTTAGAGCCGAATAAAATTTTCCATTCTCTCCCTCCCTCTTTTTCTTCCTCCTTTCTTCCCTCCCTCCCTCCCTCCCTCCCTCACTCACTCACTCACTCACTCACTCACTCACTCACTCACTCACTCACTCACTCACTCACTCACTCACTCACTCACTCACTCACTCACTCACTCACTCACTCACTCACTCACTCACTCACTCACTCACTCACTCACTCACTCACTCACTCACTCACTCACTCACTCACTCACTCTTTCTGCCATAAAATGCAAGGGTTAACGATAACGTAAGGACGGATTCCTCTCTTGCAACAAATATCTAAAGCTTAAAGGCTGCTATAAGTGTCCCACTATACAGCTGAAAAGCATTGCCGACTGATGACTTTTGACTGCCATTCTTTGCCTTTTCTGAATTATTGTGCACGTACCACTTAAAATGAGATTGCCTTAGCGATTACTGTAGCGATGGCCTAGTCGTTTGAGCATCCGCCTTGCTTGCGGGACGTGCGGGGTTCGATCCCCAGTGGAGCCTGATGCTCCCCGGTGTTACAATCTGCCTGGTGCTCGGCTTCTTCAGGGTGAACTGTGGTCTTTGATCCCACTGGGTCATTGACCCCACCTTGTGTAGAAGGAAAAACATTGTGCCCTGGCGCTCTTTGGCCACAGATGACCTGGCGCCATAAAAATTCATCATTATCATCATAACATGAGAACAACATCCACTAAACGAACCAACAAATTGGGAAGAAAGGAAAGTGGGCGTACACTGAATTCAGCCCTACCACCTACATTACCCCATCATCGACTGTTGGAAGGTAATGCAGAGGCTTTGGTTCGGTGATGAAAACACCAGAATAAGATTGCTTTTCTTTTGGCAATGAATTTACACGGACACGTTACACACAACTATATACTCATGACTAAATGAGACGCCCATATGCGATTATTGTGGAGACTGAAAGAGTCTAAACCACATCGTAACTTCGTGCAGAAACAGGACTTTCTGGCGGGCTAGTGGGTTCATTGAGGCTGAGGATAGATCGAAAGAGGTATAAACAGAAACAATTGTCTGTCGTTATAAGTGCCTTTCGTTCCGCTTTCATTGCGCAGTTTTACCTTTAGCTCATGCAGAAAGCTCGAAATTACCTCTCATATTTCTATGACCAACATATTGCCACGTTTCCACAATATTCTTTTTCATACCTTGCTACTCAGTTAGATACTTCTAATGCCTTTAGTTGTTTCAGGCTTTCCAAGAGGCTCGAAGTTTTTAGGCAATTTTTAAAAGGCGCAAAAAAGTTTTACAATCAGCAAAGAAGTTCAACGCTGTGTTAGGCGCACGGAGCCTTAGCTTCATGTGCTGAAATTGCCCAAAATAACTAACCTTGGACAAACACCTGATTTATCCAAAGCATTCCAAATCTTTATTCTTTCACGGGCTGGTTTTGAATGAGAGGGCTCTCATTCTTGCACCCCCCCCCCCCCCCCCCCCGCCCATATGTGCGTGTCGTTTTCACTCTTGTGCATGGCCGCTCCGTTCCGCTTCGAAAGCAAGGCCTTGCATGAAAGCAGTGCATGAATACACGCAGAATTGCTTGCGAGCCCAGATCTGGTAAGAAATGAAAATGAATAATACAGCCTTTCTCACAGAGGCACCGGTAATACCAGCATCCGCTTTTTTTTTCCTTTGGGGGGGAGATGGAGGGGAGGGCTACAAGCTAATATTTTCCATTGCCCATTGCAAACATTTTTCTTGCCCGTTATGTGGCACCTTTGGAACTTTCAGGTAATTATCAGACCTAGGATCGCTCTAATATATGTTAATTTAAGGACTCAAAAAGGGCTTCTTAAGTCAGTTAGATGCAAAAAGGGGTTGCCAAGGTACTAAAGTGTACTAAACTGAACACTATTGGTCTGAAAAAATGCCATATTTGAATTTTAAAATCCGAATCGGATACAAGTTTGAGCTTTCTGTAAAGACTCAAGAGCAGAACTTGTAGTACAAAGGAAGCGGAAGCGGCAGGTAACGTTCCGGGTTATGAGCACAATGCGGAGGCCAATCCAGACCAATTTTTGAACGGCCCTCGTCATGGCAAGGTCGCCTGTCTAGCGGCGTTTTTCTGCCGCTCGCGTGTCTCATACATGAGCTTAAGACTCGAAACTATGCCGAAAAGCGCCGGGGCACGACGGGTGGAATTCCTCGCAAAGGTGCCTCCGGACCGCCAAGAAACAGGGCGGGTGGAAGGCGGTGGGCGGGGGCTTTTGAAAGCGACACGACAAAGCATTCTTCGAGCGCACGTAATAGCAGGTAAGCGCGTCGCCCGTAGCGGCAGTGTGAACAAAAACAAATTGAGAACAAGTCCGGCTCTGACGCAGGGGGTATATAAGTGCGCCGAACGCTGAAAGCGGCAGTGCCGACGCACGCAGCACTCGCCATCGACAATATGATCGCTCAGGTAAGCTCGGCAGTGCGTGGTCACTGACGCGAACGCTACGAGGGTCGAAGTGCTCCCGCCTTGTGCTGCGGAAGACGGCAAAGGATTTTGCACTTCAACTCATGGGGACCTTTTTGAAGACTAGCGGTTTTAATTTACTCAGATAGCTTCATATACCACTTTCCCTGGAGTAAGCGGCGTCAGCTTCACCGTCGTAATATGTCGTAGCCAAAAACTTCTGCGTTAACCTGATTTCCAAGTAGAATGTCATCCAAGTGGCCCATGGAGGCTGTGTGGGACAGGGTCTCGATTATGTGTTTTAGGTGTCGTGTGATTCAGCTGATCTAAGGAATGTCCTTATCGGACAGTGCATGGCATAGCTTTCACGCTACTTCTTAAATGCGTTGGACGCCGAAGAGTGCGGGAGAATCTTGGGGTCCCAACGCTAAGCCTTGCCGCGTCACCCACTGGTCGGCGACCAAGCCAGAAGGATATCTACTATGGAACCGAAAGTTTAAGCCGCACTTTGCTGCAATACATAAACTTGCTCCCTACAAACTATGCATGCGTTGTGCAGTCGGAAGAGACGGAGAACATGGTACCTGCTGCGGGGTTTTCAAACGAGATGATCATTCGATTCCTTTGCGGGTGGGCCTTCTAGCAACCACGAATGCTTTTTTTGTTTTGCAGCTGGCAGCGCTCCTTGCCACAGCGGCTCTAGTCTCTGCGGGTGGCCACGGACATCATGGCGGTACCAGCAAGACGTACAGGAAGCAGAATGTGGGTTAATTTTTTTTGGGCGCGTGACAACAGCAATTTATGTCCGTATTCGATGCAATAGCAAACATGTTCCGATGACTCTGTAATTGTTATTAGAAAGTATAAGAATAATTTGTAAGCTCACACAATGTTCAGCCTTTATTTCTATTTAACTCATAGGAATTTCATAGCAAGAATACATTCTCCTATATCCCCGCTCACTTTTCGCAGGTTGTTCCTTTGACACTAGGGAAAATGAGCGGAAATATGACAAAGGAAACATGGCAAGAGCGGAATTATGGCAACCGTTCTGACACATCCTCTCTCACGACAGGACCACGGCCACTACAGCTTCGGCTACGACATCGTCAACGGCTACGGCGCCGTAAACGGCCGCCACGAGACGGGCTCGGCATACGGGCCCGTGCAGGGCTCCTACTACCTGGGCGACATCGACGGGCGCCACCGGCAGGTGCACTACGTGGCCGACAAGCTGGGATTCCGCGCCGCCGTCAAGACCAACGAGCCCGGCACCAAGAGCAGCCTGCCCGCCGCCGCGCCTTACCACTCGGCCCACGGCAAGGCAGTCCCCGCCTACGGTCGCGGTGGATACGGAGGCTACGGAGGATACGGTGGTTACGGCGGATACGGAGGCTACGGAGGATACGGCGGTTATGGCGGATACGGCGGCTACGGAGGCTACGGTGGATATGGTGGATACGGTGGTTACGGCGGATACGGCGGATACGGTGGATTTGGTGGTCACAAAGGTTATGGCTTCTACGGCTAGACTGTCTTCCTGCCACAAACCCGCTTTGTGATTGCCGTTGGTTGTCCCGTCTGCTTTTCGTGTGGTGGGTAGCGTACTGCGCTTCATTTCTTTCTTGTCTTCTTTACATCGTTAATGCCCGTGTCCAGTTTGAAATAGTTTCTAATTACAGAAGAGTTATAATGCGGGCTGGTTGGTACATGTTGACGGAATAGAAGTCACAGCGCTTTTTAACCGTAACAGCGCAGGTGTCTGTCTCGTTCTATTCCCGTCTTCAAAAAGCGTTGCTACTTCTTTTCCGTCCGCTTCTAATTGAGTAGCAAGTTAGATGCTGATGGCTGATCAGTCCTCACACGCACGCAGTAGCATGTTCGTTCAGCGACCAGCGTTCTTGTACAACTTCAACTTGCCGTTACTCGACAACATCCGTTAACATCGCTGACAATGAGCATAAATAACTGCCCCTTGACATGGTCCATATCTAAAAGAAACGAAAGCACTTGGCTCTGAGCTCCAGGTTTCGTGTCTCCTTATCATCGTTCAATATGAGCACATCAGTAAATACAATTTTCCGGCTTTAGAAAATACTCCTGCTCACTATTAGACAGCTGAGATGTCTGCAGTCAACACAGTAACCACTGGTGTGTATAGATCATAAAAGCGGGTCGCCTTTCATGAGGCAGTACTCACAAAGCCAGCCGTACTGGCTTCATGTAAGAGTGAACGATCGTGATGTCTATACGTGGACGCATACATGAAGCAACTGTAATAATTTTTCGTGCATCTAGTGTAATGACTAATTGTAGAAATTAACAACTCTGAATAATAATTTTGAGTAAATTAGTCTACTGAAGAACTCCGCTCAAATATTCTTGTTTGTCCACAAACGTAGAGCCTGTTACTCAGAAGCAGCAGTTCTTAATGCCAAATTGCACTCACTAATATCACTACGTTTCTTATGTTCCAGCCTACCTCGTGCAGCTTTCAACGTTTTTCAAACTTCTTCATCCCTGCTGCTGTTTCAAGAAAAGAAAACAAAAAACGCCTTCCGGAGCAAGGAAAAACAGAGATCACTGACTGTGCTCAACCATGCCAAAAGTCGGCTGAACTTTGTATAGCCTCTTGCTTTTATGCTTACAACTGTCGATGCTTCCTTGCCTGATATCCTGTGGCTCAATGGACTTGCGATGCTTGTTTGTGTCTGTGCTAGATGTGTAAAAAATGTAAATACATGAATAAAAGAATCAATGTTGCAAGCATGTGTCTTCTTACTATTACGTCAAGTTTAGCACACGCTGTTGTTGCCAGACTTGCATAAACTGTCTCGTGCCCGGTGGACGCTTAAATTTCCTTGGGCACAAGGAGAGGAGAATACACTACGCTTTCGCTGCAGTGAGCGCTATGTAATATAAGAAAAGAGCACTTGTTTTACATTAGATAAGGCTTTGAAGACATAGCGCAAAAAGACACTGACGGCACAGTTGTGGACGGGACACAGATGGGGAAAGTTTGGTTTGGGCTGTTACCAACTAGCCCAAACCAAACTACTCTCAGATAATGAGAGCATCATTTTTCTATTGGAGATAGAGAATCGCTTAAAAGTATTTGGTCGTTTGGGCTAGAATTTTGTTGGTAAATTTAGCAGTCGTCTGCTAATAGCTGTATTTTAGTCTGTTCTGAACAATGTCATCAAACGACAAAAGACGCCAAATTTTATGAGGTCCGAACTTTGGAATCTCCTAAAGCATTACAAATTATGTATAATATTTGTGTATGTTAACACCAATAAACTTTAACACGGATCACCCTGTGGCATTCCCCTACGGCCACTAAATAATTTCAAATCGAATTTCTCCTTAATGCTGGGTTTCAAAAAGCGAACGATGGCTATGACGTGTAAGGAGTGATTAGGTCACGCAAGACATGGAAGAAGGAAACATAATCACTGATAGTTTTAATTCACTACGACGCTTAAGCCAGCCGATTTCATGAGCTTTAGTAACAAAAAAAAAAGTATTAGCGGTTAAACTACAGTTTTCTTTTATCATGTGTCCCAAACACTTCTTACAAGCCAGAGCCATCGTTAGGATAATGAAATCGAAACTGAAACAGCATGGGAAAAGAAATGCAATTAGAAGTTATTTAGCGGCCGTAGGCGGATACATTTCGTTGGTTCATGTATTCTAATGTCTTATGCATCCTTATCACGAAGAAAGCAAGCAACTATAATGAATTCTCTATAATCCTTTCATGAAAACCCAGAAAGAAAAAGGAACTTCTGTCTGAGCCCTGCGGAATACCGGAGTCTACCACGACAGGACCAGAAGTAACATCGTCTATGAACACACTTTGATGCATGCATGGAAGACGCACTTTAATCTCGGAAAGTAGGCATTCATGTATTGGCCTAAGGTTTAATTTCTGCAATAATGTTAAGGGCTACACGGTCGAGCACCACTTCGAAATAAAGAATAATGCGAACTTGGTTATGTCTAATGTTGCCGCTGAATTGTGAACAATTCCGATCAGCTCGGTTACAGTGGTCAGTCCATGAAAGCATTCGTGCTGGCGGTTGTGAACAATGCAATTTTTTTGGGAGATTTTTTTTCAGCAAAGTTCTTGCAAATTTACGATAGGGCACAAAAGAAATGAGCCTGCATGCTAAAGGTGATGTCCGGTTTGCTGCTTCAGAAACGAGTGATCTTTGAAGCTGTCAACGTATTCGAGATTTCCTGAATTCTAAACTTACTTTATTCAACATAACGTACTAAGAAAATCTCCGATTATCTTGTCAATGCCTCCAGCCTGCTTCTTGCCAGAGTTGAGCAAAACTGCACACACACCGCATCGGGAGCGGTATCTGGCTTGTGCGTTCTCTGCAAAACCGGTGCACCTTTCATGCCTGTGGAAACTGCAGAAAATGGCGCGGTACAGCTGCATATCGCCATGTGGGAACAACAAATGAGGCGAAGATCCGAAATACAGGACATATTTCGCGCAGCATGTGTGAACCGCACAACATGCGTGCGCATCTGACGTGTCGAATACAGTTCCATGAAAACGGATGTGCTGGCACTGTTCTGTTTAGTGCAAGAACTGCAGCCTTGTTACGGTGTCCTATTCATACTAACTCTTCGCAGTAATGAAACTAGGGAGATGCCCGTGCGCAAACAACTTGAGTGTCACGACAGATCGAATTTGTAGTAGAGCACATGAAGACAAAAATGCTATGATTATGTGAGTACCCTTTGCGGAAGGGTGAAAAATGAATATTGTTTAGATGTGAACACGAAAACAAACGCGATAGACTCATCCATCGCATGCAACAGAAGAATCCAGTGGAAATAAACTTGCTGCTCACCACTATCAGTAATCCATCCGACATCAGAATATCGTACAACAAAGTTGCGTGATGAGAAAATATAAAGCAAAAAACATGAATCCGTGGATAAGCAAGACAAAAAGATATGTGAAATATCACGTCCCGAATATTCGTCCTCTGTCTCTGTAAAACAACATGTCACAAAGCCCTTCAGGTGGCACACATTCACTGCGCCAGGCCGCACTTCCTAGGGGGGTTCATGAACGAGCCGGCTTTGCATCCGAAGGCCCGCGCGAATTCAGCCGAATTCCGTAGCGGCCCGTTGACACGAAACCAGGCGGGGCTATGCGGTCCCTGGGCGGCCATCTTGCGCAAGAAGCGCTGGTTGCTCTTCTCGCACAAGTTAGCCGCGTAGGAGACGAAAAAAAGCTGGCTAGCGTTCCAGCGCTCGAGTGGCACCAGTCTGTAGTCTGGCGCCACTCGGCGTGTGTCGAGCAGGAACGCGTCCATGGCGGGCCCCAGCGCCAAGTTGTCCCAGAGGTCAGACCACGAGGTTCGCGACGCGTCCAGTTGAAACCGCTGGTCCGCCCAGGCCAGGGTGGTGTAATGGCGCTCCAAGCACAGCCGCAGCTCGTCCATGCGCCTCGCCAAGTCAGCGCCACGTTCCATTTTGGCGTCCGCGCTGCCGTGCTCAAAGTTGTACGCCCAGTGGTAGACGGCACGGAACAGCGACCGATAGATCTTGGGCGCTGCCCGCGCCATTTGAAAGGGCCGCAGTGCCGGGTCCTCGTTGAGGAAGAAGTCAAACACGGGCAGCGGGATCTCGAGGCGCTCGTACGGCGGCGGCAATCTGCTCTCGGCGCTGAGGAAGCTGCCAGTCCAGCCTGGGTAGCCCGTGGAGCCACTCCGAGGGTTCATGTGCGCCATCAGCTTCTTCTCGAGCGACTTGCGGATCCAAGTGTAGACGAATTGCGCCGTGGAGAGCCGCGAGTTGCTCATGTAGATGCCGTTAGCGTACTCGGCTCTCGTAGCCTCGCTGTCCATGGCTCGCGGCGCCAGTGGCTCCCACGAGACGGCGTTGAGCTTGTCCCGCAGATGCGATCGCAGTTCGCTGCTCAAGGGGCCCAGCCGCGTCTGTATGGCCTCGAACAGAACCAGGCGAAGCGTGGACACCATGTCCTCCACGTTGCTCTCCCCACCCAGCAGGGAGCTAGCGAATAGGCGGGACGCGTACAGCGGCAAGTTTGGCTCGAAGCGGTCGAGCAGGCGCAGGCAGTACTGGGTCTGGGGAAGCGTTCGCGCGAACTCCGGGTGCTGCGCGTAGGTCACCGAGGCCAGGAGATCGCGGGTATCTTGGTTCCTGATGAAAGGGGACAGAGCCATGGAGACGCGGAAAAGCAGGTAGCCCATCAGGTCGCTCGAGAAGCGCAGCAGGTCGCTGTGCGCCAGCCGCTGCAAGTAGTCGGGAGAGCTCAACTTGACGTACGTTCTGGCTGTGATTGGCCGCAGTCCTTTGCCGAACACGCTCTGCAGGAGGCTGGTCCACTCGATGTTTTTCAGTGCGGGCAAGTCGAGCAGCTTGACGGTGGTGCTGTTGACCAGCTCCGCCGCGTCCAGCTGAGGCTTGGTGAGCATCAGGGCGAGCCGCTCCTCGAACTGCAGCAGGTCAGTGTCCGTCCGGTTCTGGAAGAAGCTCAGCAGCGGAGCGAAACTCATGCGGACCAACTCGTACTCTTTCCTCTCCAGGGGCCCCTGTAGAAGCACGGTGGACGGCTCGCCCAGACCCACGAAGCGCCTGGTGTCATTCGAGAATTCCTTTACCACGAAAGGCCTGAAGAGAGCGTCGACACCGAGCTCGCGGAAGGCGACTCCGAGCTTGCGCGACACCTCGACCGCCGAAGGCCTGCGGCGCGCCGTTGACTGGGCCATCCACGGTCGCAGCCGAACAGCGTCGAGGAACATGGCCTGGAGGCTGCGGAAGAGGTTCGGCTGCGGGTGCAGGCAACTGTCGATGAGGAAGCGCAGCGGTGGGAACCTGGTCGCATTGTCGCGTAACCCCGAAGCGAGCAACTCGGCGTAGCCGTCCACCAGGATGGTGTCTGCGGAGAGCCTGCCGACGCCTGGTGCCAGCGGACGTGTCCGCGCCCAGTCCTCGCACACGTACGCGTAGAAGTCGTCGCAGGGGTCGCGGCTGGCGTTGATGTGGCGTCGCAGTAGACGCGCGTATTCCACGCATGCAGTGGAGTCGCAAGGTCGGCAACTCTGCGCAGGTACAGCCGCGGCGGCGCTCTGGAAGCTCGTGCTGTTGTACGCAGGAGCCGGTGTACTCACTGCCGCCGTTCTTCCTGCATGGTAGGGCATGGTTGATGGAGAGGCACCGCTGGAGACGAACAGCGTGGCTGTGACGAAGGCAGTGACTATCACCGACACCAGCAACAGCAGCGTGGTGGTGATGCTGAGGCTCCAGAGTGCCGCTCCCCAACCGCTGTGGCGTCGCTGGACGCTCCTGTGTCCCGGAAGCGGACTTGTCGCCACGTACTGCTCAGCTGGCACGGCGAGGACTTCGCTACTCAGAAGGCTCTCGGCCATCGTTACGCCTGCCAGCTCTGAGGAACGTGCGTTCCAGAGCGCGTGCGGAGCGTGTGTACGCTGCTTCGCCTCTTCTTCCTCTGAGCGACTTCAACAATTGGTACCAGGTTTGACCATAAAGCTCTATTACCAAAAGTTAACGCGGTTGGATCTCTCACAAGGATGTTCTGACCACGTATCAAGAAATTACGCAAGCATACCGCCTCGCTCGCTGACAATACCCTGCCAAGCACAAATTCCTAACCAAGGCCCTGGTGACGATTACAGACAAACACATGTTTTCACTCCGCACCATTAATTCGTACTGAGGCTCGGGAATATGCAAATTGTGTTTTCCGCCAGTCTACCTCACCCCATGATATGCGGTTGGCCTAATCACTCAGAGATAACCATATTAAAGATATTATTTACTCATTTAATTCACAATTGGTTTTTAACTAGCAGCCACGTTTTCCTTGTGCAGCATCGTATGATTCCCACTGCACCTTGCACACATCTGCCCATGGCATGCTTGTTAAATAAAATAAAGTTTCCTGGCTCTGCACGTTATCTATGAGAAAGGCTTCGGCGGAGAAACAGAAAAGGCGACACGCGTAGGGCTGTGTAGTTTTTGTTTAAGAAATAACAATTTATTTTTACGCTATATCCTTTCTTCAGGACGTCGCCATCCACATGGACCGTCAGCCAAAGTTGGCAGCCTAGTCGCTCGCGGCAGCGCCTCCCTTCTTATATTCCTACACAGGGTTTATGTGTGTCCGCGTCTGTCCAGCATTGCACCTTTTTATTGAAGCATAAACTAAGAATTATTCTACCCAGTTGCTCTTCAGGTAAACAAGGTATAATGGCATCCTTGTACAACTTAACCCTTATTGCTCGCCATCGTGAGCATTCAGGTACCCTATTGGAGGTCCTGGATGCGCTCCCCCAAAGCAGTGCAATGGTTGGTCGTCATGGAAATCAATATTTTTAATCTGTCGATCTCCACTTTCATTATGGGCAGATCGATGAAGGCGGGATGGACTGCGAAAAAACGACTTCTTTACCCCTTACGACCCTTCTGAAGTTAACAGGGACACTAAGTACAATTGGGAATTGGCCAGCGTCAATAAACTACCCTTTGATTGAGGCTCTCAAACAGAAGATAAAGAAAAATAAATTAGAGAGATAGGGAGTCAGGAAAAGCAGAGCCTTACCGGGATTACAGCTAATACAAAAAAAAAAACGAAAAGGAGCTAATGGAAACAAAATGCACACATTTTAAAGCAATACATGGATGTAGCAAAGAAAAGAGGTAAGGAAAGAGACGAGCCCAAAATCCAAGTCGCCAAGATATTCCGCGACGCAAGCGAAAATAAACAAGAATACAAAGCACGAAAAGACAGCAGTGAGGACAGAGAATTCAAGGCAAGACGGGTGGGTGAAAGAAGACATCCGAGAGCTAGGAGCTGTAAAGTGGAAAAGAGAACAACAGAAGAGAGCGGTAATGTAAAAGCAGAAGATATAAAAAGCATCGAATAATTTTTGCTGAAATTTTTTTGATCGAATTATATGAACCCCGTGGTTGGAATCCCTGTTTCGGAATTCCTTTGGTCGAATCTGCAACGGTGGTCCAGTTTACGAGCTATTTCTGGCCCTCAGGGCCTGCGTTGAGCAGGGCGGCTTGCCAATGGTAAGGTGTTGGGGAAGGAGTGATGCGGGATATTGCCTTTTTTCTCCGGCGGGCCTATTGCATATGTGGTAGAGATCTGTAATTTCTCTACAGAGCTGATGAAAGGAACGGCGGCGCAACAAGGACACTAACAAGAGAGGGGACACCACATGCGCACTCTACCAACTGTTTATTGCATGGAAAGGTGGCATATTTAAACATACAGCTCAGGCAAGACACTCATTGTATTATCGCTCCGAACCCAACACGTGGAAAAGAAGCAGCAACATCAGGATAACAGACAAGAAACCTTTAACCTCTGCAGAAAAAACTAAAAGATTCTGATAACAGAACTTAGAGGAGGCCACCTCGTAGCAAAAGCAGTGTCAAATAATCGTAGCAAAAGCAGAGTCAAACAATCGTAGCAAAAGCAGTAAAAAAAAAGAAAAAATTACAAACGTAGCAAAGGCAGAGTCAAGCGCATTAAGCAAAAACAGTCAGAACCCGAAAAAACAACAAAACTGAAAAGACAAAAAAGAGTAACAAAATTAACAACCCGCCTAAACAAACAACAGACGGCCGCTAGAAATGCAGGGCTGAAAAGATGCACAGTACATGACGTCACAAAAAACTGTCAAGAAAGGACACTTCATTTCTACTGAGGGATACTGAAGAGTCGCTAACCCAAGTGCTTCCCATCTTATTGATCCTAAAAGCCTCAAGAATTTCACGTGCCACCTGATCGCGACTACTGCCCAGAATCCTTATTCCGTTAAGCACTGGCTCACACTTGCAATCTTTACAATGTAGGGGCAAATTCGACCCGCCTCCGTTTTCTAACGATTTTTCATGTTCCCGTGTCCTGTCGTTGATGCAGCGATCCGTCTGGCATCACCATGCATCATGCACCAACTCAATTTCATCATGCACCAACTCGCCCCTCGGGCCATTCTTCTCCACAGTGCCGGCATTCTGGCCTGTAAAGTTTTGGGTACTGGCCGTGTAGTGATTTGGGTGTGCGAGAGGGGCTGGTTTGTGTCCTTATAAATGTAATTTCTTCGTCCTTACTTAATTATTTCGAAGGTTTGGGAAATTATGCTCGCTCTAACCTGTAGTTCTGTAGATTAGCAAAGGTGTAGTATGATCATTCTGCGACGGTGCCCGCGGAGTAATAAATCCCGGTTGAGGTCGTGGGGAATTTCGTTGCCCCGCACCCCTTGATATGGATAATGAACGTTTGTACAGAGAAACATTGGGACAGCTAGAAAACAATGCAGCAGAACACATTTGAAGACGGCAGTGAGACGCGACACAGAGATGAAAAAAAAATTGGCTGTGGCTTGGCTAAGGTTAAGCCTGGATGAGCGAAAAGCTCTCGCTGCTTTTCAGCCAACTGCCAAGCTACCACTTCTGGATCGGTGATGATGATGATGATGTCCTCGGTATCGGTGTTTCCGCGCCGTCCGACTGTTGCTTCTTCTTCTCCTTCCATGGCGAGTGTCTGCGCCTGGTGTATGGGCAAGCGCGCCTCCCAGCTAAATGTAACCAAGCTTTTAAAAAACACGGGGTGTCCTAGCCGTCTGAAACCAAATGAGGGTTGTTTAGAGTCGCGTGACCTAGTCTGCAGTATTTTTTTCGTTCTTCAAGGTTGGCTAATTAGCCAAGCTTAATTAACTTTTTAATTATTGACTTGAGGAACAAAGTGTCAATGGAAAAGTTGTAGATCGCTTTCAGAAACAGCTTACTGAGACACTAAGCGCGCCTATACTGATCAAGCATTCAGGTATACACAGTATGTGCGCGTACGCACGCACACCTACACAAACTGAACGCATGTGCAGAAGCGTTATTTCAGAACTTTTGGAAAGGAATTTGGAACCACACTGAAGATGGAAAAGACGCCGTTGGTGCCAACCCATTTTAAGCACGGATAGTTCAGTAATAACTGTTATCACGAAACAAAGTGCACTTTCGTATGTTTAGTCAGTCCTTTTTCTGAATGTCCTCCAGGAATTATGCGACTAGGACGCAGTTAATTTTCGGTAAACGATAAGTGCCTGCTAACCAGGCTTCTGTGTTCTAACTTCCTTGTGCACAACATGCACTCGTATTCCCTCTCTTGCATACTTTCAGGTCTTGCCATAGTGGACTACAAGACCACTGCCTGCTGTTGCCTTTTAAAAATATTTTTGCCTACATAACACCTTTAACTCGTACGTTTGCCGATGATAAAGGCCTAAGTTTAGTCCCTTGTGTCTGACGATTACTCATTCATTTCGTCCAGTGTTCTCGTACATGCATTCTAAGCAGACGCTCAGAACTATTCGACGCAATCAAATACCGACGACGGATATTACTTCGCGCGCCAGCAATGATTTGTACACTATCAAAGAGTGCACGAGCCGGGAGAGTTTTCACTCGGCCCTATGTCTCGCCCTCGTCCTCGAGGTCGAGTACATTTTTCTGAAACTGCGACGCCTGTTTGTGTTCCCAACGTGTGGTGTTGAGGCGCTATTTTTGTTTACATCTGCGTCGAAGTTCGAAGACGCAGTGTTTGTAGCATATACCAGGGTTTTAAATGACGTCGTCCCGCTAGCCCGCGAGACGTATTCCGCTGCGCGCTGGGCCACGTCAGTAGTGACGTTTGCAGAGAGCTGCGGCGGGTTTGCAGGGCCGTCATTTCCGTCGTCCACCGGCTTGAAGGTCGTTGCGTGAGCCTGCTGAATGGCGATGACTACGAACGCAGACAGCACCGAAACAATGGTGAATAAGGAGAAGAAGTAGAGCAGTATGAACGGCACCCAGGTTGGGCGGCCACCGGTGGGGACAGTCCCTTCGGGTGACGCTGGAGCTTCTCTGGCATCGTTGGGCTCCGGGTTTGGTCCTGGACCGGCAGCGCCGCCAGCGTGTACTGCACCCTGGACTTGACCTTGTTCTTTCGCCGGGTTGACCGCGGGTTCAATGAGTGGGGGCAGAGGCTGGAAGAACAATTGGATCACAGTCATTCTTTATCCTGCTCACTTCCGATTTTGATTCTATAAAATGCAGTAACAACGCATCACGTCAGCAGCTAATCACTGAACCAAAAAAAAAAGGGGTGGACAAGTTGGTGGAGGGACGAGCAATTGAAATGCTGCAGCGTAGCTCATTGATACTTACACTTCAAAGCTGTAGTAAACAATTTAGACGCTGGCTAGAATGCCACCACAAGCCACTCTGCAGCGACAGCTGTAGAAGGTGCTTTGGGTGAAATCATGTCGTCGTCGGCGTCGTCCACGCATCTGGCAACAAGCGCAACCGGAATCAGACGCACGTCCTCGCGTTTTTGACAAATGCAGCGCGCCGTGAGGGTACGTAACCATGACCGTGGCCGTTTGCGTAATCGTATGTAACGCCTATCCTAAACGCATAATGTTGTGAGTGGGTGTGAATGTGCAGCTTTTTAATTTCATTGCGTTGAATCTTTAGCTGTTGTTTCTGTACTCTACTTGCCGTCATTGCTCCTTAGTATACTTGCCTGATTGTGGTACCGTTGCTAAAAGAATCTGACACTCAAAATTATGTTGCTTCAAATACAGAAATTAGCATGCACGCATTGATGCCATCTATCCTTCATGAAAATCTTAAAGCGCTCCACACAGCCGCCGCCGAGACCTGTTGTTCCCAAAATTTTGTCTCGTTCTCACCAACATCGGAGAACTCCGAAATTATATCTATAGAAGCTATTCTGTATAGTTACACGGCGAACATCTATCTAGCAGCACGTCTAAATTTTGTTTTTACTGCCATGCTCTCAAAGCAAAGTGAGAGTCTGCTTGCGAACCACTCACGCATCGACGCAGACACGTGGTTCCGCGCCCGCTGATTCTCCTTCCAGTTGTGTATGGCGCTGCCGCAGTATGGCTTCCGTTTCGCCATAATCACCAAATGCGGGCTCTAAAGAAATTCACAATATCTCACGTATGGTAGGGGCAGCGAGTGTTCTGTCAGTCTGAAATACTTGTTATGTCTCAACAAAAATGATCCAGAGCTGTGTGACTGTGCGCTGAGCGTTCTCGGACAGCTGCTATCTCCGGCGTCATCTTCCAGCGAACGAACAAGGGCAACTTCGCAGTCCCTTCGTTCCTTACGACGAAGACTCCAGCGCCAACACAGCAGCATGCAAGCTTGGGCACCCTAGCCTCTGCATCATGTACTCGATAATATGTAATTCTTGAATATATCTGTTTTGTTCTAACAGAGTCTAGTGGTGTCTCTTTGCCTCTCCATTCCGTGTGGACCCGCGCAGTATGCGGGGTCGTCACAACTGTTCCCTTCAACTCGGGAGAACAGTGGCACACGCCATCCGCTTCGCTTTGTATTGGGCAGAGCCAAAGAGGAATTTACGACCACAGAACAAAGCTATTGCCGCTCGCTCGCTCGCTCGCTCGCTCGCTCACTCACTCACTCACTCACTCACTCACTCACTCACTCACTCACTCACTCACTCACTCACTCACTCACTCACTCACTCACTCACTCACTCACTCACTCACTCACTCACTCACTCACTCACTCACTCACTCACTCACTCACTCACTCACTCACTCACTCACTCACTCACTCACTCACTCACTCACTCACTCACTCACTCACTCACTCACTCACTCACTCACTCACTCACTCACTCACTCACTCACTCACTCACTCACTCACTCACTCACTCACTCACTCACTCTCACTCACTCACTCACTCACTCACTCACTCACTCACTCACTCACTCACTCACTCACTCACTCACAATATAGTTCTTTTGCTGCAGCTGCGCCACCAAAAGAAGTACACAACTCACTCGCAGCACATCGTTCCAATGCGGGCCGGGCTTGTTCGAGGCCTGGTAGGTCGGTTTCTGCGGAAGAGCAGCTGGGGCGCTGGGAGCCGCAGCAACGCCAGGCAGCGCATTCGGAGGCGCCGCAGGGGCTCCTGCCTTTATAGGCGCGGACACTCCGGTAGGAGGAGTTGCGTAGACGCTTTCGGGACTCTGCGCCCCTGACCGCAGCCCCGAGTCCGCTGGTTGCTGCTGAGCCTGCTGAATCTTCGGAGGCATGGCGGATGGGCGCTCCTTCTTCTTCTTCTCCCTCGTCGTAAAGAAAAGCTGGTTGTTTTAAGGCGAAAGTATTTAATGGCTCATACTGTCGTCCGTCTGTTAACAAAGCGTGTCACACGCTTTTAACTCGGGAACTAAAAAAGATACAACGAAACCAATGGTTGCTTCAGATAGAGGAGGAAAAAATGTACCTAGAAGCCAAGTTTTGATGAGTGCAGATTAATTAGTTAATTAATAATAGGCAAAAATGTCGAAATAGCGCGGACGTTCATATAGCCACGGGAACAATGTGACGTCACATCCACCGGAAGTCGTTACGGCATAGTGAAACTTGCCCCAGAATGGTCGGAAAAACGTCGGCTTTGTGTCAAATTAGATTGAAAAATGTACATTTAAGCGTAATTAAAACATAAGATCCCCGAAAGATGTATAATTTAGGCATCGATATAGCCACGGTAACGGTGTGACGTCACATCAACCGGAAGTCATCACGGCTTTCGCCTCTCAGCACTTTAGTTGCCAAACTGTCCTCACAATTTTTATCTCTGTCATCCTGTAGCCGCAGTGCATGATCATGTTATTCTCCGCCATTTGCTTCATCGCAAAGGATGCGGTGTGGTAGCTTGCACGTAGCTTTGGCACAACGAATATCACACTTCACTAGAGGGGAGGGTATGCTTCTAACCGCTGTGAGTAGTGGTCGCTCCTGCTTGTAATCAGTTACGATTTCGTCTCCCAGAAACTAATAAAATACAGTCACAATGAAAATGACAGCTACTCTTGTTATGATTAGCTATTTTTATAGCTAACTAATACACACGTGATACAGGCCATACTAAAAGGAGGATATAAACGGGAAATATTCTAGAAAAGCTCAAAATATCTGTTATAAGACCAGTCTATAAGAAGGGCAAAAAATAATGTTAATAACTACAGACCTATATCTCTCCTTCCTGTAATTTCTCATTTTATGGGAAAAATACATAGTAAAGATGATTACTGCGTTTTGTGAAAAACATCTGTTGGCGACAAACCAATATTAGTTCAAAAAGAGAAAAAGCACTGCCACATTACTGGAAGATTCTTCTGAACTTGTAAACTCAAAAACTGATGAAAATGATGTAATAGTCATACTGCTGCTGGATCTTACGAAAACATTCTCGAGGCACCCTTGACAGCGAAATTTTGTTAGGCAGACTTGAGGTTCATATGAAGCTTGGTTCGATTTTATTTCACAAATCGGAAGCAAAGTGTCAAAATCGGAAAGGAGTTAAGCGAAATTTAACTAAACATGGCTTACCGCAATGCTTTCCCTTCGTTCCTTGTTATTAAAGTTTTATGTGAATGATTTAGAAAGTTAAATTTAAAGCCTCATATATTTCAGATTTCAGTTTGCTGATACTGCTTTAATTATAGCGCATCACCAGCTTGAACACGCTGTAAACTGTCTCCAGAATGATATTCATGAAATAAATAAGCACGTGACGCTGTTGGGATCGGAACCCACGAAATTCGAAGGACGTGGGTCCTGATCTCATCGGCGGCTTGTGGACGTTTCTTCATCTGCTTTTATTAATCTGTCATCGATGAAAAACTACAAATTATAAAAAAGGACATCACCCACGCTTCTTGGTTTCGATGGCTGTTGGCTTCCGTCACGTATGCCATAACGAGCACATGTTTTTCCTTTACTTGTATCCATGGATGTATGTGTGTGACATACGTGAATTACCTCATCGCCATCAGGTTATCGTCGTGGTTCTTGCTGTCTATTGACCAGTGATTTAACACGCCCTGTGCTACACACCGGTAATCGTGTTGTGAACATGTCTTGTGGGGGAGATGTGCATGAGTGTGTGTGCCAGCAGCGTTTCCGTGCTAGGTTTCTTAGGGGACAAGGATGAGGGGGTGTAAAAGGAAAAGTAGAAAAGGATAAGGTGCACAATCAAAGTCTGTCGTTCAAACATGACGCCCTCAGGTAACCACAACACACTGAAACTTCTACTGCAGGCTATATATGGGTACCCCTTACACTTATAAAAATGGTCTATAGACAGTCTAGACTTCTTCCTATAGATATTGCTTTTTGTCTATTCATAGTCTATAGCCTGTCTATAGACAAAGGTCTACTAAAACTGTGTGGCCATAAATCTTTAGATTGTCTATGGAATGTCTATGCGATTTTTATTGCGTATAGACTGTTCTGTAGGAATTGTCTATAGACAGTCTGTAAACTTCATAGACAGAAGTTTATTGACACTCTATAGTGTGTCTAAAACTTCTTTTGTAAGGTAAACCGGGCGGCAATTTTCGACGTCGTTAGGATGATCGTTTCCGTATACGTTAGCAGTACCCTTTCAAGCTTGAGCTTTTTTGGGTATAGTCCCGATAAAAATGCCTGAATAAATATTCTTTCTAAGGGTACAGATCTCTCGCAATGCTGTCAAAACATAAGCGCTAGGAACCAGCCGCGTGCTATATCATACATGCTTATTTCTTGAGCTATCAGCAGCGTGTATTTACGGTAGTCATCGGTGGCTCACTGCGCTGAACAGTTCACAGGCATGCCTATGTGCGAGCCGTTTGCATACGCGCATTAGGTGGCCCATTATAAATTAAAGCAACGCGAAGAAAGGCGCTTAACAAACGCATAGCAGATATGTAGTCGAAACCGGAACAGTTTGCAATCAAAAACGTACGACTGCAATATACCATCAAGAGGGACATAGCAGCTCTTTCCTTCCACTCTGGGGTAGGGAACAGTCGTGCCGGCAAGGTCCTTTCGGTAAAACGCGATTAATCAGTGACTTGCGTACACAAGAGAGTCTCCAAAGAATTACGCAGCGTTGCTAGTAGGCGACGAAATCCGCTAGAAAACAAGGATTTTGAGACACACAATCTGAGCATATAGCATGGCCAGCATGGACTTGGAAAAAGGCCAGAGAAACAAAACACCTTCAAAAGACGAATTTTTTTTTTATTCGAGGTGTTTGCCATTAGGCATAATGTAAAAGGGAAATAAAGTTATAAGAATGAGTGTAAACAAGCCTCGCTTAAAAAGTGGCAAAAGTTCACGATAAAGCGATTATCATGAGTCCACTTGCGATAGTCGCCTGCAACGAAATAAAAAAAAGGAAAAAGACGAATTGACACTAAGTTATTTATTTCGCCTTTACGGCGATAGGCAGCGTTTTTTTTTCTCTCTCATATCTAAACTCAGCGTTCTAAAACCGTAGTGATCAAATCAGGCAGCAAAATCTGCCAGTCATCCCCGTTCTATGTCTTCCAGAGTGCAACCTTCCGTCTCGGGGATGAGGATGACGACGGTCGCAGCGATGAGGAGCACAACCATGCTCAGCGTGAGCAGGGAAGCTCTTTGGTTGAAGGCGTTGAGCACATCCGCGTCGAAGTGGAGCACCAGGAATGCCACGATCCAGCGCGACGCCCACACGAGCGATGACGCCGGGTGTCGCAGCGTCGATGGCAGCAGCTCGCCGGTGAGCAGCACCGGAAGGTGGCACAAGCCCACCGAGTAGGCCACCACCAGCAGGGTGACCGAGAGAACGGCGCCCGAGCTGGTCACCGATGGCTGCTCGTCCACGGACCACTTACTGAGGTCAGAAAGCGGAGGAAAAGGAGAGCTCTACACTCTAAACAAGAAAGGAGTAAAAAGGAGGAAGCTGTCCTCTTGCGTACTTTCTTTTATAAAAGGGTGTGCGCTATAGGACAGCTTACTCCCTTTGCTCCCATATAAGTGTATTAGTGTTTAGAGAGCACATTTCAATACAAAGCCAACAATCGAACACCGTACTCATTCAGCTGCAATTCGAAGAGACGGTAGAAATGGTAGGTTCATTTTTGCTATAAATCTGCCTTGCGGTGTAATGACAAGGGTATCTTCTAAGTCTATTGTCCACTATAACAACGCGGATACTCAGAAGCCTTGTCCGCCTGATTTGCCACCACTCTGGCGCTGTCGGTACTAACTGCGACAGAACTATGGAATTAGACCCGCCGCAATGGCGTAGTGGTTATGGCGTTTGGCTGCTGAGTCCTAAGGACCCAGGTGCAATCCCGGTTACGGCGGCAGCGTTGCTTTGGAGGCGAAATGCAAAACGCCAGTCGACTGTGCGAAAAAGTATAAGCATGGGCGAGTTGGTAGGTACTCATTCTAAAACAGCGCGAACAGGACATGGAAGTAGACGTGTTGTACGTTTCCTTCTTTGTCCGTGTCCTGTCCGCGCTGTTTTAGAGTGAATACTCTGTGACGTCAGCGCACGTTAACGAATCCCAGGCAGTCGAAATTCAAACGGAACCTACGGCGTCCTTATATACTGAATCTTTCATAGCATTGGGGCGTAAACAAAATACCCTACCACCGTATAACTAAGCAGCAGAAAGGACACAAGGACGTCGAAGAAACATAAAGACGAGGACGACGTCCTTGTGTCCTTTCTGCTGCTCAGTTATAAGATCATGAACCAACTAGCTCACCTATCCACATTATCACCATACCATAGTACGATCCGAGGAATTGCAGCGGGGGTTGGAATGAGCTGGTCAGTCCACCCAAACCATTACAGAATCAGCTTTCCAGTGGTTGACAAAGGTCGGAGCTGCACACACACGTAAGGGTTAAGGGTTAACTAGCTGGAGGAGCTCACCTGAAGCGTAGGTACTCGAGCGGCCGGAAGATGAACAGGGTGCCAGCCACCAGACTAGCCGAGGCGCCAAGCAGCCTTTGGCGTTTGGCTATGCTCGTCCCGGCGGAGCACACGGCGGCACACCCGACGTGGAGGGCCACTAAGAACGCGGCCATTGCCTGCGCGGGCATGTCGGCCACCGCAGCGCCCATCACCTGTACCGCACGCAGCAGGCACAGCTGGGCGCAGGACAGGTTCTGGAGAAGCTGCAGCAGCAGGCAAGCGGCCACCAGCCTGTGGGCGGAAACAGCAATATCACAGTACTGATAAATTGATTTTTTGAGGAAAGGAAATGGCGCAGTATCTGTCTCTCATATCTCGGCGGACACCTGAACCGCGCCGCAAGGGAAGGGAGGATGGTAGGAGTGAAAGAAGAAATAGAGAAAGAGGTGCCGTTGTGGAGGTCTCCGGAATAATTTAGACCACGTGGGGATCTTTAACATGCACCGACATCGCACAGTACACGGGCGCCTTCTGCGTTTCGCCTCCATCGAAACGCGGCAGCCGCGGTCGGGTTCGAACCCGGGTACCCCGGCTCGGTAGACGAGCGCCTTAACCCCTGAGCCACCGCGGCGGGTTCTCTAGCGAAATACGACGAGCGCCTTTTGAGAACGTGCGGAGCGCAGGTGAACAAAAGTGTACTGGAGGCCTCATACCAAACAATTCTAGACAAAAGCATTTTTGAACGGGAAAGGGTTTACGTCGGCATTTTTTTCATATATTGTAAAATTTCATTATAACAATCAATATAACCCTCAGATCTCTCGTCGGCAGGCTTGGATGTTTTTGGTATTAACGTTATTGCTACCGTCAAAAGCGTTCCACATTGGTTTGCTGTCGTAGTCTTAACGGCTCGATGTGAGTGATGGAAGAAATTTAAAAGAAAGATTTTGCTATGCATAGGAAGAATTGAACATTACCATCAATATTTCCATACTTTAAAGTTTTCCAATATCAAAAATTTTTGTCCAAGAAAAACGGGCGTGAAATGAATTGCTGCATGGAAAAAGAGCCCTGCTTAGAATGGCATTGTGAAAGGGGTGTTATTTTTAATTTTTATCATAATTTTAGAGACTAAGATTGAACATTTACTGATAGCGATACTTAGGACTTCATTCGACCCAAGTGTTGTGAATTGGGCTTGTTGATTGACGTTCAGATTTTAACTCGTGGTGTATCCTTCCTTATGCCCGTGTTTCAGATGTGAGCTTCATTCGACTTCCTAAAAACTTCATTGCATTTTTCGTGCGAAATAGGCAGATGATATAAGCTACCTGTTGACCTAAAATTTACCTAAACGTAACGTCAATTGAGTTAGCTGCGTGAGGCAAGTATATACTTTCAAGCGGAAAGTAGTTGAGTGCTACATGAAATCTGCAAAACTGATTTTCCAACACTCGCTTTATTCTTTAAGCACATCTGGCAAATACACAGGGCAATGAAAATACCTGCGTCATATATTCCCTCCTTCAAATTCCCGCACGCCACTGGCAACACTTTTCGGGGCTAGTTGGGGACGCACTGCATTCTTGAAAAAGTAATCTAGCGCTACATTTCAAGACAACGACACAGAAAGAACTGGACAGAACGGGCGCTGTCAAGCTCTTTCAGTGCTCTCGTCTTAAAATGTAGCGCTAGATTACTTTTTCAAGAATAGAATGCCACTCGTTTCTCATTTTCGGCCGCTGCTGTGAGGCCTAAAAGTTGCCATGGGTAAAGTAGATATCAAAGCACTCGAGTGCGGTTTTGAGCGCACTCGCGAGAGTAACTGCCTAGTGAGAGTACTTATCTAGCGAGAGTAGCTATATAGCGAGGGTAGCTATATAGCACACTACCATTTAAAATCAGTGCGCTAGAGGACAAATTACTCACCTTTTACTCCTTTCTGTTCAGAGTGTATGTAAGCTAATTGGGCGGCGTTCATTTGCGTGAGTATGCAGAACATCTTCCATGTTGCTTCCTTCCACACGTGCTAAGGGGGTGGGTTGGTGGGAAACGACGGAGCTATAACGATTTTTTATCGCGTCTCTGCTGTGGCACAGAGCAGTCAGTAAAAAGTACGGGACTTTGAAAGTCCACTTGGACTTTAAACAGAATGCGTGCCCCATTCTCCCCGCTTTTCTTTCATGGAACAAAGTTTTTCAGCAGATAGGTGCACGGCAACGAAGGACTCCTTTTTGGCATGACTGAGAGACCCCACTCATTTCTGTGTTCCCTGCTGTTAAGCGCATGCATGTATACTAGATGAGCAGAGTCACAAAGTCGGTTGAAGTGCAGATTATAATAGATAAATGCCCACCTGGCTTGCGTCGGCCAGCGGGGGTGAGCGGGTTCGGGCTGTGCTGGCGGAGCCCCCGCGAGGTGCTGGTGTCGGAAGTCCGGCGGCGGGTCAATGCCGTACAGTCGCATTACGGCCGTGTCGGCGTCCAGCCCACGGCCGCGCATCTGCAGCCAGCGTGGGTTCTCGACCACGTAGCCATGCAGCGCCAACACGGGCACCGAGGCCAGTGCACAGCCGCCCGCCTGTAGCTCCCACTCGAGGCCGCCCAGCAGGTAGGCGACCAGAACGCCTGCGCTCATCGCCACCTGCGCCCAGTACCGGCCGTGTACTGAAAACGACGCATCACCCTTTACTTGGCAAGAAATGCGTTACTGCAGTAGGAGGAAGTCATGACCGTTTACTCCAGGCTTGTGGCGGAAAAGGGGAAGGGTTTGGTTTATTGTTTAGTTTATGGGGGTTTAACGCCTCAATGCGACTCAGCCTATGAGCGACGCCGTAGTGAAGGGCTCCGGAGATTTCGACCACCTGGGGTTCTTTAACGTGCACTGACATCGCATAGTACACGGGCCTCTAGAATTTCGCATCCTTCGAAATTCGGCCGCCAGGGCCGTGATCGAACCCGCGTCTTTCGTGTCAGCAGCCGAGCGCCATAACTACTGAGCCACCGCGACGGCGGAATGGGAATGGGAATAGAGAGGCTGTGGAGGTAACAAGTGATGGTGTCGCCCCCAATGCAATCGTCCTTCTCTGGCGACTTAGTCAACCAAAATCTGCCCAGCTGCCATGCCTTTGTCCCGCGACGTCTTTAGTTACGGGATGTATTGGAGCTTCCGTTTCCAGTAAAGGGCAGGCGTGATTCGTAATCCTCTACCATGTGCACTTATAATGTTGTGTGCACATATTCCTTTTTTTATCATGATGGTAATGCAACAGCTGGAAACTCTTTCGTTGCAACACTTTTACCGTCTCGAGTCAGTGACAGGACACTGATGTCTTTCTGCATCAAACGATACTTTGAAATTACAGCAAGAGATGAGTTTCATTGTGTGAATAATGAAGTGAAGTAACTGTGAGGTGCCTCGTTTTAAAGCTTCTACATTCTTCTACATCCCCTGTTGTGAATGGCCTTTGTTAATGCGATAGCATTACAGTTGTCGTCACACCGAGACGAAACTTCCCTATTGGTCAAGACCGTGATGACGTCACAACTGCCTCGTGAACAAGAAGTAATCCCATCGCGCCGCGCATTTGGGAAACCATCAGCAAATAGGAGTTGGGGCTTAGACAGCATCGACATCGCTGCCCGAGAGGGCAAGAGTAGGAGGCGGCGTCAGAGTGTTAGGTAGGGAGCTGACGTAATAAATAAATAAAAAAAACTTGGTCGATCGTGGGTGCATAGTTTGAATGCGTTAGCATTTCCTGCTGCTGCTTATTCTGTCGTAGCTAATACGCATATATACCGAACTGGCCATTCTCTAATTTAAGCACATAGGTCACTGGGAGCCCTCACACCAGTCTTGGCGCAGTAGTGAAGCGGTTAAGCGATGCACCATTGCCCTGAGATGGCAGGTGCTGCCACCGGTGGGGCTTATAAGACCCAGGTTACTCTTTCTGAGCAACCTCTCGCGAGCAGTCATTAATTTAGCTGTCAGCAGCCACGGTGGACGGTTTGTTGAGAGTCAAGTCGGTTGCAGGTTGCCACATGCCAAGGCTGGCAGGTTGTGATTACGTCATAACGTTTCACTGCGTCACGTGTCACGCATGACAGTTGTCGCCATTTCCACTTGCACAAGATTCGCAGGGATTCGATCCCGCGC
This sequence comes from Amblyomma mixtum, assembly GCF_055824585.1. Taxonomy (NCBI): domain Eukaryota; kingdom Metazoa; phylum Arthropoda; class Arachnida; order Ixodida; family Ixodidae; genus Amblyomma; species Amblyomma mixtum. The sequence continues at coordinate 89,952,148 of NC_143016.1, forward strand.
CGGCGCACAGATCAGCTTCACTAGCCACAGCGTTAGGCGCGTGTTACACTGCCAGTCTCTCGCACTTCGCTTGGGATGTGATCGTCTTCCTAAAATTCCATCCGTGCGCAAATTAGTCCAAACCCAAGATCAAGGCGGCAACCCAAGTAACTCAAGTAAGCCCAAATGGCAATGCGGGACCTCTTTGGATGGTACTATTTAGCCAAGGGGAAATCAAGGCGCGGAGGTCCCCTCGTCAGTTGGCAGCTACTCCTGTTGGATGGGGGCCAGAGAGCTCCCGCCACAAGCATTTGCAAGAGATCCAAAACACATCACTACCGCACTGCATTTTTACGGTGACTTAAGCATCTCTAAAACTTTTTATGGAGTTTATTTCCTGTTTATGAGTAGAAGGGCAGGGACTACCTGCGGTTATTCGATGCTTTTAAATGCAGGCATCATGTGTTCCATAAGTTCCCGATTAAAGTGTTCATGAAAGTTAAAGGCACTCACGGCGTCTGCTTGATTTGATTTGTTCTGCCCGTTATTTTTCCCGTTTGTTAGTCCTTCTGACTCCATTCCGAATGGCGATGCAAGAAAGTGAAATATCTGTTGAATTTGCAAACAGTAAATTAAGTTCATTCTTTATAGTTTCCTTCCGCCACTGAGCTTGAATTTACCATTGGAGCTTTCTGGAAGTAACGCAGGGATTGCGAGACTAGTAGTGTTCCCTGTTAGGTTGGCAATACTGCGCATGCAGTCAGCAGACCTCCGTCAGGCCTCCGAAGATGGCTCTCTTGGACGGAGGGGACACGTCGGCCACGTAGAGGCAGGCACAGTTGGTAACGACGCCCACGCACATGCCGCTGGCCACCCGTGTGACAATGATCAGGCCGACGCTACTGGACGCGGCCAGGAGGCTCCAGAGGACGGCCAGGCCGCCCGAGGAGAGCAGCAGCGTCCTCCGGTATCCCACCAGGTGCAGCACGATACCTGCGTCGCGTACAAAACTAAATCACTCCGATGGACTAAGCAGTACAAGTGTCATGTGTATCCACTCAGCATCATCGCTGACCAGTCCTAGTCTTCGGCACCTATGCGCTGCTAAGGGCCGAACAGAACATTGCCGCCACACTAGAGGAGAGACAAATCTGTGCCAGCAAATGTAGATAAGGAACGCCATGTTAAATGAAAGGAAAGATTCTCAAAATGCTCGGTAAGACGTTCCTTCGCAAAGCGTGTACACGGTGCCAAGTGTTCCCAGAAATCTGGAGAAGGCACTGATAAATGTCTTAGAAACGGAAAAACTTCCAGAAATATAGCGCTAGTGGAGATGTCCCCGTGTCTGTTTCCAGTACGTTGCAAATGAGATGTACTGCAAACGCTGGCGCCACCGCTGCTGTTATGAGCGAAGCTGCTGGTCTGACACCCTGAGTCGTAAAAACAACAACAAAAAAAGTTGAAACGCTGATCGGCGCAATGCTAATAAAGCTTAAAAATGTGTGAAGAAAGGGCCCAGGAGTAAGCATACAGAAAGCTCGTGGTTTGTTTTCTTCGTGCCTAAATCTTGCGTGGGTGGGTCGGTCGCCTCATTTCGTGTTCCTAAGTATCGTGTATGTGCCTAGTCTTCTAGTGGTGTTTACTTGTACTGCCTGTATGTGGATGTAGCAGTTGGAGCACTACTAGTACTAATATTATGACTAGTCCACCAATGTCTACTCCTAGTTATAACGGACCACTGTTTTTAGTGCCGCGCGTGGAGCTGCACAGAGTCGGGTTGGCGGATGGAATAAGCCCTTTTGAAGGGTATAGAATCGCCTCGAGTTGAGCAGGACCGGCAAAACTGGGGACTATATTGAACAGGCATTTGTACGGTATGAAACGTAGGAAGGTTGCTGCTGCTGCTCATAATGATGAAGACCTGTACTAGTGGCTAGCAGTTACGTAAATAATTTCCCACTTTAATCGACGCCACCTTTAAAAAGTAACGTTACTCTCTGCTTTCCGCGGTTTCAGTGACCGTTGGCTGCTGCCCCTATTAGTCTGCTGTTATCCCAGTAGTGTCTAGTCCAGCCTTGGCTACGAATGATGTACTTCGTGTTTTCCGCCTTCACAGCTGTACTACACAATAGTGACGTCGGTGTTCATATGAGATCTGGACGAGGTGTGAATGAGTAGGTGCGACATTGGCGGGTGATTCATGCCCGGCCATATTGTGCTCCCTGTAATGCTCCGAAAGTAGGGAACTTCTTATCGAGAGGGATAAGTTGTAGGCAAAGTGGAACTGAGTGACCCAGAGCTTAGAAGAGGCGGACAGCACACTGACCCGAGAGCAGCGCCCCCACGGTTGCACCCAGGAGCAAGCTGTCGGCGATCCACCGGTTCTCGGGCGGGCTGTTGGGCGTCACGTTGTACCAGGGCTCGTGCTCGATGAAGACCATGGCGGCCGAAGCGAAGCCCAGCGCCGTGCCGGCGCTCATAGCGCCCCAGCAGGCCAGAAGCATGGAGCGCACGTGGTTTCCGAAAAGGTACCCGCTGTCTGTGTCGGTGACGGGCGTGGCACCTTTGGCCCGATGCCGCAGGCGCCTCAACGCATCCATGGCCGCGTTGAACGGCGGCGACTGCACCTCCTCGGTCGAGCTTAGCGGCACCGCTGCAGACGCCGGCTGCGGCACTGCAAGGGAGCCACGACTGCCCTTCGACGCCCTATAAACGCGCCAGTTGACGGTGCGGTAGGTTATGGTTTATGGTTGGTTTATGGGGGTTTAACGTCCCAAAGCGACTGAGGCTATGAGGGACGCCGTAGTGAAGGGCTCCGGAAATTTCGACCACCTGGGGTTCTTTAACGTGCACTGACATCGCACAGTACAAATACGCAGTGCAATAAAAGGCTTTTCTTGTGTTTTCTTTTCCGAGGTTTTGAGCGAAAATCATTGAAAAGGCAATCAGTCCGCTTCTCAGTGGTTTAGGGACAGACGCAGAAAGATGGAATAATCAGCGCTAGGAGTGTTCTGGTAAGGCTGGCGGAAGATGGCGGACCTTAGGTTGTGCTTGGAAGAATGGAGTAGCAGCTACCAAGGAAGAGAGCAATTCGCAGCTACTGGGAGGATGTAAAGTAAACCACTGAGTATCTCGCGCATACCGAACTTGCGAGATATTCGCAAAGCGAAAGTGCGGCTACGGATCCCTCCGGTGGCATGTGGTTGTTTGTCGTTATACTTGCTAATCAATTATCTTTCAGCCATGCAATATTTACGTCGTTAACTTCCCATCGATGAAACACCACAAATGAGAAAAATTTAAACATTCCCCCGTGCTTTCCTTGGTTTCGGTTACTGTTGCCTTCCTTCATTTGTATGTCATAGCTCCTGATTTCGTTAATCTTGTCTATTCAGGAAATGAACGAGGGGCCCGGTTCTAGCAGTATTGACGCCATTAATAGTATGAGAGAATTCTGGCACAGTTTATGCCCTTACCTTTTGATCACTATATCCGCCACTCATTGGTTGAGGGTAGCGCTAATGAACACTCCCAAGCTTAGGTTATACGCAGCATAAATTCCCCCTAAATTAGACTAGACAGCAGTCGGTAGAGTATCGTATGCGAAATTCACATGTCATGGGTTCGATCCCTCCGTGGGACTGTACTTATTTTTTCCCTTATCTTTCAGCCATTCAATATTTACAATACTATTTTCCCAGCAATAAAACATCACAAATAAAAAGTAAACATTCCTATATTCTTCCCTTCGTTTCGGTAACTGCTGCTTTTCTTTATTTGCGGCAGGAGTATTCGTGCAAGGGGCACTTCTGGCAGGGAGTACATGGGTACTCTGAGAGGTTTCCTGTCGGCAGGCTTTGAACGAGAAATCTCAGAAATCGCGAAAATCGTCCGCATGAGATGTTGCCACATGACCTGAGCCGCAGTGGAGATGTTGACCGGGGAGTAGGATGCTTCGCTCTTGCGACAACGTAGAGTTGGGTGAAACCATGGCCCGGGGCTTTGTAATCGCGGCAAAACGATTGCTGTCATAAAACATTCCATTCCGGCTGCTGCTGATGACAAGGGCTGTCTGCTGTGGAGGACAATTTAGATATTACATCAAATCTCGATTCTAGATTAAATGTAATTGTTATAACTCCTAAGCAAGAACGTTGTTTAATAGAAAATATGGCCATTACGTACATTACTTTATTCTTGCTCGCCATGGCGCCTAGGGGAAAAAATGCTCTCTGCTCTAACCCGCGCATAGTTACAGCGAACTAGAGGGCTAGCTGTCGTTATTGAGAAGTTCCTTACAAAAACGAGATCTATGCTTCCATATGTGAATATGTGACTTCCTCTCCAGGACGAAAAATCTGATTAATTGGCTTCGCATTTGCAGCTCCTTATTTTCAGGCAGTACTCAGAGTTGAGCAAGAATGTATTTTCCGAAGGCGTCAGAAAACGGCGCGCCATGGCCTAAAAAATAAAAAAAAACAGCATACTAGTTCTGAATTCGACTTTTTTTTCTAGCTTTCCAGCTGCCCTTTCTGCCTTATAAGAATTCAAAGAATAGATAGAAGAAGCATTTTTTCGAGACACCATCCCATCCAGCCATGCATAAATCTTCAGCGTGACTATAGTACCGGAGATAAAGCATTGAAAGCAATGTTCACACAGCCTAGACGGATAGCTATCTCCCTTTCCGCACAGACTACGCCGCGAAGAGGCACTCTACAGAGCGTAAAATACAGAGTGCCCGCTGCAGGGCATGCAAAAGCCAGCAATACAGATTTATAATTATTTAGGGAAAGTAGTTGGTTGGTTTATTGGGGTTTAACGTCCTGAAGCAACTCAGGCTATGAGGGACACCGCAGTGAAGGGCTCCGGAAATCTGGACCACCTGGGGTACTTTAACGGGCACTGACATCGCACAGTGCACGGGCCTCTGCAATTTCGCCTTCATCGAAATTCAGGCGTCGCGGCCGGGATCGAAACCGCGTCTTTCGGGTCAGCAGCCGAGCGCCGTAACCACTGGCCACCGCGGCGGGGCTTAGGGAAAGTGGGTGTTTACAGAACGAGTCCCTAACGATGCAGAACCTTTTCCACTTGACAGCCGAAGGGGGGGGGGGGGGGGGGGCACAAGCAACACTGGTAAGCCTCGTACACCACTTAAACCGGAGAGCTTTCAAGACTCCACACGAAGCCACATCAAATTGCGCTAGAGGCAGCCTTCTGCGGCACACAATTGTCTGAGTGCCTGATGCAACAAGAAAGGCATTAGTACATTAAGCAGTGGACATAATCAACTGATCTCGTCAGGTTGGACATCCCGGGAAATGTTACCATGACATGATACGCGCTAAAGATAAGGCGAAATGCCGCTAGTGTCAGTGTGGTTTCTGCTTGTAGGAAATAAGCATGCAGGCATTTTGGCGTATGAAAGCTGAATGTGGCCCGCAGCACATGACAGGTTCTTTGGGTCTGAGTGTTGTTCATCCGCATCCGCAGATTACACACCTGCGCTGAAGACCGAGAGAGCGAGAAATCCCCACTGTCGAACAGATAGCGTCCACCTATTTCACCGTTCGCAAAGGATATTCCCACCACCTAGCCCATTGAACAACGATAAAGGCATAAGGTGCTAGCTGGTGAAGATAACACATCCGTGTGTGAATGACCGGTGTAAGCGTTAATTACATGCGTCACAGCTAATGCTGAAGTGTGAAGATGTGCCGGACTATAGTATTAGGTTCCGACAGTTCACTAAGAGCGTGATGGTGTCTTCATCAGGAAGCCCACGCGCTTCGTCGTGCGGAATGGAACATTTTCTTTGGTATAAACCAAGCCGTGGCACGTTACATGACAAAAAGAGCTGCAACGCGCTTACTTATATCCACTTTCCTAGAAATATTTAACGAGAAACGCTTACAGGTTTGACTTCTTCTGGTGGGACATGACTACAGTGGTAGAGGACGGGCCCTTCTTCTTAGACTTCTTCTTCTTCACAAGAAATTAGCGCGTGCAATAGAATCTTTTTCCTTTCCCTAAGCGAGACCCAGTCAATCATCTTTATTCAGTCAATCAGTCTTTTTTTTTTGTTGCAATGTGTGTAGATTGAGAACAGCACGCGTGATATTGTAGGCCGACAGAAATTATGTGCTCGGTTATTTTTCTTGAGCACAGCTAGCATTTTAGAGCGGCAATTACCCCAAGGGTTGTCCACGCGGCGAACCGTGTAGGCGTGGACATCGTCTTTGTAGTACTTCTTGTGCAAACACACCCAGCGCTCACCTACTGGCAAGGACAATGTTGATCATGTGCCTCCGAGCCACAGGGGACACGACTGCCGAGGTGGCCTTGAAACATGTTTCCTGTGCACCCAACACAGTGCACTTACATATGCGGGAGTAGCCGCCCGATAGGGAAAAAAACAGGCAGTGATTTAGCTCTGGTTAAACCTGGAGGATTGCGAAAGCAATGAGGAGAGAGAGAGAGGCGATGGAGGGCGTGCGGCAGCGGAGGCGGCCCCGGCACGCTAGCTGTGTGCCGCTACTGCGCATGCGCCACTGGCGTCCGCGGCGGCGGCACCTCTGAGTAACCCATGCAGCAACGGCGGCGGCGCGCCAGCTGTGCGTCGTGTGACGTCACTGCTCCTCGCGCATGCGCAGTATGGCCTTTCGTCAGCTCCGCCAAATGGCTCGGCGACTCGCGTAAAAATGCTTTCGCAACCAAAAAACTACGGTTTGTCCGAGAGACTAGGCAAAGAGTAAAGCTTTATTGTTTTAAAGTGTTTTATCGGCGCTGTCGTCAAGAGAAACCCAATTGCTGGCCGCGCCGTGCTTAACGGAACATGCCAGCAAATGTTTGCAGTCGTCAGCGAATGTTCCCCAGATGGTGGAAATTATTTCAGCGCCCTCCCCTACGGCCTCTCCAATTTCGATGGAGGAGAAATGCTAGAAGCCCGGGTACTGTACAATGTCTGGCACGTTAAAGAACCCCAGGTGGTCGAAATTTCCGGAGCCTTCCACTATGGCCTCCCTCATAGCCTGAGTCGCTTTGAGACATTACACCCCCATAAACAATAAATCTCCCCTACGGCACCCCTTGATATCTTCCCTTCTTCCCCTCCCACCTTTATCTTTTCCCTTAAGGCGTGATTCAGGTGTCCAACAACATGTGAATCAATTACTGCGCCATTTCTTTCCTCAAGAACCTATTTTCATTTCCATTTGCAGCGACTGCTCCTTCTTGTTTTGCTGCGAAGACACAAGAAACAGAAGCCTTGGGAACTGTTCGCTGGAGAATATAACGAATGTTTCTTGCAATCTACTGGTTTTCATACCTGCATCACGTAGCAAGTGGGTAAAAATATCTTGTAAAAGTGAAGAGCGAACGTTCACGTAACAGTGCCGACTGCTTCCCCACTAACCCGCCTCCCCACCCGGTCCTCTGGAAATAATCAACAAGACGAAAGGGCGCCCGCGAAATATAGAGCACAGTTACAGCGAAAAGTTATCTAAAAAGCAAATGCACTTGAGCAAATGCGACGCTGACACTATCCATAATGGTAATGAGGCGATTCAGAATAGGTGGTCTAAGATGTTTCCCCGCAATGCGGTGTTTGTGGAGATGTCTGTTACGAAGGAAATGGTTACTCTTTAGACGGTGGCATAAGTTCGGTCACTCAGCAAGAGAGTCACTGCGTGTTATTTAGTGAACGATGCCTGTGTGCTCATCCACGTAGACGTCCAAGTGAGGGCGCTTATACGCACTCCAGCTGACAGGCGCAGAGGCGGACTGATGTTATCGGTGTCACGCCCCATGCGATGCAGCATCTTTTTGACTAAATTTTCGCGTCAAGAGAAACACTACGAGTAAGTGTAAATTCATCGGGTTGTACTTGATGCTGTAACCGGGTTATGAGCAAACTGAACGCCGTGACAGATGACAGTTAAATTACTGACTGGTCGCGAGAAGTTGCTCGGGAAGAGCATTATGGGTCGCACAATCCCCATTGATGGAAGCACTTGTCATCGCAGGGCAGCGGCGCATCGCTTAACCGCTCCACCACTGCGCCAGGAGTGGTACGAGGACTCCCGGGGATCTATGAAAGCAAAAGTCGAGAATGACCAATTCCGCATATATGGACATTACCCATTAACGCGTTCGCTTATCATATCATTAAGGCGGAGCCTAAGTTTCCCCTCCTTTTTCGTCAGCTTTAAACACATGCAATGTCATTTCAAACCGCATTCATTGGACTGTCTTATCACTAACCTAGTAAAGCGAAGTAATGGCGGCTTTCTTGAATAGCCACGAGGAGCAGCTACCGAAATCGTGACCTTCTGCACTAAAAATTCTGCGTAGAATAAGTCAGCGAGAAGTCCGCATTTCAAAATGTTGACATATGTGGTCAACATATGTCCACCAACTGGTACCACCAGTAGATAAAAATAAAACGGCGTAATGCTCAAAACCACGTCTTATGTTTCCGGCATTTTTTTTACTAATATATGACAAGGACGGATGCACTAAACATTTTGATTGTGTTCGAAAGTGCGGCGTCTAAGACGCCCCCACGCCGTGAACGTTCGTGATGCGTCAAGGGGAAAAAAATAACAATGAGCTCATCACAGAGCCCATTATCCTCGGGTAATTGTCACCGTTCATGATGAGTTTGAAGTAAAGGTATTCCTAAAACCGCACAGCAGTCATCTGGGTGCTGTGACGCTGTACTAAATATATCCTGTGTCCTGTCCCGAAGGTAAACGTCTTGACTTATCTAGAGAGTTGTGTTCATTAAATAGCGCATTAACTAACAAAATATAAACTGCTCCGTCACTAAGCAGCTGGCGCGCCGACAACGTCAGCAGTCCGGGGCCGGGTGGCGGTGGCAAGCAAAGGCTTCGACGAACAACGGCGATGACCTGGTCGCAAATTCCAGCGGCGACCTGAATTTTTCCCCGCAGTACGTGCGGCCAAATCGCACCAGCAGAAAGCGGTCAAAAACAGGCCTCTTCATAAAGTTCGGGTTCCTTCTAGAGGCTAAGAGCGCAGTTTCCATCGCCCATCTCGCCTTTATGTGGGCCTTCCAGTCTTCGGGCTTCAACTCGAGCTTCAGGGTCTCCTTGGCGTACGACGCAAGGCATTCGCCAAGTTTTTCTCCAACCTCTCCTTCGGGGTGGTCGTCGGGCGAGGGATGCTGCAGGGCAGAGTCAAACATCCTCCCGGCTACGAGGACTCCCATCGTTCCGTAGTTGACGCTGGGCTCAGGGGCCAATGGGTACAGGAAGTCGGGTCGAACATGCACCACTTCAAACTCGCCTCGCCGCAGGGGCAGTGAGCTGAATCCTTGGCTAATATCGATCCGCCTGCCCGTCAGTCGCGTGTTTAGGATCAGGTTGACAAGAAAAGAATCGGTGTAAGGCTCTTGGAAGGCCACGTCAGTTTCGGGGTCCACCGGCTTGAGCCCACCTGCGAACGTGACAAGATCGCCATTAGCCGTAATTATCACGTGGCCCTTGAATCGTACTGGCCTCGAGATCTGTCCCTTCCAGCACCTGTCAGAAAGGAAAACCAATATTTAAATATTGTGAGCTAAGCATGCAATCTATCAGTTGTGAGCAACCACAAATCAAACGAAACCAGTACTAGTACTCCTTCCCATAGGCCACAAGTAGCAGTTAATCAGCATGGCCAGGTGTTTACAGGCAGCCTTATGTTGGTTAGTTGGTTTTGGGGGAATGTAATTGGCGCAGTATCTGTCTCGCATATCTCGGTGGACACCTCAACCGCGCCGTAAGGGAAGCGATAAAGGAGAAACTGAGAAAAGAAGGGAAGGAAGAGGTGCCGTAGTGGAGGGCTCCAGAATGATTTCGACCACCTGGGTATCGTTAACGTGCACTGACATCGCACAGCACATGGGCGCCTTTTTCGTTTCGCCTCCATCGAAACGATGCCTCCGTGGTCGGGCTCGAACCCGGGTAGTCCGGCTCAGTAGCCAAGCGCCCCAACCACTGAGCCAGCGCGGCAGGTAAGCCTTATGTTAAAAAAATATTGCTCTCCGAGAAGTCGAATCCAACCCACGCTTTGCAAATGTGGTGCACTAAACAAGAAAAATGACGTGTGTAGAGGCAGATTACGAATACGAGAACTTCAGAATGTACACAACACGCTATAGATACAGGAAATTAGTCCCCGTGGCATATTTCCCGGGGCCTGGCACTACTCGCCGCTGTGGCGGCGAGTTTGTCAAAGAGGATGACCTTCAGGTCGAAGTGACATTCTTATCGCGTACGATTTAGCTCAAGCCATTGTCTGTGATTGTAACTTTCAACAAACTAATGTGAGTGACTTTGCAACAAAAATTTCAGCACCTGTTAATTTCCAAGCCCCTCTGGCTGAGACTCTCAAAAAGAATGTCGTACTACATTTTGGAACTTTCACTGGCGCGGTAGAACTTTAATTACGTCAGCACACAGCCTCTATTTATTTGTACCAGTGAGCCAGTTATATCACAGAAGAGGAGACCCTAAATAAACATCGCTATACAGTTGGCAGTAGTGGAGGGACGCATAGTCCCGTCTGTGCGTACAGTAATTCCGTAAGGTGTCACGATAAAGTTTGGTGCAAGCATATGGGACCTCGGCAATGGCAACGGGAATTATGTTAGCGTGCCTTCTCTCTCGTGGGAGTACTGCTAGAGTCCGACACTCTGTCCGTCCATTTAAGCAATTTGCGGGTGCACGAAACCTAGGATTCGTCAGTCGTTAGTGGTCATGTAAGAGAAAGTCACTGAATTTGAAGTTCTTCAGTGGTTATCCGTGTAAATTAATGCAGGGTTCTGAACAACGCTCTCTGCGATCCACTTCTTACCGACCACTAAAGAAAGGGCCTGAAAAAAAAAAGAATTTGAAGGAAGTTTCTACTGGAAATCTACATGTGGCGAGGCGCTGTGCGCTTAGCTGCGCTGGGTGTGTGACGTCAAGACGGAGGACTGAATGTTCATTTCCACTGCAAGAAAAAAACTTTGCACCAAAGGTAAGAAAGCTTTTTTTTGAGCAGCGTTAGAACTTGCCACTGACGTAATTAAACTTTACTACTCCATCAAAATCGGAGTGGCAGAGAGGGGGAACAGTCAGCTGTGGTCGTTAAATCTTACTGTAACAAGCCAAGTTTTGCAAACAAAAGCAAGGCGTTGGCGTTGGTTGTTTCTGAGCGACAGTTTGACCGCTGGCACGGAATGCTGCCTTACCGTGTATCTTGGCAACGTTGGCACGGGACAGTGCCAAGACTCTCTTGTCCAGCTCCAGTGCCTTGGAGACAGTAAGCCTTTGGAGGGCGGTGCTTCGCACGTCCTTCCAGATGACCTTTACGGTGTCCGCTGTTCTGTCCTCGCCCTCCTCGTCGGCAGACACGATGGTGTGCAACGCTTGGCCGAACTGGAAGTGCAGCACCGCTAGGCATCTGCTTCGTGAAGAAAATTCGCCTATGTCTTATAGTTTGTTACCTAAACAGTTGGGTGCGGCAAGTGTTCAATCAAGATAACTAGGAATTCATTAAGTGTATACATTTTCTTGCAATTATTCGTGATTATATGCATCGCTGTGACGTATTCTCGCGAGGTGCCTTAATTCAAACAATTTGCTGTGGTACACAGTCTGAGTTGCTGGACAGAATGACGATAAAGAGCTCGACTCTACGTTAGGAAATTCAAGATAATTGCTATTCTCGCTATAAAAACGCTCGTTTGCTGGCAGCACTTAATCCTCTGTTTTGCCGAAACGCTGCTTGAGCGCGGTGTTGGTCGGCATTTTGCTGCAGTATCATACCGAGGATGCATTGTAATTTAATATTCATTAAAGTGCAAATACTTATGGTTCGCCTATTCTGGTTAGTTTTGGGAAAATCCTGCAAACGAAAAAAAAAAAGATTGCTTGAGTGTATTTGAGTTTTACCACAGAAAGACTATAGGATGCTGAAAACATAATGAACGGCAGCGCAGTGACGCATTCATAATTTTTCATTGTATTTTTATGCCGTAGTAGTGCGGACCAGATCCGCACGTAAACGTGAACGCACGGTGGGCACGGCAATACAGGTACCAGCAAGCTCCTTCAACATCCATTCTGCTGCATTGTGCAGGTCATGCTCCTTGGAATGGCCAGGACTTATACGCACAGCCGTATCTACCAGGGCACACATACAGCACCGCCTCGACCAGGTCATCGTCATCCGGGCATCCCTACTATGCACCTTGCGGCGTCAGAACAACGCCACCAAGATACTACGTAACTTCAAGGACAACAATTGCTGTTCATCGAGGGGGTACCTCCTCACGTTGGTGTCCCTGGAAACGAGGCAGCTGACCGAATTGCCAGGGACGCCCACAGCAGTGAATTGCCAACGAGTTACGGAGTGGCGGCGTGTGATGTGGCTCGACACATCATTGTAGTCCTGCACCCCCTTGACCCTCGCGTCGCTCTTAGCAATCCGCCCCAGCGGCTCTGAGAGGACACCCTCCACCGCATCTGCGTCGTGTGTGTGGGTAGCCAAACGGCGTCACTGCATCCGGGCCTAAGGCAACGCTCGCTACGTTTGTGTGGCGACGCGGAATCAGTAGAACGCCTGCTCTTTGCACGCCTCGTCCACACGAGCGCGCGAAACAGTTTGTGCAGTGCGTACAGACATGGATTTCACTGTTCAACAGCCGGGGACCTTACCTTCCCCAATGCGCCTGTACACGAGAGGTCGCCACGCAGTCGATGCTCTAATACTCTTTCGCTATGAGGCGCGGCTGGAAGCTCGCATCTAGCGTGCGTGCCGGTGCTCTGTGTTCTGCCGTGTCTTCTGCTACTCAGAAGTGGCGAGCACCGCGATTTCTGCAACCATCGCGCGCATTCCAAAAGGGCCACTCGCATCTCGGCCACCCTGTCTTTTGTTCGCACGGAGTTCCTCGGCCGTCCTTCTTTCCCTCTTTTTAGTTCAGTCCTGTGCTTCCCTCTATCTAATTGATCACAGAATGCGCTCTCCTTGAACCGCACCGAAGGTGTTCTCCTCCAGACACAGCTGCACTCGTTTTGTATCTCTTTCCTGATCAACAAGAATTACTTCACAAAACATAAACCTTCGACACGAGAGCTGGTTCGTCTCGGCCTCGCTAGGGGCGTTATCGCAACGCGCCTCCAACTCTTCTTTCTCCTTTCCCTCTCGCACTCCTTCCCTTCGCCCTCCGCCCACACAACAAACCGGTCACTATGGCCACAGCAACATAATTTAAGGGAACGAAGGCCGTGCTGCTAACGCTCTAAAAGATGCTTTAAACTCGAGATTCATGGATGTCTTCACAAAGGTATTCTGATTTGTTACGCTTGAGCTGGATTTTTTAATAAGACCCTTACCTCTTTCGAATGTCCTTTTCGCGCATTGAAGGTTGCGCAGAAACCTTCAGTGCAAATGCTGCGTAGGGTGCAAACGGCGCCAGAAGTGTGTAAAGGCGCGCAGTCTGAAGGTGGCTGTTGGCAAGAGCTTTCAGGACGCCGCGAACCGCCGATACGTCGCTGCAGTGAAGAGATCGGGGCGCCGGAAGTATCCGGGAGGACGCGTACGCCTCAAGCACAGCGAACCACCTGCGAAAGAGACGGCCGAGACGCTCAAACAATGTCTTCGAGCCTTTGCCGTCCCGTATCAGCTTGGTCAGCTAAACACCAGGTTATTAGAACACTTGGTAAATCGATCAGTCTGGTTTGTCAAAAAACTACGTCTGCAACCGCCATAATATACTTTCAGTAATTGCATTTTGTGGAGCACGATGGTGGTTGCATATATATATTTTTTGTGGTGCTAGTGCCACTTGTATTGAGCGGGAGCCCGCATTGTTGCTCCCAAACTACTGCCGATGTGAATTCCTTGGCCAGTAATAACACACCGCCCGTCTTTGTCCTGTTGGGAACGGGCCACACAAGCCCACCGCTGGAACCAGTGTTAAAGATGGGGCTTCTATCCCACCGCTGGAACCAGAGTTGAAGACGGAGGGGTCCTGGAGATGACTAACTCGTTTAGCCCCACAGGTACCGGCTCCGAATGACGTTGACGGACTGCGCTATCGAGGAAACTGTACAGGAGGGTTTATTCTACATATTTACAGATGAGAATCGAATCGAATCGAATGCAATGCTCCGATCACACAACAACATCCCGTTAAATACGGTTCGCGCTCCCCAGATCCCTGGCTGGGGAACTTAGTTCGAATAACGTTGTCCAATCGGATGGGCCATTGATGACGCTGGCGGTACCACCCCCGGCACGGGGCGGTGCTGAAGCTCTCTCGCTCTCTCACAGCTCGGGGGATGAGAAGGGGAAGACAGTCATCAAACACAGATGCGTCACCTTGACCACTGCCGCAAGTTTTCTGTGCGTTGCCTCTGTGGGAAAGCAGAATCCCGCAGTCTCCTCGCAAGTGGTTGAACCTTCTCGAACTCCCCCGCCGGATGGCCGAAGCACGAGACCCCTTCGACACAGCGTCTTTCAATTAGCAGCCTCGCTCAGCGTGACCTTGCGTAGCATCATCCAGTCCGGTGACCCGAAGGTCGACTCGGCCAACGTATACCGGTGCTTCTGTCGTGCTGCTGCTGTCGCAAGCTCCTCGCCGCAGCTTTGCCTAACGACGACACTCGTCTGACAGTAATTTCTCCCAGGCCGGTGGGAGACAGCCTCCTTCGATCGGTTCGGAGGTTCGGTGATTTGGAGTGCAACAGCCCCGGCCGTCGTCGTCTATGCTTCTGCCGCCGGCGCCAGGCCTCGTCATATCCCTTGCTTTGCGAAGAGTCACACCCGGCTCCCAGGGCCACGTTGTCCACTCTTAACAGCTCGTTCGCGGCCCGAAAAATCTCGAATGGCCAGCGTTCACGACCGCTGGGCAGGAAGAGATGAGGCCGGAGTCGGGTGGAAGGGCTGGTTTCCAGAAATGGCATCCAAGCTCGAACATTCAACAAAGAATGGCATCAGTGGACTGTTCCACGAGACAGGGCACTGACCCACAAGCAAGCGCTCGGAATCTGCCAAAGACCCACCAGGCTTCCCACAATGACAACAAAGGTTTACTAAAACATGACTGGATTTTGGCGCAATTTTGGTGCCGAGAAAGCGCAAAATATCCCGATTGAAATCGCCAAAGACGGACTGCTTGGACCAAGGTTAAAAGCAAAAACCCACACACAGTAGGTGGTCCTACCAAGTACTCCTGTCTACAACAATCGGTTGAATCCATCAGCATTTCCGTGCGGTTTTCCGTTCCTGAAACGCATCGAGAAATTGTTTTTGGAGAGCAGGACTCCGTCTAAGCAAGCGACCATTTTTGGGGGGACAAAACTGTCATAAGCATGTTTGAGACGATGATCAGTCTCAAATATGAACTTTGCGCCGTTCAAGTAGCTCTGGTAACCCGACAACGTCTGTGCCGTCTAAACCAAACGCGCGCTCTTTGTCTGAAGCGCTGAACGCTTCTTCTCTACAGGTCAGCCTGCGGCTGACGTACTGAACATGGTGCTCTTCGTGGCCGTCGCCAACTTGACTTAAAATAGCACGTAGTCCTCCATCACTGGCGTCACACTGAACTTAACTCTTCGCCATAATAAGTGGTCCGAATCAAAGGTCTGGACACGAGCGCTTCCCCCAGACGAGTTTTCTTTTCGGTCATTTCAGTGTATGTCAGTGAGGCTCCCTTTTCGTAAGGTGTCAGTCAATCAAGGGATCTACGCTCCGTCTACGCGACGTTAAGCGTAGTTCTCCTAAGGCACTCCTGTGAGTGCCCTTATCTCTTGGTAGCATGGGAAATCTACGCCTGTGATTTCTAACTCAGTGACACCATAGCCTTTGTCTAAGGTAAGGAAAAAAAAAACAGTAACCTCCGATCAACTTGTTTTAACTCAAAAGTAGCCTATCCCTGCCTGATTTCATAAACACACACAGAAAAAAAAGAGGAATAAAAAAAAACGAAACAGCCACTTCGAGTCGCCACGCGGGGGGAAAGCTGACTCCCCGCCGCCGAGTTGAAAGGATTAGTCTTTCAGACGTGCCCGCCGGGGTCGCGCTTTGACTGATTGTACTGCAGTCAACTCGTGACAAAAGGCTGCAGAAAAAAACGATCCCCGACTCTCATTGTCGTTTCCGCGCCCCCTCGAGGCTCTACGAAAACCTTGGTCGTGCCTACAATGTCGATAACCGACTCTGGCTCTGGACGACGAGCAGTGACCAGCGCGAGAAGGTACCTCTTTCTCTCGCCCCAAGCAGGAAGCTCGGCTACCCATTCGCCATGCGCGCTTCCTAGAATGCGGTGCCAAATGTGAAGGACGATTCCTTTTCAAGTGCGCCCGCCGAACACGCCTGCATGTGTCGTCTCGGTTGTTCGACGCCTGCGTTCGCATGCGCCGAGTACCGCGCAACCTTGCGCTTTCTGATCTCTTGGGCCGCTTTGCCTTTTTTCTAACTGGCTTTTTGTCCCGACGTCGCGGTCTAGGCTTTCTTACAGGCCGATGCCCCATGAAGCACTTCGCGCTTGTTCTGGTCGGAAGACGTGCTCTCCCCTTTTCATTACTACGGTCAGCCTTTGACTCGCGTGCCGCCTGACCAGTAACTGCAAGCGCAAGTTTACGAGGCGCAACGCGGGAAGGCTTCGCCTTTCCTTCCACCGCATTTCTTTCTTTCGCACCTGTGCGCGCAACCGAATCTTTGCATTTGATTCGTTTTCTCTTGGTTCTTGCCCTTTTTCTTTTTCTGCGCCTAGACTGCACCGTGTGCGTTTCTTGATCACAACTAGCTATCTCTAGTTTTTCCGTCGCACTTTGGAAATTTTCCTCAAATTCCAAACTGGCCTCTCCGGCTTTGCAGCAGAGTGCCAGCTCCACGCAGCTGACAGACGGACATGAAACTGCCCCTGAGATCCCTAGCTCATTCCTTTGGGGGTTGTCCTCTCCAGCTTGCCTGTCGCTCTGCGCGCCATTCTCTTCATTGCTGCGCTCAGCTACAACTGAGCCCGCCTGGCTGTCGCTCTGTGCGTCATGCTCTACATCGCAGTGCTGAGCCACTACTGAGCCCGCTTGCCTGTCGCTCTGTGCGTCTTTGTCTACATTGCAGTGCTCAGCCACAACTGAGCCCGCCTGGCTGTCGCTCTGCGCGCCATTCTCTACTCTGCAGTGCTGAGCTACAACTGAGCCCGCCTGGCTGTCGCTCTGCGCGCCATTCTCTCTACTGCAGTGCTCAGCTACAACTGAGCCCGCCTGGCTGTCGCTCTGCGCGCCATTCTCTCTACTGCGGTTGTTACTCTCAAAGGGGGTTTCCGCTGTTTCTACCTCGAAACCTTTTTCGATAGGTAAACCTCCCTTTTCGCGGTCCTGCCGGTTTGACGCCTGTATCGTCTCTACTGAAAGGGTCGCGCTCGTAACAGTCCCGACAAAGTTGTCCGTTGCCACTCCTGCCTCACTCGAAGGAGAATCCTCGCACTCGTGTCGTTGAGACGCTATCTCGGAATGCTCTCTCTTAGCATTACGTCCAACTACACTGGACACGGTCTCGGATTCTGCGGCTTTCCTTGGACTACCGTACCGGTTGCACACGTTCTCTGCCACTTCCCTCGTGGTGTCGCGATTTACCAACTCGGCTACGGTCACAGACTTTGCGGGTCTTGCCTGCGTACCTATTTCATAAGCATCGCTTGTTCTTTCAGGAGTTCCGGCTCTCACAATACCGCCTTTTCTTCGCAGTTCGTTCTGAAGTTCTAATATCTTTAGTTTCCTTGTTTCAATTTCAACCTTCCACTGTTGCCGTTGCCGTTCCTTCTCTTTTTCCCACTCTCGATCAGCTTCCTTTTTAGCCTCCTGGTCGGCTTTCTCTTTAGCCTCCCGGTCGGCTTTCTCTTTAGCCTCCTGGTCGGCTTTTACTTTGCGGGCTTTTTCCCCTTGTACCAAATTCCACGTATCTACCAGCAACTGATCGTTATGGTTGACTTGTTTAAGAATGAATTCGCCCAATTCAATTTTGGTTAGTTTGCTAGGCACTTCAACCGACAGTTCCTCGCATATCAACAGCAAGTCCGACTTGTACAACCTCATTAGGTCCATGAAAACGCTTTCTCCGCTTTGGCTCTGCTAACACAACAATGCCTTGAGAATAACCCCTCTCAAACGACAAAGCCCTGATTCCCAGTCAAGATTATTCTCTGAATCTTAAAGCCTGGCGAATCCCATAGCAAAACCAAAACGCTCACCCGTGGAGAAAGCACGATGTCGCACGGTCCATCCCACCTGCTGCCAACCAGTGTTGGGAACGGGCCACACAAGCCCACCGCTGGAACCAGTGTTAAAGATGGGGCTTCTATCCCACCGCTGGAACCAGAGTTGAAGACGGAGGGGTCCTGGAGATGACTAACTCGTTTAGCCCCACAGGTACCGGCTCCGAATGACGTTGACGGACTGCGCTATCGAGGAAACTGTACAGGAGGGTTTATTCTACATATTTACAGATGAGAATCGAATCGAATCGAATGCAATGCTCCGATCACACAACAACATCCCGTTAAATACGGTTCGCGCTCCCCAGATCCCTGGCTGGGGAACTTAGTTCGAATAACGTTGTCCAATCGGATGGGCCATTGATGACGCTGGCGGTACCACCCCCGGCACGGGGCGGTGCTGAAGCTCTCTCGCTCTCTCACAGCTCGGGGGATGAGAAGGGGAAGACAGTCATCAAACACAGATGCGTCACCTTGACCACTGCCGCAAGTTTTCTGTGCGTTGCCTCTGTGGGAAAGCAGAATCCCGCAGTCTCCTCGCAAGTGGTTGAACCTTCTCGAACTCCCCCGCCGGATGGCCGAAGCACGAGACCCCTTCGACACAGCGTCTTTCAATTAGCAGCCTCGCTCAGCGTGACCTTGCGTAGCATCATCCAGTCCGGTGACCCGAAGGTCGACTCGGCCAACGTATACCGGTGCTTCTGTCGTGCTGCTGCTGTCGCAAGCTCCTCGCCGCAGCTTTGCCTAACGACGACACTCGTCTGACAGTAATTTCTCCCAGGCCGGTGGGAGACAGCCTCCTTCGATCGGTTCGGAGGTTCGGTGATTTGGAGTGCAACAGCCCCGGCCGTCGTCGTCTATGCTTCTGCCGCCGGCGCTAGGCCTCGTCATATCCCTTGCTTTGCGAAGAGTCACACCCGGCTCCCAGGGCCACGTTGTCCACTCTTAACAGTCCTCTAAACGTAGCATATGCCTTCGTCTACTTGCGCAACCTTCATAACTTAAATTTGACCCACTGTGGAAGCAAACTTATAGGTTCATGTAAACATACGATTACAAGTTTCACCAGTACCATGACTCCTAAAAACAGCTTCTATAACTTAAATCCTAGCATCTTGCCTGGAAGTCAACTTAAAAGAAACTCAGCTCTCCCTCTTGTCGGCCAAACCCAAGCCCACCTACTGTTTACACACAGCCTACTTTCTACTGCATTTCTTTGATGTTCCTTGTTTTCGGGTACAAATTTGGATAACTTTGTTAATGTTTTACTGACTATCCTTGCTATTGATTGAATAAATTTGGGCTGCGTGGACTGTGGCAGCCTAGACAATTTGACAATGGCAAAAGGAAGGACAGCTGAAAGTACAGTTTCATTCACTATGTCGCTGCGAATGAGAGCTTGAAGTCGCTATTCTATCCGTCTTCTAACCACACATGCATCATGTATTCAGCCACTCTTTCCAGAATGATTTAATGCGCACGGCGCTACCACATGCCGTTACACCTGGGATAGTAGCGCTGTGATATGTCATCATGAGCAGGAAAAAAAGTGCATATTCACCATCAGGATTACCCATGGATATCGGCCAAATTGATGGCGTCGTTGTTATCTTCCGTCATTTTTCCACATACGCACAAAACGTGCAGTCTTTCGCAAATGGGCCCGTGCTCCTGGCCTGAACGTAAATTGAGCACACGGATAGAAACTCCGGATCTAAAGCATTACCTGATTCCATATGCGTCGAGATCCAGCGCCTCTTTGTCGACTTGAGGCGGAAGTTGGTTCTGAGCATGTGGCTGGCTCTGGGCGATTTTGCGCACCACGCCGTCCAAGCGCGCCACGTCAATGCGGATCTCGCGTTCGTAAAGGACTCCAAGTGTTGATGATGCCTCTTCCAGCAAGGCGATCGTCAGGCCCGACTCACCGCTGCAGATGAAATGTACCGTATCGCAACTAGTCACGCCTTTCACAAGGCGAAGAGAAAAATATATTCTAGAAACATCACAGCGGTATTCCTGAGATATCTACGCATCCGAGCGAATCACCCATTAGATGCAACTGCGAGGTATTTCGCGATGTCAAGGGAAATCATATGCCACAAATGGCATTAGTGCTGACCACGCCTGTACTTACAATCGACATAAATGTACTGAAGATTTCATTCAAATTAAGAATGAAAATACATCTTTGATGGTAAGCAAATGTTTTCAGCAGAAAAAGACATTTAAATGTACAGTTAAAACAAACACTAGGTGCAAGTGCTACTTTGAACAATCTACTTTAAACAACTGTGCACAGAAGACCCTCAGGTTTCTTCGTCTACAACTGCTTCACATTCCTATTCTTTCAGGTTCAACTGTAAGCTAGGAAGAATTGAATTGTGAATTGTTGGGTTTAACGATTGGCTCTAAGGGACGCTGTAATGGATGGCTCCGGATTTATTAAGACCGCCAGGTAACGTGCGCTGGTCTCGGACAGCACATGCCCGTTTTTGTATTCGCCTCCACGAAAATGCGACCCCCGCGGCTGGGTTTCCGCTCGGGAACTTGGGATCAGCAGCCGAACGCCAAAGACGTTGAGCCACCGTAGTGGATGTACAGCAAGGAAGACCTACCCTTCTATCTATTCAGTGTGCATTTCACAGCACTTCATTTTTTATTATCGCGGCAGCGTCGCCCAGGCTGTCGTTCAGAGTCACTTGAAGGACCAAAGTGGAAAAACGGATAAGATTACGAGCATACGCAAAGAGCATTTGTCCCTCGCTGCGTGGTCTGCTCGGCTGTTCTGCCCACGTCACACAACCCCCAGTTTTCACTCCTCACGAGCAGACGAGCAGCGACTATATTCTATTGAAAAAAAGTTGTATGATGCTATAACCTCATATGGTTTGTCGTGTAAATGTCATACAATTATCATTCAAATGTCATACAAATGTCCTTCAATTTTGCGAAGTCATACGCTTGTCATAAAAATGTCGTCCTTGACATTTGTACGTTTGTATGACGAAGCCTCTGTGAGTTTATTGCATAGTACAACTTTTTCAGTAGTGTAGCGACTTTTTTCAGCCATAAAGTTGTTATAGTCAGCATGCAGTTTACCTGCTTTGTTCGA
This sequence comes from Amblyomma mixtum, assembly GCF_055824585.1. Taxonomy (NCBI): domain Eukaryota; kingdom Metazoa; phylum Arthropoda; class Arachnida; order Ixodida; family Ixodidae; genus Amblyomma; species Amblyomma mixtum. The sequence continues at coordinate 89,973,510 of NC_143016.1, forward strand.
TGGGATTCCCTGGATGTACGCTAACTGTGCCAGCCTTATCGTAGTCAATGCGTAGAACAGTGACGAGGTTACTGTCCAGCGCTGCCTCAATCATGTATGTGAAGAGCTGTGAGAAGTTCGCCGCTCGCATCCAGGCGGTCAGGTCTACTCTTGCAGCCTTCCACATTGGAGCGAGACGGTGACCAGCGGACACATTTGTGAAGAAGGTCAGGCAAGAGTTGTAGGCACGGGCAGCCTGCGGTTTTAAATGCAAATTTATAAATGAATAGGACGAAGGATGAATACTTCAAGGCTCAGGGTGTCCGAGGCTCTGTAAAACATTAAACGATTATATATTCATACAGCCTCGTTATGCGAGACGGTCATCATCATCATCATTAGGCCAGCAGCGCCGACTAAGACAGAGGCTTCTCCCATATCCCTCCAATAAAACCTGTCCGGTGCCAGCTGCGGCCACGTCATCGCCAAAAATTTACAGTCTCAACCGTAGACCAGACTCGTGCCGCACCCTGCTCGCTTATATTCGCTTGGAATCCACACCGCTACACCAAGGGAGAATCGGTTATATTCCATTCGCATTATATGCCCTGTTCATGAATATTTCTTCGCCTTCATTGCAGCCAGGACATCATTAACTCGTCTTTGTCCCCTGACCAGCTCTGCCCTCTTGCTGTTTGTACTCTACACATATAGCTTCACATATCCCTATAAAAGGTTCTTAACTTCCTCCGTTGCGTCAGAGTTCTTACCGCCGTCCTGATCAGTTCATCCGCAGCCGTCTGGGACTGAGGGCCGGGTGTTACACTTGTATTCGCATGGGGTGGCCAAATCCTGCTCTGGTGAGAAGGTGCGTTGTTGACCCTGGTCGCCGGGTTGATGCCTCCCCCCAGGCTTGGTTATTCAATTACATTAACATGGTGACTTTTAACGCATTAGCTTTAAGTAGTTCGTGTCGCAGAAAATTCGCCGTCTCCGTCGGCATCGGCATCGATGACCGTAAGCGAAAAATCCGTGAAAAATACCGAGAAGCAACCCAGGAGGCAGGCGGGCCTCCTAGGTCCCGTAACCTTAAGGAGTCCTCACAATATGCTCACCGGATTGTGAGCAAATTGCACACCGCGGCAGGTGGAGTTAAATTAATGACTGGTCGTTGCTGGGTATTTCACTTACCGGCACGACGTCATGTCAATGTGATGTCACGACACGCTCAATCAATACCGATTTTCTCCGCCCGCTAACTTAAACTAATATGCCCGGTTCTTCGCATTAACACTCTCGCGTTAAAAGGTGCCTGTTTTATATATCAAAATTCAAAGAATAAAAGCTGTTCATTTTCCGGAGAGGAAAGGAGGGTTTATGGTCTGAGTGGGTTTAACGACCCAAAGCGACTCAGGATATGAGGGACGCCGTAGTGAAGGGCTCCGGAAATTTCGACCACCTGGGGTTCTTTAACGTACACTGACATCGCACAGTACACGGGCCTCTAGAATTTCGCCTCCATTGAAATTCAACCGCCGCAAAATGTAAAAGAGCCGCCCTGTTTGTACTCTTGCTATGGTCGCCTGTTGTGCACTCAGTAGTGATTTCAATAGTAATTGCTTGTAATACCGCACGACACAGCCGCTGAAAGCTGATGCGCGGCACCTTCGGCCGAGAAATGTCACTCCATGCTTTAAAGCTTCGGTAAGTAGTACCTGTCCAGAGGCGTTGTGGCCCTTCGGTTCGCCGCTGTTCTCGGCGTCGGGGAGCATGCGCAGCATCTTGGCGTGGACCGAGGAGACGTAGGTCTCCTCCAGCCACTGGTGGTATGTGGTCGAATGGTTGCCGCCCGTAGTGAGGCCCTGCTGAGAGACGCTCCACAGGCCGCACGAGAAGTTGTAGAAGTCGGAGCACGGGTCGACGCCTCGAACGCGGACAGAGTCGTTGAGCGCCGAGACGGCTTCGCGACACTCCTGAGCGCAGCATTCACGCGTGAATCAACTTGCCGAACATAGAAATACAGACACAGTCCCTACAGTTGCTAGGCTCTATCACTATCGAGTGTGTTCCAGACCCTCCCGTTCAAAGGACGCCGACCTAAACGCCAATTGGGACCACTGGTTCTTACACAGCCCAGTGGCACTATTCACATTTATCCTCATTTCTCGTGCCTCCTCCTGGTCCATAGCAGCCAATAGTGGCTGCGAAGGTATGGCGCATAACGCGGTACATTTTCAGGATGGTGAAAAAAGAGCGGGCTCTTGCAACGCTCGACGTATGAAACCGTCGTGTGTGATCCTCTGCTTGTTCGTCCGTGTCCTTTTCGCTGTTTTTGAAGAAGCGTGAAACCGCCGGCGAAGGTGCGAGGTTCGCTTGTGCATCTTGCCTTTTTCTTTCTAGGGACATCCAGTATGAACTCAGACTGAAGCGAAGCTAAAATCAAAATCCTATTCGATATTCACTCTCGTGATATAAATATTCAAAGCCCCAAGGGGTAAGTGAAATGTAGTTGACATCTCACCGGGGCTTTGTCTTAAACAGCAAAATAAATGCGTTCCAGGTGGGGCTGCGATAGCGTCAAACTATCCTTTCGTTTAGTTTAACGTACAGTGTGAAAAACAAAACAAGCTCAAAGCTTCCACAATGATTTGCCGCTCCATTGCACAGTCACGTAATGTGAGAGACACACTTTCCAGCGACATACAATACTGGCGCTTGAAATAAGTTTTGCAGCTATGCGGAACAAGATCACAAAGTCAAGTGAAGGCTGTATGGCGAGAGAATTAGGAGTGAGCGCTGCGTGCTCCTCTTTGAGGCACTTAAAGTGTTTCTGTGCATCAGCTTTTTCAACAAAAGTTCCTTCGTCTGGAATTCTACAGAAGTCAAGGGAAGAGCTGATCGGCCCGACGTAAGGTCGCCAGTGCGCAAGGTAGGGATTCATTGATTCTTACAACGCACCTTTACGCGTTCCTGTCTTCAGCGACGTGGCTATTTTACGCTTTCTTTTTCGTTAATAGTCGGCCTGCAAATGTATTTAATTCAACGTTCACAAAAATTTTTACTGCATGCCCTTTGTTTTCGTTCTTAAGAAAAGTCTCCTGGCATTCCTTGTACATTGAAGTTGCTCTAACCTTAGATGTGCATGCTTTCAACAGTTCCCTGATGAGGTGCCGGTTCCTGAGTGTTTCGGTTCTCTCGAACACCTGCAGCGCCTTGCCAATCATGATGCTGAAGGTCCAGACGCCAACAAAAAGGACACCCAGTGCGACGGCGACGCCACCGGCCACCAGGAGGAAAGGCATATGTTCGGGCTCCTCGTCTTCGTCGTCATCGTCATCATCTTCCCCCATTTGGCTCTTGGCCCTGCTTTTATCTGTAGTGAAAGGCAAGAGGTTTTAGGCGCGCCAAGGGTTCAGATTTTCAAGTATTACAAACTTAAAGGCCGCGGCCACGTCGCCTTTGATTAAACAGAAGAAAGCAACAGCGACGGATTAACTCTAGCGCAAGCAGTTCTGCTGCCGCCCATCGACAAGCTGAGATACGCTCAAGTTTATTTCAAAGCCTCTTACCTAAGCTCCTATGTCTGACGAACGGCGGGCGACACAGACCTCGCACGAGCGAGAGCGGCGCCAGAGACAATGAGTACAGGGCGAACCTTCAATAACTGCCGGGTCTGACGTCTCGGTAGAGGTTCGAGAAAGGTGGACCACGCTGGAGCTAGAGCGTACGAATCGTCAGAGCTAAGCGGCCGCCGGCTCAAGACAATTGAATTATTTAAGTGCGCCGTTGTCTAGTTTAGCCAATTTTTTTGTAGAGTCCCATACTTATGCAAATTATAATTATTGATTCGTTTTAACGTTGTAGCCAATTTCAGTACAATGAAGACCAAACGGCTTCAAGAGCACCATTAGTTCTTTATCACCAATGTTCCTAATGTATGTTTGGTCAGCACCATGAATTTTATGAAACATGAGTACTTGTCGCCGTTCTTCATACGGATCACACGCTTCGCCAGCACCACTGGCGCCTGCAAAGGCTTACTGTCTATATGTAGTTCTGACTGGCTTAATGTTCAGTCGGTAGTTCCGGTTTAGGAAACTAATTGTACAGGCTTAGCTTTGTGTTACCAGTGATGCGACCCTTTCAGCCATAGAGTTTCTTACTATTACCTAGAGCAGGGGTTCTCAAACTGGGTTCCGCGGAACACAGGGGTTCCGCGGGCTGTCTTCTTGTGTTCCGCGAGAACCCTCACCGGCCCTGACCCGGCAGCTGATATCAGACTGGCTTTGAGTGCTACTGAGCCACGCTTTGACTTGCTCTTAAAAGGGAAGCAGTACCACCCAACCCATCACATTAGTATTTGTGTTAATCTGTGCAATAAACATTTAACTTTTGCAACTCTTCTTTGCAAAAATGCACTCGACAACATTGCTGGTAAGTGAAAGCAGGGGGGGGGGGGGGGGGGGGGTTCCCTGGAACTTATTGAAGGCTTTTGGGGTTCCTCCAAGCAAAGAAGTTTGAGAACCCCTGACCTAGAGGGAAAGCTGACACCCCATCTATGGGAGTTTGCATGGAGGCCCCTTTGAGACCACTTCAGCCACCATGGGCGCTCAAAGCGTCATGGGGCGGTGAGCTACCGACTGCAGAACTACAACTTTTGGCCAAAAAATAATAGAAAAATAAAGCTGTTCGATAACTACGAATGTCCTAACATTCAATATCTTGTCTGTAAATTGCAACAAACGAGCAGAAAACCATGTAAATGCAAAGTTTGCCCAAAATAAGAGATGGCTAGCTCTCCTATTGGCCAAGTAATGAACACTACAAAACTAATATTTCGTAATTAACAAGGGAATTTTTAAAAGTAAATAAGTTTTCCAAAAAAATATTGTTGCTTACATACTTTAAGAGGTTTTTTTAATGGCATTTCGGAAAAGTGAAACCTTTTATTGGCGTCGTGTGTCGTTGCATTTACACTACTATGGCTTTTGCACACTGCGTTCGCGCGAAAGTCGTCTGCGCACACACGAACAGCGTTTTCGGAATGAAACATCTTAGTAGTGCCACTCCGTGTTCCCGAAAAAATACGACTGTCCCGCAACAAGTAGCTCACCGTCCCATGATACTTTGAGCGTCCATGGTGGCTGAAGTGCAGCGCCGCCAGCTTTCCCCTAGGTAACAGTAAGAAACTCTATGCTTTCAGCGGCCTTTCTTCTGGTGACGAGTGTCGGACCGTCTGTTGCGAGACATAGTAAATGACGCGCCATTTCTTCAATGCGCAGTCAAAGGCAAGCAAAGAAGTGGTAGGGTTTTAAAGTAATTAAACACAGTAGACGTGCCAAAGCATATGCTCATCCTTCGCCTCTTCTCTCTGGCAACTACGTGCGCACGCAACCGCGTTTCTCGCTCATTTTCACGCCCTCTCTCCACTATGCGGCAGCCGGCGCGGCGCCCTCCGTCCATTGGCTGCAACTGTCGCGACGCTCTTCCAAACTCACCCGAACTTCCTCCTATTGGCTACAACTGTCCCGACGCTCTTCCGAACTCACCCGAACTTCCTCCTATTGGCTACAACTGTCCCGACGCTCTTCCGAACTCACCCGAACTTCCTCATATTGGCTAAAACTGTCGCGACGCTCTTCCAAACTCACCCGAGCTTCCTCCCATTGGCTACAGCTGGTGCGACGCTCCTCCGAACTTAACCGAGCTTCCTGCCATTGGCTGCAGCTTGCGCCACGCTCCGAGCTTACCCGAGGTATTCAGAGCTTCACACAAGCATTTTGGTTGGGACCATGATAAGTAGTGCTTTCACACCAGAATGGCAAAATGAGAGTTGTATATTACTTCGCTTCGGAAAGCATTACTACGTGCTGTCAACTAAAACGTAAGCAAACAGGAAGAGGATAAGCCATGCCGAGCAAAATATAATGTAACAAAAGGGGATTGCAGACATATACACCAAGAGATAGCCAGGAAGCCATACAATAAGGGCCCATGCAGCTCCCGAATATCCTTCGTCGTCTTCGTCGACCGCACACAAGCACCTTCGTCATCTTCTTTATCCAAGTATATGTCCATGGCAATATATACTGGAAGAACATCGCTCGCGAGCGTGTACTGTACTCACCTGGGGTGCTGTCGCCTTTCTTGGGTGAAAGTATTCCGGTGACCCCTCCCCGCCTATGGGGCATCTTAAACAGGGCCTTTCGCATGCTCTCCAGGTTCCTGGATCTCCAAGGTGAGTGGGCCTCTACGCTAGACGTGCCTTCGGTTGGAGGCTCGTTATCGGCTTTCCTGCCTTTGGCCAGCTTTTTCTTCTTGGAGCTCGAAGGTATCTGCTGGTTTTTCTTTCCCTTTTCGCGTCTTGCCTAAAAGAAGAAAACCACCGTACAGGAAGCCTGTCAATGACTGGTTTTCACATTCATCTCCAAGACCATGCCACAAGATCCACCATAAAAACAGTCTCGGTAGTCAGGCTTATGGCATATCACACGGGCGCGAGCATAATAGGTCAAAAGTTAACTTTACGCTCACCGGTGACAATATACGTACTTAGGTATTTATATCACCACCATGACTGGAGCAAATAGAACATGCTGAGGCTTGATAGCAAGTCTTGCAGACTTAACTACGTATACCAGAGGACGTATTCTGTAAGCCGTCCATTTTAAAGTGGCCCTTTCGCGTCCGTCCAGTCCTCTGTCATTGGTCACTCAGATATACCCGTCGCTTTCAAGAGTCTGTGGAAAGCGACCCGGGCATTGGGTGGGTGGCGACCGGCATCGGGACCGGCAATTTGCTGGCACTGACTGATATGCACCAACTGCTGGTGAATTACATCGCAGCGCTCTCTCAACAGCAGGCGACCGGACCTGCCAGTGGCTATTAGTGGCTGCGATCTGCAGCCAACGGTGAGGTGCGGTCGCCAAAGGTCGAATGGCCGGGCCGCTATCTACAGACACTTGAAAGCAGTGGGTATTCTGAGTGACCAATGACAGAGGACGAGACGGACGCGAAACTGCCATTTTGGAACGTACAATTCATTGGATACGGCCCCAGATACCCCTCCCCTTTACGGCTCTCAAAATCAAGCTCTGTGACCTGAGGGCAGTTTTCAACAATTCTGAGGATTGCAGACAAGGGGACAGCGGAACAACCTGCTAAGAATGTAGTATTTGTAAATTAATCCTGGCAATTGTTACTAGACTCAAAACAAGGAAGTGCTTGCCTAAGGCGAAGGAACACTGGTCAGTCTGCTGAGGTTGAGTTCTATTCATAATGGAAGTAGCGTGAAGGACGAGGACGACAGGAAGAAGTACGATACGACACGAGAGCTTGTCATCACTGCTTTATGATAAGCGAGTTTACACTAGTTTTACTCGTCCGTTAAATTCGCATAAATTGCAGGATCATCACCGGACGAAAAAAGTTTTCTTGCGAAAATCTTGACTGCTTAGTTGCTATTCTCTAACTGGGTTTTCTATTTATGAATAAAACCTTCTTACATGCTGGGTTCACAAATACTGTGTTCCGACTGCCTATTCCCGTCTCACATTTAGTATTTGAAATAAAAAACAAAAAAATGTGGATAGTTGCATGGAAGAGGGTGCGCTTGCATCGGGTAAAAATGTGAACCAATGGTAACACTGAATTTATTTTCCTGCCGAGCCATGTTCTCTGCTAGGGGAAATGAATCTTTAGCACCTGTATACCTCTGCATCTGGTTTTCATTGTACCGACTGGCAGTCACAGTTGTTTATACTGCCAATGAATACAGCAAGCTGCTCATCCTATTTCGATGCATTCATTGTTCCCGAGTAGAAAGGCTAAAAGGCGCATTGAAAAATCAGAACTACATGTGTCGAAACCTACAACCTACAAGGTTTATTTTTGGCAGAGACTGCGAATGCAGGGTGTTACGGCAGTACATGGCGTACAACGCTAGATGCGGATCCTTAATCCGAATTTTCCACCCTTATAACGAGGTATGATATAACGCTTGCCTTAGCGACGTCTTTCTCCTGAAGTGGGCTATCCGAAGACGTTCTGTTCCATCCCAGCGATTTCTTTGGCGGTGGTTTTCGTTGGTCGGGGCTGTTGCTCTTCCCTTCCGGCTTATGTTCGCGTGCCCTCTGCGTTAGAAATGGCCATTGTTACGCAGACACAACGAGAATAGAAGTGTTTTACGGCTGAAGTTCGCGAGAGAAAACTCATTTGCTAATTATAAGTCACGCAGCTATAACAATCTTCTCACCATAATGCTATGTGAGGCCCCGTCTGAGACTGCCTGCATCCGGCCACAAATGAAGGCCCCATATCCTTAATCAAACACCAGTTATTTGCGGTCACACTTTGGGTTCCAGCATCACTTTTGAAAAAGGTTGCATGAGCGAACCCACCGCGGTGGCTCAGTGGTTAGGGCGCTCGGCTACTAAGCCAGAACTCCTGGGTTCGAACTCCGCTGTGGCGGCCACGTTTTGATGAAGGAGAAATGCAAAGGCGCCATTGTGCTGTGCGATATCAGTGCACGTTAAATATCCCCCAGGTGGTCTAAATTATTCCGCAGCCCTCCACTACGGAACCTCTTTCTCTCATCTTTCACTCCAACCTTCCTCCCTCTCCTTAACGTGCGGTTCAGGTGTCCACGGAGACGTGAGACAGATATTGCGCCATTTCCTTTCATCAGAAACTAATTTCCATGCGCGAATAATAATCTGGGCCGTAACAATACAGAAATAGGCCTGAACAAAAGATGCGTGCGGTACATCAAGCCTGCCCGCAGCAATGGATATTAATTACATACAAAGGAATGTGACGCAAAATGTTAAAAAAATTTAATCATAGTGGGACGTCGGCGTAAGATGAAGAAAAGCGTCGGCATGAAGGGGCCTGGCAAGCGAGTCAAGAAACACAATAGAAGCTAATGCGCGACCGCGAGAAACTTTGAGGGACAGTAGTCAAAGATGTGCTATGACGATTCTACGAGCTGTCATTGCTAGCGTTAGCTTGCGTTACTTTGTAAGCAAGAGAAGACGTTGGGCGGAGGTGACCGAAAATAGGAGAGGAATCCCTCACAGAGGCTCGACTGTGTATACGTGCGGTATAAAGGCGATTACCGCCACACATAAAGCTATCAATATAGCCAGTGAATAGAGCAATAACCCAATAACCCGCCACATTTGTTATGTTATACGATCACTGGCAAAATCAGGAATATTTGCGTTCTTACTTAAAGGCAACACTAAAGGGAAGGCGGCCTCAAATATAAAATTTTTAGTTCTCAGATTGCGCGTAGAAGCGGCATTAAGTTTTAGTCATGTGTGCTAACTAATTTGGAACTCTAGTAGTTAAAATATTCCACGTAGTGCCTGAAATAGAGAGAGAGTGATAAAGAGGAAGAGAAAAAGCAAGGATGTTAACCAGAAGTGTTCTTCTTGGCTACCCTGCACTGGAGAAGACGTATGAGGGGACTGAACAGGGCAAAAAAGAAGAGGCAAGGAGCATAGTCACAATTTGTCACTCAAGCCAGTCGCTCTCAGGTAGCAAAACAGTGCCTTGAAGGCTTTTAGGAAAGTCAGCTGCTGTGACCGTGGTCCGAGGATCTTATCTATCCTCTGTAAAATGGCGAGGATTGAGGTGGTCCAGGGCACAACGCAGCGTGTGTCTTTCGGTCGCAAAAGCAGGGCCCTCACACGGGAGATGTGCGATTGTCTCCTCGCGGGCACATCTTTCACAAGCAGGGCCGTTGGCTATTCCAATCCGGAATGTGTATTGCTTTGTAAAAGCAACTCCAACCATAGACGGCACATCAAGTTATCTTCGCGACGCGGTACCTTATGGGGAAGACAAAGGCGCAGTCCAGGATCCAGTGCCCTGAGGTGGCGGTTGAAAACCTTCCCATGCCAAGCGGAATATCAAAAACAAAACGCATGCGAATGGTATTCAACACGCATGAAAACTGGGGAAGTGCTTGTATACGCATATCTTTTCTGCCCTCATCGGCACCCATCATACTTTTCTCATTTAATGCGAGAGCATTAGGAGGGCCACGACGGCGAAAACTGCGAAGCTTTCACCTGCCATCCGTGGTGTGTTCCCGGTCTCAACCTGCCACCTGCTATTACTTCGGCTTGCACGAAACCTTGGCTATAATTGCGCACCGGCTCTAATGAAAGACCAGCTATAATGAAACACCGGCGCTAGAAACTTGATAAGGAGATTTCAGTGACTGGTTATAGTAAGTGGGCTCTAGGGGTGAGTTACAAGTAGCGGCATATAGAAAACAATGTTCTCGCATTTCCTCCTCAACAACCCATATGGTCCCACCTCAATTTTTTCTCTCTGGTATTTCACTTGAGCAAAGTATCAGGCCGACCTCCCTCCATCTTTCAATTACAAACCGCTCTCTACCTTTCTTAACACTCATGCGCACACACGTAAGTACGAATGTATGTATACACGGTATTAAAAATACTAAAGCACAGTGAAGCAAATTTCTGGATCGAATATTTTTGTATGGCTGATTGAATAATGAGGCCAGAGAGATTACATACCATGCTAAACTTATGAAAAAGAACAAGGTAAGCGAGAATGCAAACGTCATAGAAGATGCGTGATTCAGATTGCCGCGAAATTATCGCAGTTATCCGCAATCGATGGCGCAAAAGAACGCAGTACGCATATGACGAAAGAAAGATCATTTGCCTCACTTGCCTTAGCGACACCTTGCTTTAGATTCGGTTTCTGCACTGTTGCCCCCTTTCCGCTCGTAGCCTTCGGTGATGGCTTACGCGCGCTAGTCTTGTTCTGCATGAGATCGCATATAATATAAGACGCTAATAAGTTGGACTGCAATAAAAAGCTATCAGAATGATAAACTGCAACTGTAAAACGAGTGACAGCGCACATAGAGTAAACTTTGAGCACGCGTATCGTGCGAGTACATTTAATTGCCTGTGCGCTACTTTTTGTCTTGGTTTGTCTTGTCTTGGCCTTGGTTTTCAGTAAACCTTCACGAGCTCTCTGAGACAGCTTTTTTTTTTTTAACAAGATACGCCGAGATCATACTTCAGTTTCACCCTTAGTTGACGAATGATCAAGAGTTTGCTGATGGGCCAATTGGTATTCTATGGTAAAAACAGAGCTCGAATGGCAAGGTCATAGAGATGAAATTACAGACAGAGCGAGACGGTACACAGAACATCTCTTCCCCCTCGCCCCCCTCCCCGGATTCCTTGAGTCATATCTAGTTCTGCGGTTCAGCTAGGCATATCAAGCAGATGAGAAAGCACGTTTCCCCAACACCAATGAATGTGTGGTACGTATATACGCCAAAACTTAATAGGTTTCGCAAAAGCTGCTGCTGTTTTCAGCGCAAAACATTAACAAGACACACAGGCCTCTTTCGTTGCATCGCTCATGGCTTTGCGTGGTGTGGGAAGTAAGCCTCCAGCTAATAACCATAATAATGATGCTTTATGCATCAGTATTTTACAGGGTGATTTCCTGCCCGCTAAAGCAGTCAAAGTTGGCTTGTGAGCGGGACTGGGCAGTCAAATTAGGAACACTGCATACCAAAAAAAGTAGTCAACATCAAACTACCTCTTTGTGAAGTATTTTAATGCCTGCACGTGCAGCGACTATGAAAAAAAAAGAGAAGCTGCTACGCTACCTTCGGCACGAAGGCAAGCAAAGAAAAAACTGAAACGCGTAAAATAGTTTCCACAGTTTCTGGAAAAGTTTTCTTGCTTTTATTCATCAAAATGTTATTGAAAGATAGTGCGTTAATTACAGAGACATTTATCTTTTTTTTGTTTCACATATCTAGGCGATTACATGCGGACTCCCGAAAAACCTCTTTGCTGATGCATCGCTGGTTGTAGGAGTCCCTAATACTAGGATTTTGGTAAACGGCACACCGCATATTTCTTTTTACGTCGCCGAAGGCATAAATGAAAGAAAAGCAGGACACACAAACAGAACATACACATCAAGCAACTATCACTTTACTATTTTTTAAAGACAACTGTCATACAGTTGAAGAGTGCAGGTGAAGTCACTAATAAGGAAACTAAAAAAAGCATATTCTTTTCGCCTTCATGCCAAATCCACGCACGCGCCTGGTTGCGTTGCTCCTTAACACTCAGCCACTTCAAAGAATGAACTCTAAACGGCAGCCAGTGAAAGTATATCACCATCACTTGCTGCGGTTTAAGTTTTCCCAAGCTCACATGTAGATCACAGGTAACTACTAGAGGTAAACTATTTCACTGATGCGTTTCCCGAGAGACGGGGGCCGTTAGAAGCGAAGAGTTTTCTTGGCGACACTCAACATGATATAACGCCACAATGAAAGCCAGAGCGAGTAACGGCACTTACTGGATCAGAGTGTTTGCGACGTGTTTCTGCCGCTGGACGCTTGTTTTGCTTTGATGCTGCGCTTGTAGCCTTCGAGTTAGGATCACCATGGACGACTGGCTTTTCGATCTGAAGTTTTCAGTAGGACATTCAAATGAAAAGCAAGGTCACATGGATCCGCCTGGACCCAAATGTCATTAAAACTCACTGGGACCCTGAAAGTCCGAAGGACATCCAAGGAAGTTTCAGTGCCCAATGGGGACGTGTCGTATAGAACAGATGCATGCACAATGAAGTGCTGCTGTGTGAAAATCGCTGGACCCCCCCCCCCCCTTTCCTTCCTGCAACTGTTCGTGTAGAAAAAGAAATTCAGACACGAATATCAGTGTCATTACAGTAGCCTCACTTGCACCAGTGAAGCCTACCATGAAAAAATTAAAAATTGATCGTATCAAAGTACATTTTTCCATACGAGCCAACACCACTACCAGGACCAAATCAATCTTTCGGGGTCGGCTCACGACACCTTAGCGGAGCTCGTATCGCCACGGTAACTGGTATGTCTTAGGGCTGTAAACTGCCTTTTTGCTTAACTAGAACACTGACCATTTCCGTACGGACCACACTAGAGGACACTTACTATAGCTAGAGGTCGTCGTACAAACGTGTGAAAAAAAAAAAGAAAGGCGGTGGAGAAAGAATATATGTTCAGAATTATTATGCCAAACGTAAAATTAATAAAATTAGTAGTTAGATAAATAGGGCGAAATTATAGATAATTCCATTCAGGTTCACAGAGCAGTTTGGAGAAATACAATGAAATAGAAATACCGAGCATGGTTGCACCTTCCACCGTCCAGTTTCAAAGGGCAGTCACCCATCCATCAAAACTCGCGCATACTTGAGCAGAGCTGCTTTACATGAGCTTTCCTGCAGTCTTCGTCATTTTTGTGAAGTACTAGCCCGTTAATAAGAAAATACTGACTCTCGATACACTCCAAATATTTCATTCAGCTAATACTATTTCATGACCTCGCCTTAGCAACAGTTCACTGCCTTTCCACTGTGAACGTGTTTCCAGTTTCTTGTCCTCCTGTTGTAAAGACCACAAGAGAGAGAGAAACCGACACTTCTTCACGTGTGGGACAATAGTCCACCTTGTTCGATGTCAGGAGCAAGCTGCACTCACCCCCGAGATTGGTGGACTTTGATCTGCCGCAGTCTTGAAGGCTTCGTCACCACTGAGGTTCTCTTCGAGGACTTCCTCGCGATGCTCATCATCGGCAGGACTCTTCGCCTGGAAGAAATTGAACTTTCAGTTTTCTCATCTCTGCCAAATATCTTGCTTTTTATAGTCAGCGCTCAATAACTGTTGACGGCTTTAATATCCAAGTACCTAACGCGACCATTCTAACGCCTAACACACCCTTAAACTAGTCTACAGTGAGAGCTAACAGCGCTGCAAAGTCATTGTTAGCGCGCAACGCTTCAAATTATCCAGGATGGCTGGCGCTATTTGTCATAATTGCTCCTTACGCATTCCACAGAGATATTAAATCTACGTAGGCTTCTGCTACCTGCGGGCGGAAGGGCATGCATCACAAGCACTAAAGAAGGCAACCAAGGAGACTTGGCTGATTTTTTTGTTTTTTTTGTTTGTTTGTTTGGGGTTTAACATACCAAAGCGACTCAGGCTATGAGGGACGCTGTAGTGAAGGGCTCCGAAAATTTCGACCACATGGGGTTCTTTAACGTGCACTGACATCGCACAATACACGGGCCTCTAGAATTTCGCCTCCATCGAAATTCGGCCGCCGCGGCCGGGATCGAACCCGCGTCTTTCGGGCCAGCAGCCGAGCGCCGTAACCACTGAGCCACCGCGGCGGGTGGCTGCCTTCTTTTGGCTGCCCGAGCACTTTACGGACGGGTCGCTATCGCGAACCTCACCTTCTCAGACTGCGTTGGCTCCTGTTTTGCGCTCGCATTTCCCTCCTGTTGGCTTCCGCGCTGCGTGGCACTGGAGCCGGGTATTTTTTTCCCGGTGGAACGAGCATGTTTCGTTTTGAGGGACTTGCTGGAAGATTTGGAGGCCGGAGGAGCGCCCTGCCTCTTCTCAGCCATCTTATTCTTCTTCTGCTTCTTCTCCAGCCGGCTCGTCATAGTAGACAGCCGATGGATCTCAGCAGTTCCTCCTTTAGATTATGAAAATCCGCAGCGTAGCAATGAGTGTGGAGAACAAGCAATTTTCCTTGTTTGAACGTTATGACCGCGACCCAAGACGTAGTACTTGCTGCGATGTGGTCAAATTACAGAATTAAGTACGGTAATGACCACCGTAGGATGCAGCTTTAAAAAAATCTGCGATTGGCAACAGTGCGCCACGGTCCGCGCGTCTTAGTATGTTACTCAGCTGACCAATCACAAAAGTGAACAAAATCAACTTTTTAATGTTTGACAGTATTAAACAAGCCATAGGCATAAAAAATCTACAAATAATGTTTACTACAATCGAATGAGTGTGAAAGCACGGATTTTTGTTTTGGTTGTCGTCCTCAAAATAATGGCGCGTACCCACTGCGGGGGATTGGCCATGACAGAGGCGGCGGCGACTGACAGTTGCTCAAAATGATAACCGATGAAAAAAATTTAATAAAGAAATATATATAAAGGTTCGAGTGAACGCTGACCTTTCTCGAGTTGAACGAGACTGCTCAGCTCGCGCGAGGCGTTGAAAACGAAAGGCCAGCAATGTACCACCCTCCGCTAATACAACGGTATTTCCGGTCGTGTCTCTTCTGACGTGGCGCAGGCAGCTCCGAAAAGCCTAAGGCCTAACAACTACTCCGACGGCGACCGATATTCAAAACAAAATACCGGAAAGGGTTCCATGCAACCGCGAGGAGACGTCGCCTCTGTGGGATGGCCCTACCCCGCTCACTGCACGAAGCAGCTTCTGAGCGGTCGGCGCCCACCGTGTCGGAAGGCGTCGGAGTGCCCGGTGTCTGGCTGCAATACCAGCTAGCTCGTACCGGCACTCGCGGCCCCAGGCCACACGGCTCCCGGAGCCTCGATGCCCAGAGTCGAAATATAGCCATTCAAGAAAATATGTACAGGAAAAACTCAGACCACCACGCGGCTTCCGTTCCCACTCGGTTTGGGCTTGGCAACTGCGCGGGCGATGGCTTCGCGCGCCCTGATGCGGACCAAGTCGTTCTCATAGTGATGTAGCTTGTAGGAAAAACTTGCAGAAAATGTGATCGATACGTCGAAAAGTTTAAGCGTGCTACAGCAGAAACCACCTCGCACTCAAAAACGCATGCCGCAGTGTGTCAGTTCCTAACTGACGCTAAGTCTAGCACTTGTCAGGTCCAGACAAAGAGCGTTTTTTGAACAGAACAGTTCCTCCAGTGTTCCAAGAGCAGGCTACACGTTGGGCTCCGAGAATTGGGGTGGAAATAGGGGATAAATACGTCTTTCTCGCTTAGTCGCCTGTGATCGTTCAAACAGCCTACCCGACACCGCGATCACGAGTTCGACCGATCGAACGCCAACCACAGCGGGCCGAGTTCTTTGTGAACAAAGGAACTACAACAATAACACCGGCTGCGAACAAAATCTGCTAAGGAATTGAAGTCGTCCGACTTGCCAGTCAGTTACGAACGAATGTTCCCCCATGCTAGTGCTGGGGATAAGTTCCGAGGCCAGACTGCAGGAGCCCCGCCTCACTGCAGGAGAGTAGCGCTGCGCCGAAATGACCGCGTGCGTCGATTTCCCGAGGATGAAGAGGGAAAGAGCTCTCTGCCCCGCGCCCGTAACAATCACACCATCTCTAACGTTAGTGTCGCTGCGAAGCAAGCCCCCTCCATTTTTAATTAAGATAAGTAGGGAGGGCGCATCGCGGGGAAACAAACTTAATGGTACAGAGCGGGGTCAGTCCCCACATGCTGTAACACATTTTTGCATCCGACTTATGTACTGCATATTTTCATGAACAATTGAACGAAACGAGAGGACATGCATGAGCTGTCTGGGCTAAAAGCAAAGTAAAAGGTAACGCGCACACCCACCTACATATACGAAGATAATACTAGGATGGGCAAAATATTTAAAAATAAAATTGCCCGCCCGTGCCGCTAGGCATAAAGTGCTTAGCTACATAGCATTGAGTTGGCGGAGGCTTTCAATAATCATTTTGTAAATTTAGTTTCCAGTTCATATCATCCTGAGGCTATAAATGGAATCAATAGGAACAGTGAGAGTTTGTACTTGGGTCCCACAAATAAGAGAGATTCATATAGCATTCATTTCTATGAACAATACCACGGTTCGTGATATCGATGATATACAAATTAAGCCGGTGAAATATGTTTTAGATCTAATCTTACCACCTCTTTCATTTATATATAATTTGGTTCTTTCCACAGGAAACATTCCTCACAAAATGCAGGAAGTAGTCGTACTGTACAAGGGTATATAATCAATGAAATCAACAAACAGGGAATGGAAATGAATACGTGTGCACGAGCAAGAGCAACAAGAAGAGAAGGAAGATCCCGGTATCCTGGCGCAGCCTCATTCGCCTCTGCCGAAGAAAGCGAGCTGCGAAAGGCCATTTCTTTGCAGGGCGACGCTTGGCTCCACGAAGTCGAGCCATGACCGTGTCCGAGTGCGTGGGCTGCTCCCTGATCGCATTCGGGCCGTCGCTGGCCGCCTTCTGGCTCACGGTTGCCGGCGAGCCGAGTCGGCTCGTCGTGTTCCTCGTGTCCGCGTTCTTCTGGCTCCTGTCGCTGCTGCCGTCGTCCATCGCCTGGACGCTGCTGGAGGCCCTGTTCGACACGCAGCTTCCCGTGGGCGTCGTCACATCGGTCTGCTTCCAGGTACGCCTCTCTTGGCCGGCAGCTTTCAACTGTATCGTTCGAACTGCGCTTCAGCGAATTCGCTTCAGTGGTGGGCTTTCCTTGTTTACGAGTTTAATATGGTATGGTATGGAATGGTAAGGTATGGTAGGTTATTGTATGATGTGGCATGGTATGGTGTGGTGTGGTATGGTATGGTATGGTGTGGTATGGTCTGGTCTGGTCTGGTATGGTGTGATGTGGTGTGGTGTGGTGTGGTGTGGTATGGTATGATATGGTATGACATGACATGACATGACATGACATGGCATGGCATGGCATGGCATGGCATGGTACGGACGGTATGATAAGGAATGGTATGGTTGATGACGATGGGAGAAAACACGCAATCCTAACATCGAGTAATAGCTAACAATGTGCACACAACTACTGAGTGCCATGCGATCTTATGCTTCTCTAGAAATGAATGCACAGAACTATTGAGTGCCGTGAGATCGTGTGCTTCTCTAGAAACAAGAAAATGTTTCAAATTGTATTCCATTCAGTCGATAAAAAACGATAGAATCATGTCCAAAATATGAGTGATGTGTTGCAACGGCACATTTTTTCTAGTTTTGTAGTCTTTTTATTTATGGGACTTTAACGTCCCAAAGCGACTCAAGCTACGAGGGACGTCGTAGTGAAGGGCTCCGAAAATTTTGACCACCTGGGGTTCTTTAACGTGCACTGATATCGCACAGTACACGGGCCTCTAGAATTTCCCCTCCATTGAAATCTAACCGCTGCGGCAGGGATCTAACCCGCATCTTTCGTGTCAGCAGCCGAGCGTCATAACCACAGAACCACCGCTGCGGCGGCAGCAATATTTTTGTGTTGTAGTGACGTATTTTTCTGCAGCTCTGCCGCTACGACAAGCGATATCGGAATGCTCCAGAAAATTTTGTTAATACAGTCTAATACAACTCAAGTCTGCAGTGAAGGTCGGCTATACTTCAGGACCGCAGAACAGAATTCCTGCCCAACAAAAAGCAGACCGCCCTTACAGTTTTTGTAGCTGCCTAATCAGGACGATAATCACGGGAATAAATTATAAGCTCAAGAATTTCGATGACTCTGACTTGTTTGATACAGTCAAACATTAAAAAATTGGCATTGTTCACTGTAGTGATTTGCCAGCGGAGTAGTACAGGACGCCGCGGACTATGGCCCGCAGAGCCGTATATTCCCTTCGGCCCGCCGTTACGAATTGCTATTTCTTTTTTTAAAGTTGTATCCTGCTATACAAAAAAACTTGTTGTTACTATAAGTTCACGGCCAGAAATACAACAAAGAAAATCTGTTGTGACGACAAATGTTTCCTGTTGCCTTTTTCGACGGGGCACCAGCGATACGCGGTGCTGGTACTTACGTACGTATGCAGATAGAATAGTAGTAACAAGCAAAATGCTATGCGTTGCCGTGGTGATAAATACTCCTCCTTTTGAAGACGCGCGTCATCTATTGGCTGTTTAGCCTCTAGCTCGTGCGCACAGAAACGCAACCCTCGTGGCCTAAACGCCCTGTCACCTTCCCGTAGGAATGTGCGTCACCCCGATGCCGCGGCTTCTGATCAATAAGAAAGAGAGCAACACATACGCGCTGCAGGCGATAATTCGGATACCACTCGGACGGAGCCTTTCAGAATGCTCGTCCTCAGATTCCCGAAAGCTGTTCGCTTGAACCTGCCAAGAACGGTAGCTAAAAGTATGTCAAGCTTTGAACGAATAAAGTTTCTGCCTGCGACGATTCTGAGACAGCGTTATAGCGTTGTGGCCGTATGGACGGATGTGCAGTTTTGCGTATTCAACATTGCGGCCAGGAATGCTTCCGCTTCCTGGCGTTCCGGACACTACGGAAGGCCGAGATGGTGCTCAGCATTGTGGCACTCGTGGGTGGCGACGACGACGTGGCGCTGTCTCGCTACCGCACCGCGTTTGCCTACGTCTCCGGTCTGGGCTTCGGCGCTGCCAATGTGGCCTCCGCGATGCTCAACCTGCTGGCCGATGCAGCCGCCGGACCAGGCACGTCGCATATCAAGTGCGAAGGCTCTCCTACGCCCGCGTGTATACTTTTGCCATTTCCGCGTGTTGGCCACATGTTCCTGGTCGCCATATTCTCTGTCACATGTCACACACTGTTTTCTTTGTGCAGAAAAGTATTTAGAACTTGCCGCTAAAGTCTGTTTTGCCTTGCTTTTTTTGTTCCCTTTATTCTTGCGGATCGCTTTCTTGCCTTGAGATGACTGATATACCTACAGGGATGCTTAATTTGTACTGTAGGTTGAAAAAAAAAAACAGCTATGCAGGGGTGAGCAGACTTTTAGGGCCGCAGTTTAAATATAGGCACGATTAACTAGGCACAAAGGCCACGCTCTTATCTGAGTTAGATCTGTAAGGGCTCTTACACATAGTGCGATGGAAGTTCGCGCGATATTGGCTTTCTTACATTTGTTATCGATGTGTTTCAACCATGACATGTCATGAGAAGAATTAAGACCGAGGTATTGACATTCAATTACTCTTTCTCAAATCTTGGCCGTTAAAAATGTACGTAAAAAGTGAAGGAGATGGGAGTCTAGAAAAGGACATGGAAACTGTTTTAGAGAAATTAATGTTAATTTGCCATTCCTTGCACCACCTAAAAAATTTAGAAAACTAGTCGTTAAGCAGTTCATGGTCGGGTGGTGTGTTAATGCTATGCTAATGCTGTCCCTACATACAATTGTAGGAAGTACAACCTTAAAATACGTTGCTCACTACATGCGAATTATCTTAACATAATGTGATCGCTTGTGACAAGTCGTGGTTCACAAAGAGATGATTTTGGAGCAGTAAGAAAACGTCATTTATTTGTCTCACCGAACATCTTCGCCCGCACCGTCCAATTTGGCTGCAGGCACTCCGGGCTTCTTCGGCGAGGAGTCGCGGGTGAACTACGTCCTGTACTCGGCCACGGCCGCAGCTTTCTCGCTGCTGCACACCTTGTGGAGCGTGGTGGCCTTCAACGCGCTCCTCTTCCGGCGCTGGTGCCTGCTGCTGTTCGTGCCGGCCGCGCATCTCTTCGCCTCGTGCTCGACTGTGCTCAGCCAACACGCCCACCGGGACGACCTCTATGCCCTCTTACCCGTGGCCACCGTCGCTACAGTGCTGTGCCTGTCCGCCGTGACGGGCTTTTCTGCAGCCGGCGGCTCTCTGAGGTCCCTTCGCGCTTGCCTCATCGCCCTGGTCAGCCCCGCCACCTTCCCTGGCTCACCAGAAGGCGTGAAACCACAGGCGCAGCTAAGATGAGAACGTCATTTGTCGGCTCGTCGAAGATGCAGAGATGAAGACTGAACGGGTCGCAAGTGGAGCCGGGGTTATAAGAAATGATGGTTTATATTACGTTGTATAGCATGTCACACTCTTAGTTATTAGTCAGTGTTGTTATTAGTCCTCGTTCGGCACATGCACCACGTCACCAGAACGAAGCAGTTGTGCTTACGGCGTGAACACGCAGAACTTCATCGGGTTTCTGTATTGACGGTTTGGTGTTGCTGTTGCTCTTAA
Source organism: Amblyomma mixtum (assembly GCF_055824585.1). Lineage (NCBI taxonomy): Eukaryota > Metazoa > Arthropoda > Arachnida > Ixodida > Ixodidae > Amblyomma > Amblyomma mixtum. Next base: position 89,994,286 of record NC_143016.1, read on the forward strand.
TGTGAGAGTACTGTGTGAGACTATTTTTTATGCGGACAGGCTAAGTTGTCGATAGTTAAACGGCCGTATTGCAAAAAATTGAGAGAGAAAACAATATCCAATATAACCCTGCGCGTTGGTTGTATGAGACACCAACTACTGCCGCCTACTATTTATTTCGCGTATGTACGCTTTGCTGCATGTCACCTTATTTTAAGATTCCTGAAGTTTTAAAGCATTCATTATTCGCCCTATTCGCATCCCAATGATAACCGTTTTGACCATGATACTTGCAGCTACACACACTAAAATTGTACACAAACGTTTTTGTATTTCACCCGGTTTTAAGCCGCAGACTCTTGTTTTGTCGCTTTATTATAAGCTTAAAATACCTACGCTTGTAATCTAGCCTCCATGGTGCCAGAAAACGACTTGTAAAGCGCACTGTTTACGTTTCACCCGGCAGGGACTAGCTATTCTGCACTTTGTACAGGCTCTAGCTGCTGGTGCGGAGCCGCTAAGAAGGGAAGGTTCAGTGGTCCTAGAAAACATGGCTGCAATTACTTTTTACTGCAGTGCTTTTTACTTCAGTGTGCTGCAGGCGAGCGCATGGAAGCTAGCACCAATTGGAAACAGTCGGTTTCGGGCGGTTCAGAGTATAGAGCCCGGTACCCACCTTACAACGGGCGGATGCTCCACCACTCTGTAAAATACCGCTGAGCTCTGTGAAGCGTGTTACTTGTCAAGCGAGGTGCCAATTGCAAACAGCGGTCGTTTTCGGGCGCTTCAGAGCTTAGAGCCCTGTGCCCACCCTACGGGTGCTCCATCAGTCTGTAAATTGCCGTTGCGCTCAGCGACTCGTGTTACGTGCAAAATGAGTCCAGTGTACTGTCCTCGCTCTTCATGTACCAGAAATTACATTTGACGAAAAAATTGGGCAGAGTTTGAATGAAGAGTTTTGAGAGCATGTGTTGGACATAGAAAAATGGCTGCGGGTCAACTCGGCTGAGCCGGGTTATACGGAGAGAAAGGCAACCGAACCAGTGGCCGATGTCGACGCGGAGACGTTGGCAGCATCCGCCGCCCTTTTCCGCTTGATATACTCTGCCGCCTTAACTGTGGTTGCGGCACACGCGAGCTCTCCTTTTCAATCCTCCAGCATGTTATCAGGCATGCGACACAGCTGGCGGAGCGAGCGGAGGGGAGCGCAACGACGAGGCAAGCGGTGTGACGTCATACCAAACGGCGGCGGCGGCTCCGCGGCGAGGCGCGCGGTGTGACGTCATGCCAGATAGCGCGGCGAGCGCGCGGCGTCCGCCAGTTGCAGCGGTTGCTAGGCAACGGCTTAAGGTCGGTCTCTGCCTCCTCGGGGCACCGCCACAGCGAAATCGCAAGTTAGCGGCCAATGTAGCTTTCGCTGCAAAAAGACACTATGCATTCAAAGTAGGTGGTACGCTGCAAACACAGCGCGTGCACGCCGCTGTTTGCCATGAACGTCACGGATGAGGCAATTAGTGCCACATGACATAGTAGAAGTTCCGCAGATAAAAAAGTGAAAGCAGCACGTAAACCCAGAATTATGAGGCAGTATCTCAAAAATGGCTGAGGCTTAACTTGGTTAAGCCTGGAGAATGCGAAGCATCATCGTGTCGCGTAATTTGGAGGCGCACAACCACAGCGACGGCGCGAGGTGGGCCCCCGTTTTTCCACTGTGGTGACGTCATCGTGTCACGTGGTGTAACGTCATGTATCACGTGATTTGGAGGCACACAGCGACGGCGCGAGGTGGGCCCCCGTTTCTCCACTGTCGTGACGTCATCGTGTCACGTGGTGTGACGTCATGTATCACGTGATTTGGAGGCGCATAACCACGGTGAAGGGCTGAAGTGGTAGCTAAAGTAGTATGCTTCGCATAAAAACAGCTTGTTTCTTTAGGTGTCTGTTAAGATGACACTTCCTCAATCACAGCTCTCACTTGCAGCAGTATCGGTTCATGGTTTAAGAGACTTCGCGGCGCAGAAACATAGCCAGGACTGGAGAAGAAACACAAAACACAGATTCGCGAGAAGCAAGATCAGCGCCAGTTGTCAGTTTTGTATTCGTCTTTCATCGCCGCCAAGTCTATTGCATGGTGAAGCGCGTTCACATTTTCACTTCTGCGTAATGTTGCTTCCGACTACGCGAAAGAGACAGCCGCAGGACGAACAGAGCCGGGTCTAGAATTTTCAGGTGTTCATCATCCCTCCCTACTTCTCCACCCTCAACTGATCCACTGAAGTGGCTCCAATAAAGTTCCTTCCAACCAGCCACCACAGCGAGAGGCTGGTAACAAAGCGTTATTCTTAACAGAAAATCATGAAATCTTAAAGGTGAAAGCCAGCAATGCTGAAAGGGCGATGCTAACATTACGTAGAATTGCAAGTGCTTGTTCAACAATTTCTAGTCACTATCTTATATCTTGGAAAGTGAACATCTCGGCAGAAATCTGTCTGGTCGGGAGGCGAATTAGAGAGAAAATGGTGATACTTCGACCAAATTCTCATGGGAGAATCGATGTTTTCGGTGCCAAATCGGCACATTCTTCAGGGCTGAGTGCTGGCGTTGCGATGCTCGGTGCTTCTCGCTCGATGTTGCGGGGACAGCCTCTGTGAAGGCACTGATAGAAGAGATGACTGAAGGAGTCAAGTGTTCAAGTTCAAGTGTTCAAGTTGGCGGCGAAGAAAAACGGTGTCGAGCTCTTTCTTCTAGAGCGACTGCTACCTTCTGGCGTATAAACACGACCTTTCAACTGCAGGCTGTTAAGGACGATGTCGAAGTCTCGGCACGTCTTGGTAAATTCCATGTCAGTCCAGCATGAGTTCTTTGCGGAGACAGTCGACGTAACGCTTTGAAAGCCTCGTCGTTTCTTGTCCGAGATGAGTACATATAGATTGAACGTCAACATTTCGGCAGAAGTCTGCCTGGTTGGTAGGCATTTTAGAGAGAAGATGGATGCTCCCATTAAATTCTCATGGGAGAAATGACGTTCCGGTGCTAACTCGGCACCGTCTTCAGGGTTGCCTGCCCTGGAAAAGGTGCCGGGTTGGCATCGAAACATCGTTTCTCCCATAATAATTTGGTCGGAGTATCACAGTTATCTCTCCCATCCTACACCTGTTGCCGGCACACCGCAGACAAGTGCCAGTTATCGCAGACTAAAACATTTGCGACTTTAATGGGTACGCAATAATGCCAACATCATCTCGATGGTAATAAGTTAAGATCATGTTAAGTACGCAGAAAAAGAACACAAATGAAAATCGAATGAACGGAAAGAATGCTGTCCGATGCCCGAAATAACTTTGTCCTTGTCTTCCGCATAACAAAGAGGTAGCGTCCATACGAAATTACCTTCCCACCAGGGGGCTACAGGAAACGGGAGTTTTAGGCGAGAGTTGGAGCACAAACGCCCATGGAAGATTCACTGCTGCGGTCGACAAAAAGAAGTGCTATGCGGAACTACGCTCGACGCGTCTTTCCGTGTCGCTTGCTGGTGGCGGCCGTCCACCCAGCAGGCACGTGCTACGGCCAGTGCTCAGTGGGCGTGGCTGAGGCATGCCGTCTTGCCGTTGGCGACAACCACGGTTAGTCGACGCTGGGCGCTCGTCCAGAGGTGCGGGACGCCCCCGATGCGGGGCTGCAGTCGCTGTGCCTCCGCCAGCACCGCGTCCAGAAGCGGGTGAGCTGGGCCGCACTCCGACGAAGCCCGGAACGCGTCCGCGTCCAGCTGCTTCAGTGCCACGCCCAGGAGGCGGTGCGCTTCCGCGAACTTGACCTGTACGCATGCGTTAAAAGAAAGGGTCAGTCCTTAAGCTTCGGAGGAATCGCTGACAGAGACTAAAATAAACAAGCGCGTTTTCCACTCTCGACCTTTTGAAGCATGCGGTGGAAGAGGACTCCAGATTAATTGCAATATCCAGGTCTCATTCAACGAAACGGTACCTCAGTACATGGAATTCTCCGCGTATCGTGAAAAAACCAACAAAATTGGCAGTGGCTTAGCTCTGGTTAAACCTTGAGGATTGCGAAAGCGGCGAGTAGAGAGAGGGAGGCGATGGAGAGCGCGCGGCAGCGGCGGCGGCCCCGGCACGCTAGCTATGCGCCGCTACTGCTCATGCGCAACTGGCGAGCACGGCGGCGGCACCTCTGAGTCACCCGTGCAGCGACGGCGGCGGCGCGCCAGCTGTGCGACGTGTGACGTCACTGCTCCTCGCGCATGCGCAGTATGGCCTTTCCTCAGCTCCACGAAATGGCTCGGCGACTCGCGTCTTTCAGAACAAAAATAAGTCGCAACCAGACGAAAGTCGAAGCAAAGAACAGACACCAAGCTGCTTTCTTCCCACGATCCGTTACCAACTAGCTCAATTGTCCGTATTACGTTTTACACGTCAAAGCAGTGGAACCCTACCAGCTGATATTGGGAGTCAAACCCGTTTATTAGCACTGCGCGACAGACCAATAAGAGCAGAGCGAGAGAGAGAGAGAAGCGCTAATATAGAGCTGGCATTAGACTGACACCGCGAATAAGCCTATATGGTGGACAGCGCTCGCGTGAAGCAATGCGGTAATAAGTGGAATGCGCTGGAACAGAAAAACAGAGGTGAGCTCGTAGGAAAATTGTTTTTGTGCGGGCGCCTGGGATCCCCACTGCTGAAAAAGAACAGTGCGTTTTTAGCTGTGAATCTACGTCAGGACTACCGGGAGGTAGAAATCTTGCAGTTCGGTTCACGAAGTTTGGATGCAGTCTGCTGGAAGGGGTATGCTTTTTCTCTATGGGAATTTAATGTCATGATCACGTGAGCTGACTGCATCGAGTAAATAAAATATATTAATCAATAGCACATCAAAATTTCCCATTAAATAAATTTCAACTGGATAATATCTTACTCTACCCGACAAGTCACATCACATTCTTCCATTTCACAGCAACAGAATATGGTGGACTGATATTGGATGAAGGGTGGTGGATTATGTATCTTACCTTGATGCTATAAAAGCATCTTCAAGAAGCAATTTATTTGAATTTTGTGTTCACAGTAGTGCACTCGCTTGTTAATGTCCGCTCAACTTACTTTGCAGATAACGCTCTCTGTGTCTTCTAAGACGATGAAGCGCGTTTCTTTGGCCTCCATGTAGCAGTAGTCGTTGTCCTGCCAGACTTTCGTCCACGAAGGATCGTCCACGATTTTGCACACCTGCGAAGCAAGGCAGAAAAAGCGTGAGAACCACCAAGAAAACTTCGCATGACCCGCATCCCTGCCGATGCAAAAGGGAGACCCTGGAAGGTAGCATCGTTTCACGCCATTTCGCCTTTTCGCGCTGCAGTCACCTCTACCTGTCGTCCTGCCATCGCTCACAAAAGCGCGCGACCAAAGGCGTGATCGTCGGCTGAGCCAACACGCGACGTCTTGCCCAGACGCGGTATCGGGCAGAGTTTATCGAAAAGCGTTCCTCATAGTAAGGATACAAACCCATAAAAGTCTGTCCTGACTCAGCGCAGAGCACGTTTGAAGGGCAACTGCATAGGTTTTAGAAACCAACGAGCTTAAATGGGTCGAATGTGTGAAGCTTGCGGGTGAAGCATACGATGTCCTATTGGGCTAGCATTTGAAATGGTGACGTAATCGGCGATTCAAAATCACGGCGGCCTTCAAGCTTCTCAGCAGCGCACAACGACAAGTGGAGGACACAGATGACGTCATCGAAGATGTCGGTACATTTTCAGCGCATAAACGCCTGCTTCGAAGGAAAAAAACAAACGCCACCGAAGGCAAAACCTGCCGAGCGTTGTTTGGCAGTATCCAACGAGGCATGGCACGGTGGGTCTCACGGCAGCGGTAATATGAAATCATACCTTCCGTGACGTCACACTGAACTTCCCCGCACTCCTGCAGTGCTTTAAGGAGAAGCGCAAAATTCAATCATCGATTACGTCACTATTTTAAACGTTAGTGCAAAAACACTTAGCATGCTTTACCTACAGCCTATATAGGTTTGAATCCTTGAATATCGCGAAATTCTCAAAAAGGGGTGCAGTTGCACCCCTTTTGCAACTGCACCCAAAAAGGGGTTTAAGAAGGACGCCGCTCATAGAAACGCGGACCCGCTGCACTGATAAGTGTGCTGGGATGTGCACGAAACGAGTACGAAACATGCTGCTACTGTCACCGACGTTCGACAAGGGTGTCTAATTTAGGGGCGCCATACATGAGCCGCTTAGAGCCGTTAGTTCAATGTCCTATGAGCGATTCGTTGATGTAAGATAGGGAGGGGAAGCTTAAAATGAAACGTTGGAAATAATGAACAGCTGAAAGACAGCCGCCATACAGGTGCAAAATATTGCTGTTTAGCTGGGCTGAATATTATTAGTTAAAAACCTCCAAAACTTCATGCCTGCTGCGAAGAAACTGACAGTGCAACATACGAGGTCTGTTAGAAAAGTATCCGACCTTTGGCCGTAGAAAAAAAACTGGCATAACTGGAGCGTTGGAAACCTAATCGCCTTCAAAGTAGTCTCCTTGGGACTCCACCCACTTCTCCCAGCGGTGCTGCCATTTTTGTAAGTATTCCGAAAAGGCCTCTTTCGGAATGGAGTTTAGCTCAGCTGTCGTTGCAGCCATAATGTCCTCTCTTGCCTGAAATCGCTCTCCTTTCAATGTCCTCTTGACTTTGGGAAACAGCCAGAAGTCGCAGGGGGCCATATCAGAAGAGTAAGGAGTCGGTTGAACTGCAGGAGTCTGGTTTTTCGCCAAAAAAGTCTGAATCAAGTGCGAGGAATGTGCAGGAGCATTGTCGTGATGGATGCGCCAATTTCCTGTTGACCTCATCTCCGGTCTCTTGCGACACGCAGCACCACGTAGGCGACGGGGGAGTTTCTATAGTACTCTTTGGTCATTTTTTGACCCTGTAGGGTGCGTACTCGTGGTGTGACACACAGAGGGAGTCAAAGAAAGCTGTCAGCATAACTTTGACATTGCTGCACACTTGGCGGGCCTTCTTTGGTCTCGGTGACATGAATTGTTTCCACTGTGACGACTGGGAATCGGTTTCCGGGTCGTACCCGTACACCCAAGACTCGTCACCAGTGATTATGGTGTTTATGAAGTCGGGGTCACTGTTTGTGGAATCTAGCATGTCGTGCGAGACTTCAACACGAAGCTGCTTTTGCTCCGCCGTGAGCAGCTTCGGCACGAATTTCGCCGCAGCTCTCTCCATGGCCAAATCTTCGGGGATAATGAAATGTGCAGAAAAATTGCTGATGTCCACCTCTTCCACAATTTCTCGGATAGTCACACGACGGTCCCGCATCACCACAGCGTGCACTTCGGCAATGACCTGGTCATTTCGGCATGTTGATGGCCGACCGGAGCGTGGCTCGCTCTCCGCCGATGTGCGGCCGTCTTTAAACCAATTGTACCACTGTTTAATTTGTGTACTGTTCATAGCATCTTCACCGAAAGCCGCACTGAATATTCGGAACAGTTTCCACTTGGTTGTCATCCTGTTTCTGGCAAAATTTGATGCAGTAGCCCTGCTCCTGTTGCTGCGCCATTTTGCTTGTAATAAAAAACCAATGAGAGCACTGCGCACAGCCTCACTCAAACGCTGCGTCCCAGCGATTGACGCTATCGGCAGGTCGGAAAATATTCGTACATGCGCACGAAGGTTCAAGGTCGGCTGGTGCAAGCGCGCTTGTTTCATATCCATCAGGTGTTCGCAAAAAAAAAAAAAAATAAAGTCGGATACTTTTCTAACAGACCTCGTATATCAAGAAAGAAAATGAATATGAGCATCCTTTGAATTGAATATTTGCAATTTTTGTTCCAAAAACATCACGTTAACTAAATCTCACTATTAAAATAAACGTATTTTAGGTGTATATGATCACCCCTCTTAAAATACCAGATAATTCTCAAGGCACTTACGACACGCAGAAATCGTTATAGGAAGTTAAAATAAAAGTTCTGGCTACCAATTACCGGGACATGCGGTTAAAAAAAAAAAATTGATCCCCCTTCAAAATCAGCTCTTATATATGCTTTTGGCTAAAACACCTTGGATTTCAATCACTGCCGCTTCATTGTCTATTCACCCCCCCCCCCCCCCCACCCCTCAGAAATCAGTCATAATGCACATAACGTATTCAAATGAAAAAAAAAAACTGTTTTAAAGGATGCAAAAAGAAAAACAGCAATTTTTTCAGATATATTCGTCAATCTTCCACTGACATGCCATTAGCCGGTTTTATTCAAGCTTCTGCCGCATTATTTAGTATTAAAGCAAGCTCTAATGAGAACACGGCAAAACAGTCATTCCAAGTCCAGTGCTTCTGCTTTGTGATTCAACAAAAAGGAACAGGTACAGAAAAGCTGAACAGGGCAAACTTAGGATATATATATATATATATATATATATATATATATATATATATATATATTGTAAGGCTAAAGAAGATGCGTCTGATCGTTTGCAAAGACGAAGACGAGGTGACAGTGCTCTCGAGAGTCTTTGGCCAGCGCTACGCTTGTGTGCCTTTCGCCGACCTGATCCCGGACTGCTGCCGTTGCCATTCCCGTCGCCCCAGTACCTCGTAATAAACCCCCCGTTACATTTGGTGGAGGAGTCGGGGTAAAAACATCGGCCCTGGAGCTCCGTAGTCGTGCTCTCCCGACGCGCAAGATGCCTGAGGACGTCCAACACCAGGCCGTACAAGTGGGCCAGGCTGTCATCTGTGCCGGCTCCCTTCGTCAACGGGACCCGACCATTTTCAGCGGCACCGACGAGAACGATGTTGAAGATTGGCTCACATCGTACGAGCGGGTGAGCGTATACAACAAATGGGACGATGTGACGAAGCTAAACAACGTCATCTTTTACCTCGCCGGTGTGGCTAACCTCTGGTATCGCAACCATGAGGCAGATATTCAAACCTGGTCCACCTTTAAGACTAAATTTTCCGAAGTATTTGGTCGGCCGGCTGTCAGGCAACTCCGAACCGAACAGCGATTGCGCGAACGATCTCAGCAGGCTAGTGAAAGCTTCACTAGCTACATTGAGGATGTCGTCGACTTGTGCAAGCGGGTCAATGCTCGTATGTCGGAAGCCGACAAGATCCAACACATCTTGAAAGGCATCGATGACGATGCTTTTCAGATGCTTCTAGCGCGCGACTTGCGTACCGTTGCTGAAGTTGTCACGCTCTGTCAAAGCTTTGAGCAGTTGCGCAAACAGAGGATTCTGACACGCCAGCGGCCACAGCAGGTTGAGTCGCTCGCTGGGCTCACGCCTGCTCCTGACCCATCGCTGCTACAGCAGATTAAAGACTTCGTGCGGGAAGAAGTGGCACGTCAACTTTCCTTTCTGCCGAGCGCTCACGACCGACCATCATATCTGGCTCCAGCCCTCCGACATACAATTCAAGAACAAATTGCTGAGGCTCTTCCACCGGCCCATCCGTCACCACCTGTCACGGTTCCGCTGACATACGCTGACGTTGTCGCCAGACCACAACCTGTGGCGGCTCCGCTCACATATGCCGAAGCCGTCGCGAGACCGCCTCCTGTCTCGGCTCCAGTGACGTATGCCGATGTCGTAGCAAGACCGCAGCCGCAAATCTATAATGCGCCTCCGGCGCATTTGCGAGGGCCAGTGGCTTACCGTCGACCTACTCCAAGGGTCAGCGATTATTGGCGCACAACGGACAATCGGCCGATTTGCTTCTTTTGTGGTCTCCCAGGTCATGTATCTCGGCATTGCCGCCGTCGTCTCCCGGACGCGGAAATTCCTCCCCAAGCTCCTGGGTACTGGCCTCCACCGAGTCAGTACTCTATGCCAGCTGCGCCGCCGCAAAGTCGTACTTTCTCGCCGGACCGTTCTACCCTCTCCAGCCGCCGGCCCTCTTCTCCACGACGCCGGTCTATCTCGCCTATGCGACGTAGCCCCACCGCTAACCAGGAGGAAAACTAGGCGCCGCAGTTCCTGAGGCGAGAACTGCGTCCACAACGAACTTCGAAAAGCCTCATCCGTCAGCCGCTAACCTCATTGAAATTTCCGTCGACGGCGTTTCTGTCATGGCGCTTGTCGACACTGGTGCTGCCGTTTCCGTCATGGACGCAAAGCTGTGTAGTTCTTTAAGAAAAGTAAGGACGCCAATTGCTGGACTCTCACTGCGCACTGCCAGCGCTCAGAACATCCAGCCGTCAGCAGCGTGTACTGCTCGCGTTGTCATCCAGGGGACCATCTATGCCGTCGAATTCGTCGTATTGCCCTGCTGTTCTCATGCTGTTATCCTGGGCTGGGATTTCCTATCGCGCCGTGCTGCTATCATCGATTGTGCTGGAGCTGAAATCGAGTTCTCTCACCTGCCCGAAGCTGTCTTGGACACTGCCCCCCCTTCTGGTGCCTGTGTTAAGGCCCTCGTTGCCGAAGACATTGACCTGCCTCCCTGCTCTTCTGTCCTCGTACCCCTTTCTTGCGGCCCTCTTCGCGACGACACTGTTCTCTTCACTCCGTCCTCTATCTTTCTGCACCGCAAGTGCCTGCCTCTGCCATACGCCGTACTGACTATATCCGCTGGCCTCTCCGTACTGTTCGTGTCTAACCCATTTTCGTTCCGCAACGCCTTGCGCCTAGGTAATGTCTCGGCACTGTACAGCCATTCGCGTCTCTGCTCATCCGCGAAGAGGCGGACGACGCGCCGCACCTCTCCATAGCCGCACTCAGCCCACCTACTGCTGCGCCCGATCCCTCCTCAACCGAAGCATTCCTTCGCTCCATCGACGACAACCTTCCAGCGCCGCAAAGGGCACAGCTTCTCACTTTACTTAATCAGTTTCGCTCCTCATTTGACTCACATCAAAGTTCCTTGGGCCAAACTTCCACTGTCACCCATGCCATCGACACAGGTGACCACGCACCGCTGCGACAACGTCCCTATCGTGTGTCTGTCGCCGAGCGCCAAGTTATTGAAGACCAAGTCGACAAGATGCTCCAGAGCGGCGTCATTCAGCCCTCAAGCAGCCCATGGGCGTCGCCTGTGGTGCTCGTCAAAAAGAAGGATGGCTCCATACGCTTCTGTGTAGATTACCGCCGCCTTAATAAGATTACGCGCAAAGATGTCTATCCCCTCCCGCGCATAGACGACGCTCTGGACTGTTTGCAAGGGGCCGAACTCTTTTCCTCCCTCGATTTGCGTTCCGGGTACTGGCAAGTTCCTATGAAAGAAGCCGATCGCCCCAAAACCGCCTTTGTGACACCGGATGGCTTGTATGAATTTACGGTGATGACCTTCGGGCTTTGTAACGCCCCCGCGACTTTTGAGAGGATGATGGACACCATTTTGCGCGGACTTAAGTGGAAGACATGCCTTTGCTACCTCGACGACATTGTGGTCTTTTCCCCGGACTTTGACACCCACCTCTCCCGTTTGAAGCACGTCTTGACCTGCCTCTCTGACGCCGGCCTGCAGCTGAACTTAAAAAAATGCCGTTTTGCCGCCCGTCAATTAACCATCTTAGGTCATGTTGTCTCTAAGCAAGGTGTCAGTCCCGACCCAACGAAACTTCGTGCTGTGGTTGACTTTCCCAAACCTACCTCCATCAAAGACCTGCGCAGCTTCCTGGGTTTGTGCTCGTATTTCCGCCGATTTATTCGCAACTTTGCGTCCATTGCTGCGCCTTTGACTCAACTGCTGTCTGGAAGTGCGGATTTATCACTGTGGTCTCCAGCGTGCGACGACGCATACAACACCTTGCGCCGTCTCCTCACGGCGCCGCCCATTCTGCGCCATTTCGACTCGGCCGCTCCTACCGAAGTTCACACGGACGCCAGCGGTGTTGGCCTCGGCGCTGTCCTCGCCCAACGAAAACCTGGCTTTGACGAATACGTCGTTGCTTATGCTAGCCGCACACTCACACCAGCAGAACGCAATTACTCCGTAACTGAAAAGGAGTGTTTGGCGATTGTATGGGCCCTCGCGAAGTTTCGACCGTACATCTATGGGCGCCCTTTTGACGTTGTGACCGACCACCATGCGCTCTGTTGGCTTTGCAACCTGAAAGACCCCTCCGGCAGCCTCGCTAGATGGGCCATTCGCTTGCAAGAATATGATATCCGCGTCGTGTATCGCACCGGCCGCAAGCATCAAGACGCCGATGCACTGTCACGCTGCCCCCTTCCAGCCGAGATCGCCAGCCTTTCCACTTTTTCCACCTCCGGCGCTTCTCTGCCCTTGCTTCGTCTCAGCGACATGCCTTCAGCGCAACGCATGGATCCGTGGATCGCTTCCCTACTCGACTTTCTCGCCAACCCGACGGCTGCTTCCCCGTCACGTGCGCTCCGCCGCCAAGCTGCCCATTTTGCGATTCGTGACAACCTACTTTATCGCCGTAACTACAGCTCCGAAGGTCGCAAGTGGCTGCTCGTTATTCCACGTCACTTACGCTCGGAGATATGCGCATATTTCCATGCTGCCCTCCACAGTGGTCACGCGGGCGTTTTCAAGACCTATACCCGCATACGGCTGCGCTACTACTGGCGCGGAATGTACACCTTCATCATGAAGTACGTACGCTCCTGCATTCCCTGCCAACGTCGCAAGACACCTCCCCATCGTTTTGCTGCTGAGCTGCAGCCGTTACCATGCCCTCCACGCCCATTCGACCGCGTTGGCATTGATTTATACGGTCCGCTTCCCTACACTGCAGCCGGCAACCGTTGGGCTATTGTAGCGGTGGATCACCTTACCCGATATGCCGAAACTGCTGCCCTTCCGGCTGCCACAGCGACGGACGTTGCCTCCTTCATTTTGCACCGATTCATCCTTCGTCACGGTGCACCTCGTGAACTGCTCAGTGACCGAGGCCGCATGTTCTTATCTGAGGTGGTGAAGGCGCTTCTCAAAGAGTGCAACACGATTCACCGAACTACCACCGCCTATCATCCGCAGACCAATGGCCTCACTGAACGATTTAACCGAACCCTCGGAGACATGCTCTCCAAGTATGTCGCTTCTGATCACACGAATTGGGATCTAGTCCTTCCGTACGTTACTTATGCGTACAATACCGCTACGCAGTCCACCACCGGCTTCTCTCCTTTCTTCCTACTTTACGGCCGCCAACCCTCTGCTACTATCGACACAATTCTCCCTTACCACCCTGATGAATCTGAATATCGGCCCGTTTCCGAAGCCGCGCAACACGCCGAAGCCTGCCGCCAAATCGCCCGCTCACTCACGACTGACACCCAGTATCGCCAGCGCTCCCGCATCGACCAAGACCAAACCTCACCGAACTATTCTTCTGGAGCACTTGTGTGGCTCTGGATCCCTTCAGGCACTCCCGGTCTCTCCTCAAAATTTCTGGCAAAGTACCATGGTCCCTACCGTGTACTGGAGCGCACCTCTCCGGTTAATTATGTCGTGGAACCCCTCACGCCGTCTCCTGATCTCCGCCGCCGAGGACGGGAGACCGTTCATGTCCAGCGCCTCAAGCCCTACTACGACCCCGCCGTCTTGCCATCATCCTAAGTCGCCAGGATGGCTCCTCTTGTCCCCGGGGCGATTGTAAGGCTAAAGAAGATGCGTCTGATCGTTTGCAAAGACGAAGACGAGGTGACAGTGCTCTCGAGAGTCTTTGGCCAGTGCTACGCTTGTGTGCCTTTCGCCGACCTGATCCCGGACTGCTGCCGTTGCCATTCCCGTCGCCCCAGTACCTCGTAATAAACCCCCCGTTACAATATATATATATATATATATATATATATATATATATATATATATATATATATATATATATATATATATATATATATATATATATATATATATATATATATATATATATATATATATGGTTTGGTTTGGTTTATGGGGTTTAACGTCCCAAAGCGACTAAGGCTATGAGAGACGCCGTAGTGGAGGGCTCCGGAAATTTCGACCACCTGGGGTTCTTTAATGTGCACTGACATCGCACAGTACACGGGCCTCTAGAATTTCTCCTCCAAAGAAATTCCAGCCGCCGCGGCCGGGATCGAACCCACGTCTTTCGGGTCAGTAGCCGAGCACCATAGCCACTGAGCCACCCCGGCGGCATATATATATATATATATATATATATATATATATATATATATATATATATATATATATATATATATATATATATATAAAGAAAAACATAATAAATTGTAATAAATTAAGAAAGAGGTAACAAACTTCAATAACTAATTTACTGAAAGTGGCGTTAAAGACAAGAAGGGCTTTAATAAACAGATAAGGTATGACCTGATGAATGGGATGCACTGCAAGTCTCGAATTCCTTCAACCTGCTTCGCCTCGTGCAACGCACACGTGTGTTTTATGGGCATCGGACTACGAACACACGCACCTCGAAATAGGCCCTCGTGCCGGCAGTGGAGTGGTACCGCGACGGTTCGGCCAGTCCACGGCAGCCGAGACCCGCGGACACGCTGTTGGGTCCCTCGAGCGGTTCCTGGAGCTGGAACTCGCGCGAAGCGAACGGCACGACGGGAACCAGCCGGGACAGGGAACCCGTGCGAGCGTACACCGCTGCCAGGCTGCTGTTCTGCACGGACCGCGACACCGTATGAAGGGGGTTTACGGGGAGAGCCGTAACTGGGTACGCCACCCATAGTAGCGCGCAAGCGAACTAAGTGAAGCCCACTGTAGTAGTTGAAGTTGTAAAAATCCGCAAGCCAAGAAAGCAGAAGAAAAGAGAAAAGAGGAAGAAGCGAAAAAACATAGAAAACAAGTCAAGCGAAAGAAGGAGAGAGAAGCGGCGAAGAAAGAGGCAGAGGCCGATCCAAGATAGCGAAGAAGAGGAAGGGAAGAAAGAAGAAGCATAAGAAAAAGAAGTGAAGAAGAAGAAGAAGCCAAGAGAGAAGAGCGAAGGAAAGAGCAGAAGGGAAACGAAAAACAAACAAACAAGAGAAACGAGGAAAAGGGCGAGAAAATGGAAGGCAATTAGCCCAACTGTAGGCTGTTACCGAAATTTTTAGAAACCTGCGAGAGCTTTTCGTACAGGTACATTCAGCTACAGCTCAACATCACTGGTGAACGCATGCGCTGTAATTGAAAGCAGACGTGTGCTTTAAGCCATCTGTCCTGTGAGGCAGGCGTCGTTAATCGAACTTTCACGCAAGGTATCGCCGCCACACGGCCGCCTCCGGTACCTCCCGAGAGACGATACCGGCGAACGGCATCCGCCTTCGCCTGGCGTCTCCCACCAAGGCGCGCAGCGCTTTTAGTATATTACTGCATTTTGGGTTGCGTTCTGCACACCGATGCTGCAATGCCACTGTCAATGGCTGTGAGCTCACATTATCCGGATCATGAGAGGGAAATAACTAGACGAGTATGAGTAGGATCGAGCACATATGGACGCTCTCTCAGATCATGAATGGCAGTTTGCCAATATACCTCAAGAGAATAGTATACAACAGCTGTATCTTACCGGTACTCACCTATGAGGCAGGAACGTGGAGGCTAACAAAAAGGGTTCAGCTTAAGTTAAGGGCAACGCAACGAGCTATGGAAAGAAAAAAAAAGATAGGTGTAATGTTAAGAGACCGGAAGCGGACAGAGTGAGTGAGGGAGCAAACGCGGGTTAAAGAAGAAATGGGCTTCGGCAGGGCCTGTAATGCGACGGCAAGATAACCGCTGGTCCTTAAGGGTAACAGAGTGAATTTCAAGAGAAGGCAAGCGCAGCAGGGGGCGGAAAAAAGCTAGGTGGGCGGATGAGACTAACAAGTTTGCGGAGATACGGCGGCCGCAGCTGGCAGAGGGCAGGCTTCATTGCAGAGACATGCAGTGGGCATAGTCAGACTGATGATGAAGATGATGAGGCGCGTGAATGCGCACTTTTCGACATATTGAAATGTTGGAGACCACGAGCGATAATGAATCGGACATGAGTTGAAAGCTTCCTTGGCATTCGTGTTTGTCTCCCCGTGCGTGTCGAACGTTTCCCCGCTGCCTTTCCTGAGGCGATAAGAGCCGCCGCGGTACATGTCGCAAATACCGCTCCGTTCCGTATGTAGCCGAATGTCTTGCGTGCAGACCAGCCACACCTGCGTCATGCGGCTTCTATCGCACCTGGGATATCTGTATATAGCCAGCTTGCATGGTGACAGACGACACCGTGCATAACTTCATATCACGGTAAAGAAGATTGCTTGCACTGATAGCTTATTGAACTATGGAAGCAAACTCGCACGAACAAAGGCAGCGCAGTGTATTAAAGCGAAAGCTTTTAATGGCTGATACTGTCGTCTGTCCGTTAACAAATCGTGTCACAAGCGTTTAACACAGGAGCTACAAAATATAGAAGAAAACCAATGGCTGCTTCAGATAGAGGAGGAAAAATGAACCTAGAAGCCAAGTTTGATGACTGTAGAGTAATTAGTTAATTATAGGCAAAAATGTCGAAATTGCGTTGAAATAGCGCGGACGTCGATATAGCCAAAGAAACGGTGTGACGTCACCTCCACCGGAAGTCGTCATGGCATAGTTAAAATTGTTACAGAATGATCGGAAAAACGTCGAATTTGTGCCAAATTAGATAGAAAAATGTGTAATTAAGCGTAATTAGCACTTAAGATCCCCGAAAGATGTATAATTTTGGCATCGATATAGCCACGGGAACGGTGTGACGTCACATCCACCGGAAGTCGTCACGGCATAGTGTCCTCGGCTTTCGCCTCTCAACACTTTAGTTGCAAAAGTGTCGCAATTTTTTATAGCTCAAGGCTACCGCGGTTTCCTGATCATCTCTCAGGCAGCCATATTCGACTTCCAGTGACTCTCTTTATAATAAAGCCCTTGAAAGTTCCAAACAGCCCGAAACATCTCTTAGCAGAGAATATCTGAGCGCACTTTCAGCAGTAGGGTCACGCAACCACCATTCTCACCCAGGAGTCCTTCCCATAGAGCGCTGAATGCGCCGCCGTGTACTGGTCATCGTTCACCAGGTCTTGAGTGTTGAGGACGAGGATGTCAGCGTCACTGCAAAGCGGGAAAGAAGCGTTTATGGCGACCTTGTGTCCGTGAAAACACTCAGCATCCACTCGGCTTCAGATGTTCTGCCAGCAGGTTAGAACCTAGGAAACCGTGCAGTTGGTTTGCAATCGTTTGTCCAGTTAGCGAGCTCCCCTATGAATAACGGCATATGTATCCTTGCAGATTTGTTCTAAGTTTTTATTCTAGTTTAGTTCTCATAAATGTGGTCACTAATGCTGAAAAGCCACCATGCTTGTTCACCGCCATGACCTCAGTCTACACTGGAGAAATATAAAAAAGAACAGACACTTAATTTTGCGTGACTTGCATCAGTGTGGGCACTATCAACTCGTTTGGCAAGCAAATGGCACGAAAATTGCAATGTCTCTGGAGATATCGCAGCGCTGTCGCAATAGGTTTAAGCAGGCTGCACTAAGTATCCGTCAGAATAAATTGCCTCTGAACGAAAGATTATTCTCTTAAGGTCAACTCAGAGCGGACGATATACACAATATATTTAGGCACCAATTATGAGCTAAGCGATGCCTGAGAGCAAACTAAATAATGGCAAAGCTTAATTTCAGAGAAGAAATCGCTGAAAATAGCGGACGAACTTAGGGGAGAAACACACCCCACTCGCCATGCCAGAAAATTTCTGAGGGAAAACTACAATGGAGCACATGCTTTCGACGAAGAAACTGCGAGAAATGGGTCGAAGAAATATGATGTCCTCCCCCACCTGTTGTCTCCCTGAGCAGTTTCCCATAAACCTGCCTCTCGTAGGTAACTGACACGCCTTCCCCACAGTGGTAGTAGCAGTTGTACGGTTGTCTCGAAGGAAAGCCTGATGGTTTCAAAAATATCGTATCACGTGATCACTTCCTGAGCATGGTAATGCCCCACTTGAGGCCACAAAATTCAAACGGGTCGATTAGGTCCATGTTGGCCTGGGAGTGAGATCTCTCGTGTAAATGCAGTGGCGGCAGAGCTATAATGCATATATGGCCTGCGCCCCCCATGGCAGCCTGATGGTGAAGAGGGCTGCATTATTGGATTTTTGTCTACGACGTACTACGCCGACAACGCACAACTACGCCCCATGAACCCTGAAAATCTCATTGATGTAGCTAATACTGCGAAAATACAGCCCTCTTGTTGACCTGTATACTCACTCGTGTAGCTGTTTTAAGTTAACGTGGTTCATGAAGCTCTGCGTCGGGTAAATATTCACGCTGAAGATCAGTTTCTGGGCCGGGGCATGTAGCTCGGAAGACAAAGCCTGCAGCGTAAACAAAGGAGACAGCCAAGTTTTCTACTGCAACAGGATTAGAGTTGTCCTCATACAAAAACCTCGCGGATGTCACAGACGCAATTCGCTGACTGGTCGAGACAGCTAACGCGATCTTGTGATGCCATGACAACCTGGGTCACCGTGATTGGTTGAGGGAGGTCACGTGACCATATGACGTCATCAGAACCTGCCCACCGTGAAAGGTGCCAGCCTGGCCATCAAATTGTGAGCAACCTACCCACCATGGCAGATGGAAATTAATGACTGGTCAAGAGGGGTCACGTGAGCTTGTGACGTAGACGTAGATAGAGCAGTCTATAGCCTGATATAACTTATGTCTGCAGTGAAGCTCCGCCCAAATTCAGGAGCGCCGCACAGGATTATTCCACAGCAAAAAAGTAGTCCATTGCCGAACATTCCTCGGTACCTAAACAAGAAGCTAATCACAAGAAAAAGATTACAAGCTTTAGAATTTTAATGCATCTGGCTTGTTTGATATAGACAACATTAAAAAGCTGATTTCGTTAACTGCAGTGATATGAGAGAGGAGTAATACACGGCGCCCAGCTGAAGTTATTTAAAGTTGTATCCTACTATATACAGAGCAGCTAGCAGTCCGAATATGACGGCTAATGGTCCGAAAATGGCAATGAAATTGACACAAACACCTGAAGACACTAAACCTAACGCTGCGCATTCCACATTTAAGGTGACTTAAGCGTCCTCAATGTTATTTCAAGGCGAGCTTCTGGTTATGCTTCAAGCTATAGTACCGCTTAAGATGTCCCTGAGATGTCCGGTGCACAAGAAGGCAGCTAGGAGAAGATTGAATGTCTCGCCGACTTGCCTTTACTAGCGCGTCGTAGCCCACGGCCGGAGTTTTGTGACCAACGTCGAGCTCTAGCCCCTGGAAGCCTTGCTGCCGCAGCCACGTGCCCATGTTAGCGGCGAAATCCCCGGTGTCTTGCGCCGCCTCAGAAATGTCCACCACAAGCACGGACGCCATGACGGACAGGCCACGCCGCCTCATGGACAGGAAGCTCGCCAGTGGTGCTACCATGAACGGAAGCAGGCAGACAGCGAGCATGCTCTAACTTGACTGTTGTTACAAACCGTGTTCTAAAGCAAGGAGAAAGGTGATAGTGGCTGAGTTCCGAATCTGCGACTTCCAAACATGTCTAGAAAGGAGAAGCCTTCAGAGCACTACCGAAACGTATGATGTGCGTAGAAGGAGTCACTCAAAAACTGCTCGCCGATCTCAGCGGGACTCCCACGCCAATTCATTCTAAGGCTGAATTCAAACTCGCTAATCATAGCCCACAAGCGACAAGAGTTTAAATGCATTCCAGGTGCGTTCAGATGGCATGCCGAAATTATTACGCGGGAGGGTCCCACACAGTGCAGAAGGTTTCTCAATTTACTCTATCCGAACTAGCAGGTACTTATTGGAACTGTTAGCTGAAAGAACGGGACGGAACCAAAGGAACGCCACTCCTTGCTATTGATTTAGAGCCCTTGCTCTAGCAAGCATTTTCTAGGATATGCCCCAATCTTCGTTGCCTTCGGAATTTAATGAGGTTAGTGTAGCTGTCCCTACCCACCTGAGGCCTGGTCGGGCAGCTCGATCGTTCGGTTCCTGTACCGGGCGCCCAGGAATACGGCGTGGCTGCAGTGCTCGTGGGGGAAGTGGCGCTGCAGGTCGTAGGCCCAGGCGCCACGCCGAGTCTCGTCGGACCACGCGGGGTCGTAGTAGCAGCACAGCACCGGCGACGACGGCGCCGAGGCTGGAGAGTACAGGCCGCGGGTCTCCGCACGGAGCTCTACGCCGAACGCGCATAGGGCCAAGGCTGCCGTGGTGGCCGCAGATATGTGCGCGTATTTTCTGCCGCTAAGAAAGGAGCCACGCTTCTATGACGCCTAGAGGTGACCTCAGTCACTGGCCATCGCAGGTCCAGCTTTCTCGGGCAAAAATTTTGAAAATTGTGAAATTGTCAGAGACTCTTATGGAAATATTTAAAGTAATGGTCCATTATTCTGATATCTAGCAAAACAGCAAAACCTTTCTTTTAAAGTGTTTCCATCGATCGCATCGAACAGTTAAGACCGCCATAGAAAGTCAATGTGGAACGCTTTTGACGATAGCAAAAACGTGAATAGAAAAAAATACAAGGTTGCGTCGGCTGATCTGCGCATGTATTGATTGTTAATCAATATATGCGTTGTTAATCAATCAATATAATCCTACATTATGTGAAAAAGCTGTGTTCATAAACGGTTTTCCGCTCAAAAATGCTTTTGTCTCGAATTGATGGGTATGTAGCTTGTACTACGTCATGCATAGATTGCAAACAAGATGGCACCAGTGGCCGCTACCCTTGTACCTCAAACGATGAGAGCGGGTTCGCGTTGGCATCTTCGAAGAGCACAAGACAGCAGCAATCCAGTGGAATATACGATTATCTGACCGTGCTGTTCTTGGCCTCTCCTTGCCATCATGCTGACTCCATAGATAAGAGACCGAAATAACCTCTTTTTGGAGCTGCTTGCAAGCACATTTATTCCCTTCGCGAAATTCTCTTCTATCTTGCGAGATTGCCGGCCCAGCCATCGCAAAATGTCAAGACGGGAGATTTTGCCAATTTCAGAGTTCCCAAAGATAATTAGGAATTCCATGAGCCGCATGAAAAGAGATTTTGCGCACCTGCAGGGGCATGCTCTATGCTTTTCGCGCGTAACGCGGGAGAGGTATATGCGCTTTACATATCCTGACTCTTTTCTTTATTGCGACTGCATTTCCTACAGCGCGGAGGTCTCACTTGTATTCTGAAACGTATATCTATATTTGACAGGGCACGCTCACAAAATAAATTAACTGGGTAATTTTAGAGAAAATTAACGATAAGTAATGAGGTCACTTCTCAAGCGACATTTCGAAACTCGCTATTCATTAATGAACTTCGAGGACCGGTATTGCTCCAGAACAGGCACAGGCGAAACTGACTTGCAAATAAATATCAGACGAACGCCCTAATTAGTGTACACTATCGGCACCCTCGGCAGCAGAGGAGAGTAAGAGTACGAGTGCAGCTGCTTCCGTCATCAAGAAATCTGGGTCTCTCCTTTGGTGAACGTCAGAAAGAGTGGCTTAGTTCTGCTTAGACTTTAGCTCCATAGTCACGTGACCAGAGATCAGCAAAGGACTCTTACGTGAATACTGTTCCCAACGGTAACCACGAGCACCAGCCATATATCTAAACGTCTATCTAATCTACATCTAATCGACAGCAGTCGTTGCGTGCAAATCCTGGAGCTTTAAAAGTTCATAACGAGATAAAAAAGGCTTGCTTTTCTCCAAACCCAACGTTAAACAAGCGCATGCTTACCTTTAGCTGTAGACGCTGAATTATAGCCTGTTGAGAGAAACGATCGTCGGTAATAAACTTGACAGCAGTGCACATTTAGGCGCTATACAGTTGCTGCACCGTTTTTATTTTCCATTACCTTCGTTACCTACCCTCCAAAAGTTTTGCCGTCTGCATGTAAATTTCCAGTTGTTACTTGCGGCCGAGCGCTGTGCCCTCTTCTTGTGTTTCGTGTCAACGGGCTTCTTTCTCATCGTGTACTCGAATCGTCAATAAAGTTACATATTCTTTAGTCAGGACTTCTAGGTAGACAAACTGTCATCTAGACGAACTGGACGTATCTGGCAAGCTCAAATGCTGCATGGAAATGGCTCCAAAGGCACCAGTAATACGTTAGGCAAGCTCCGAGTCAATTTCTCGAGAGCGGTGATACGGTGACGCTATAATCCGCGTGCCAGCGGCTTGGCACAAAGCATGATTACATTGGTGTTTTGTGAGAAAAGTGTTTCACACAACTTAGAGTACCATTAAGAAACACAATCATGCTCCAGTTGTGTGCGCGAGTTAGCGCGTGCAGGCATGCGTTAACACAGCTAAAACTTGATACCATGTGCCAGGGAGTGAACAGTCACCTGTGATCGAGAAACGGTTTGGTTTATTGGGGGACTCAGACTATGAGGGAGGCCGCAGTGAAGGTCTCCTGAAATGTCGACCACCTGGTGTTCTTTAACGTGCACTGACAGAAACGTTTTGGCGCGAAATGAAGTTTCAAAAGATGCAATGTCGGCAGCAGTTAAGTATCTGCCGAAGAGGACCATAACAAGATGGTATAGTGAGAAAGCATGACTTACGCAATTTCATGATAGCTGCGCGAAGAACAGGAAATTGTAAATTTTAACACCATAATATTTTACGCAGTGACTCTGCACTACATTGCACTCTTCTTCGCGTCGCTCACCGTGCGTTTCGAAGACGAAGTAGACGGCTGCGCCGAAGATGACAAGAAGCGTCAGAATAACAGCGGCGAACATAGTGTGCGCCACGCTGCTCTGCACCTGGTACGCCCTGCGCATGGTGTAGGCCGGTACACGTTACTTGAAATAAGAAGAACTGTACTTTCTACTGCAGTCAAGACATGCGAATAGGAAACGCAAGGAAAAAGAACCTTTAGGCTAGCTTAAAGTATATATAATCACATAAATGTGCTCACACTTCAAGGCCGCCGCCCACAAGGACAATAAAACGGGGCATGTAATTGTACATAACTTTACTATCGCCTCTAAAAGGCGGTGGTAAGCGTGGGGTACCTGCATGATATTCTTACGGCGCATGAAACGTAGGAAAATGAGCAGCATCGACGTTCGATGCGAGCAATATCCCGCTCGACTCGAGGAGGTGGCATGTTCTAAAAATTGACCGCTGCCACTTATTGAGAGGAAATTCTAAGGTTTGTAAGTAAGAGCCACTCCTGGCCACAGTCCAGGAAGCATTTCTTTGTTTCTCGTATTCATTGCCTTTCTTGTCACCATCCTTTTACTACACCAACGACTCTTCTTGAAAACACCGTGTATGCCCCGAGTGCTCCGGATGTTCGTAAATTGGAGAAATGTATACGACCAGTTCTCTTTTTCGTCATTCTGCGGGCGGCCGAACTGAAACCTGATACCGTTGCTATGACGTCAAGTTATTTCACGTGGAAATGTAGAGACTACAAAAAAAATCGCGCGGCTAAAGTTCCCTAACCAAAATGGCAAATGGCCGAACAAAAGGTCTCCCCGCTCTAGCAGAGCTCCGGCACTCGCATCAAGGAAACCGTGGTTTTTACAATCTGCCTCGTTGGGGGAGTCCCAAAGATGCGTCGCACCTTTCTATTAGTGCCTGCATGGGCATCTCCCCATCATCGGCTTGCGGTACTTCTCGCCCGTGGACCGGCAGGCCGTTCGAAGGTGCGTTCTCGTCACTGCGAAGGAAGTTGTCAAATATCAAGCACCGACAGGCGAATACGGCGTCATATTTCTTCATCAGGATATACCTTATTAACGCAAGCACACTCTGTTTTAAAAAAAGCAGTGCACAAAAAGATGCTGTACATATGCGAACTAGTCTCCTCCTCGAAACCTGTATACCTATTTGGGGTTATATTGTAGCAACACAGGAGCAGGACGTGAAGGTTCCGTGTAAGTTAAAAAAGAAAGCACTGCTTACATGACAACACTCAGTGCTGCTTCATCGCCAGGTCCTGGTCTTATCGAGGCGAATTCAGGAAAGAACCACTACAAGAATTCAGGAGTGACTACAAGAGCCTCTGAGACTTGCGTGCAAAAGGTCCAACATGCCGACGAAGTGGAGGCGGCAGACAAACGCACAAAGCATTCATTTTTGCGTCCCAATTCGAACGGTCAGACACGCTGCTCTTAGCTTCCCTTGCAACCACGCTTACATCCAATAGTGGCCGCAAACTTGCCGGTAGCTGCTCGTCATATGCAGCAGTTGTTACAGATGCATCTTCCAGAGTTTGCTTTTTGCACAGAACAGAGAAACCAGCTTAGATTCATCAAATGAGCCGCTCACATTGCGCCCGACGTTGCGGCCATGGCGTTCCAATTTCTTCTTCGTCTTCTTCCTGTCGCAAGCAGCCTGGAAGCGGTGCTGATCACGACGACGGGCGTATATGCTAGCCGTGCAAAGCTGTAACTGAATGCGGAAGGGCGAGTGCACGTTGTACAGTTCGTATGACCTCTGCATCCGACTTTATTCTATTAATCGGCAAGTTCTACGTCTAGCGGGATATTATAAAACAAATCAAATCGAACGCGTTCGGTACACTACAGCTGAACGTGCCGACGTAGTTCAACTCCGCTAGCACGTGTCATTCTTCACCTGTTTCTTGACACAACCAGCATCCAGTGCGCTAATTACGTTGTTGATGTTGCCCCTGAAGCCTTTAAAGGCAGAAACAGCGCGACGAAACACGGACACACGTAGAAATGACACACACACACAAGCGCTGTCATTTCTAAGTGTGTTCAGTTGGAAAAGAAGCGGTTGATAGCTGCGTCTCCTCAATACTCCAATGCAAGCAGGTAGCCCGTGCTCACCACCCGATTCGATGAAAATAAGAGTGAAAGCGATGGTCCATTCAGCAGCCAAAGGACGTGGCCGAGGGGCGAGGCTACCGGAAATGTGGTAAACCTTTCCTGCAACGCATACGTTTTTCTTTTAGTGCAGTTTCGTTTGTTTCATCTCAAAAACCTTTCAAACGGACGTTCAAAAACCTGTGTTCCTTTTTCAACTTCGGTGAACTTGTTAACTGCAAACCCTGGCCAATCCCCCACCGCGGGTATGTGCAATGGCTTCAGGGGCTCAGAAGAGCAAGGTTCCGGGCTAGTCGGTAATGTATTTAAAGGAAGAAACAGCGCGACGAAACACGGATCTGCACCGTTGGCGTTTGTACTTCGAAGACAAAACCAGCGAGTGAAGGTTGACGAAGACGACGAATTGAAACACAGCCGTCTAACAGATCACCCTGGCCAATCCCCCGCCGTGGGTATGTGCTATTAAGCCTGAGGACATCATCATCATCATCATCACGTTATAGCATTGCAAGCCTTCAGTGCTTCTCATATAGAGTGTCGTGGAGAGTGCTTTGGAAAGCAGAGTTAGGGTTGCAATGGAGACGAAACAGGTAGCGGCTTTAGTCCCTTTGGATATCGCCAAAGCATATGACAGCGTAGAGCATTCAATACTCTTGAACAATCTTGACGAAATTCGGCCGCCTTTTTACATTCTTGCATGGGTACAGAAATTCCTAAAAGATAGACGCTTCTTCTGTTCCGGCGGCTCCTTTACATACGAAACCTTTTCTCAGACTAGAGGTGTGGCTCAGGGATCGGTCCTGTCACATTTACTGTTTAACATAATCATACTGGACATACCTATTCAGGGTGAAATCATTGGCGGATGACGCAGCCTTTTTCGAATCTGCTAGGGATATTCATTCACTGTACCAGTTATTGCAAGCCTACCTGAATGCCCTCGAAGTATGGCTGTGTAAGTTACATTTAATTCTCAACGTGAACAAATCCGTTATCGTTTTCTCACCAGCGTCTCCCCTTTATATCTTCCTGCTATATCGTGGCGCCCAAATCCCACAAGTTGAATCCTTAAAATACCTAGATGTAAAATACGACCCTCATTTAGACTGGCGACCTCATAACAAAAGTATTGTCCTGAAAGGTAATCGGGCTCTCGGTCGCCTGATGCGAATCAGCAATAAGGAATTTGGTATGCGCAGAGACTCTCTTTTATTTCTCTATAAGACTTACATAACACTAATTTTGGAGTTCGGTTGTGTTCTGTTCTCCGGTTTTACTAGATACAAATTCAATCTCTGGTGCTTTTGGAGAGGCGCGCTCTACGGCTTTGCCTAGGCTTGCAAAAATAAGTGGCAAATTTTGTCCTCTTACTGAAAGCCTCGGTACGAGACTTGAAACTCTCGCTTCCAGTTCTCACAATGCGCACCTTCTTACGGGGACTTGAGCTCAGTAGGTCTTGCTTCCTTAAGCCTATTCCTAAAGTGGGTCTCCCATTTTTTTTTTTTTTGACAAACCCAGCTTTGTTTCTAGATGAACCTTAGCCGCAAAACAAGCTGCCTAAATTTGTGTTTAGAGTGTACCTGTTGTCTAGAATTGCAGTCTCGCTTAGGTCCGTGCAATGCGTTTGCAATGTGAATGCTGCTCCAGCTGTTTGCTTCGACCATATGTACGTGCAGCAATATGCAAAGAACTTGACTGCAGATGTGCTTAATGGTCTCCTGGAAGAATATCTGTTCCAGTATCCGAGCCACGCAGTTATTTTCACAGATGTCTCGCAACATGGCGAAAAAGCAGCAGGTGTTTATCCACGCACTAGATTGAAGTTATTCTATCCGGGTCCCAGATTATACGCCAGATTTTGCGGCTGAATTACTCGCTATTGGCTTGGCCCTTCATAAAGTTCCTCGCTATCTATCTCATATCATTATTCTCGGATTGTCTTTCAGCCTTGGCAGCGCTTGAAAGCTCAAGGACTAGTTTCATGCACCGATCCGTAATGTACTTTGTACCCTTTCATGTGCAAGAAGTGCGTTTTCAGTAGATTCCAGGGCCTTGTGCCATTACTTTGAATTCGATGGCCGATCTATTAGCGAAATCAGCCATCAATGGGCTTGTTGCCCACGTCGTTCTAAGCCTTGCCCTGCTGACTACGTCCCGTTATGAACGTTTCTAACTGCACCAGAACCTGAGCCATGAGCGCATGCATCCTTGCTACAGCGGACTATGAACGCTTAAAATTCCCATCGAACGTTCGTTGATGTGCTTCAAGGCAATGTGAGGTTTCCATGCTGTTGTTGCGCTGCAGGATTCCTCGTCTCAGTCTTTATTTATGCCGTTCTGAGTTCACGCCGTCGAATCTACGTGCGCTATGCGGGGACGTTGAATCCTTAAACCATGTAATCCTCTCCTGCCGGCGGTTTGCACGGCAGAGAATTGAGTATTTGCAAATTCCCCTCGCGCAATTAGGGCTACCGTTTACTCTTCCCGTCCTCCTCCCCTTCGGTGCAAGCTGGTGAACTTCTTCACAGTTGTGTTAAGGAGACCGAGAGATCTTTTATAATTATTTATAATTGTTTTTAAATTAATTTAATCTAAAACTCACCTCTGTTTCCTCGATTTTCAGTCCAACCTCCGCAAAATACCCCCAAATTCGTCATTTGTTTTCCCAGATTTCATTTTTATTTATGAGCTCCTTGAGATAAGCATCCTGTTTGGATTTACACCAAACCCTGGCCAATCCCCCACCGTGGGTATGTATCATCGCTTCAGAGGCAACAACCACAACAAGACTACCAGAGGTGAAATGTGCTCTTAAGCCAAGCGGACAAGAGCCAACCGGTTAACGCAAGCGGCCGAGGCCAGCTTCACCAGCCAGTGGAGAGGGTGGAGTTGGGGTAGAACGGATGGCTATGATGCAAGCGAAAATGAGATGTTCCATGTTCGCGTGGGGGCAGGGCCAAGCGGGCAGGAGGTATCGGAGCGAAAAGGGGCTCCCTGCCAAAGCCACCTAGGCTTTGTCCCTGCACGTGAGCATATTGCTCGCAGGCGATAGCACGGTGGAAGCGGCAGCGGAACCGGTTTGCGAATGCCCCGAGAAGAGGCATCTCTGCATCTTCCTCGCGCACACTTGTGAAAAAACTTGTCCCCATCTAGGGACCCAGGGTTGAGGCAGGCTTTAAAAACAGCAGTGATGTGTGTTGATGTGTGTGCTGAACGGCTGCTCGCAAGGCTCTCCTGCCTCTCATTTTGACTTAAGTCTTCTCGCCTCTTCATCTTTACCATGTCTCAGACTTCCTCGCCCCTCCCCCTGCCCAACCACGCTACCTGAATCCCAACACCCTTAAGAGGAATGTATACAACTGCTGTATTTATTTAAGTGCGAAAACACTACTACACAAGCAAAGCTGAAAAACTCAAGGTATGTGTGGAGCCTCAACATTTGACGGAGAGCCAGCGGCGGAGGTCTTACTCAAGTACTCAGTCAAAGCACGTAACCGGCACCCCCACATAGGCTGATGATGAATAATTCCCCTAATAGAGGACACCGAAACCAAGCTCCACAGCGAGTCTAAGGTCTCGTTATGCCAACTGCGCGTGCGAACCCGCTCGTCAAATGAGTGGACGCGTAGTAAGCACGACCACACTATGTGCGAAATACCCGGCTTCACAGTTTGGCAGCTCGCATACTGCATGGGAAGCATCGCAACAGCTTGCGACGTTTGCACGTACGCCGTCTGGGGTTGGACTGGTCCGCCTAATGGGCCGCTCCCGGACTGTTGCCACCACGTGGAGACAGCGGTGATGGCGAAGCAGAAATGGGAATACAATTTAGCAACACTTGCGACCATCGGGGCAGAAAAACTTCAGTAGGAAGGGCGGAGCTCCTCATAACGCAGCAGATAAACCGCGCCGGATGGCCAAGAGCGTATGCGCCTCGGCGACCCAGACAGCCCATTGGACGAGTCAAGCCTGAAGGCCCTTCTGCCTCCGGGCCTTTCCCGCGGGGAGCAGTGGGAGCGGCCCTCGGGAAATGCCCGGGGCCATCGGGGTTTACCGGCACCGTCGCTTGAAGGTCGAGACGTCGGCGCTCCTTGTCAAAATTTTGAGTGCAACAATGCGGGCGGGCCCCGCAGACTCCCCAGCTCATGGGCGCGCGTTTCCGGGGTGTCCCAAGTGGCCGGGTACCCGCTCTGCACCGTGACAGGGGTGCTGGTTTTCTGCTGAATGTCAACGCAAGCCCATTTTGATTCATAGAGTCGCAGAGTGCGTGCGTGGAGGTCCAATGAGGGCCCGAGGGACATTAGCACATAGCCGCACGTAGCGCACTAGCCGGATGCCCTCGTGACGCGGTATGTCATGGGAAGCGCCGCTGAACGTTTTGGAGATGCGACAGATCGAGTACAACAGTAGTCGCTACGTGGTTTGCGCTGCTTGAACCACTCTTGGTCTCCTCCGTTCTCGTGGAAGGGCACGCCCAGGATACGCAGCCAGCCCTCGGGGGCACTCGATCGCACTATTGCAGCGCACAGCCTAGTGAGACATAGCCACAGACACTTCCATGCCGGTGGGAGATAGCGTTTTGGAAGTGTCCAGAGGCCATTGCAAAAATTCCACGGCTTCGTCAGAGGTGGGACTGCCGCCAGCCACCATCTTGATTGTGACGTCGGCGTATACAGTGACGCGAACCTAGGGTATCGAGGCGACGCCCTTGGTCATTGAAGAGAATTGGGGAGAGAGGTCCTGAAGGACGCCGGAGAGGTTGATGGTGCTGTGTCCGAATGGCTAGACAGGGACGGCGCCAGGATCTATATAGCTTGGGGGGAAGTCAAAATTTTGGCCATGATGCCGCTCTGGCATTTAGCTGCTAAAAAGATAAAAAAATATCTACGAAATGAACAAAATATAGCGGCGATAGCTTCGCATACCCAATGACCGAAGAGGGCGTCTAACGAGGGCTGAAGGAAGCGCTGAGAAATTTTTTTCATAAGGGCCTGCAAATTTGGGGGGTGGCGGACACCACCCCTTGGCGCTGTCACTTTCGGCCAGATTGTGTTTCGAATATACGGCCTACTAGGAACGTCCTCATAAAGTTATTCTCATGCCTGGGTAGGCCTCCTGCAGTGCCTCCAGCAACGCCGCGTGGAAGGCCGTGTCGAAAGCCTTGTGTGCACAGCGTCTGTGGCTTCTGTCACGGGCAGCTGTGAATTGCAGTATACACAGGGTCGCGCACTTCCGGCATATTACTTCGGGGCTTGCAGCACAAGCTTGCGGCGATGGTTTGTCGTGAAAGCGGCATCCAGTTTGCGGTAAAAAGCTACGGCACAGCACCACCTAAGCCGATCGTCGGCCTGGACAGTCCGCGTACGTAAAGGTCCCCATCTCCTAAGCAGGGACCTCCAACTAAAGGCGTTCCAGAGGCGCACCACAGGGAATACCAATGCGGGCCCAAAGTAACACCCAACCTACTCCTCTAAGCTTTCTACAAAGAGCAAGCCAGGGCTATCGGCTTCGGCGCCCTACGATATGCGCTTGCTCCAAGTTGGTTCCGCTTCTCGACGCGAGGCGATAGTGTGACGTCACCAGCTACTTCAGGTACGCGGGAATACGAACGGTTAATTCGAAAACTGGATAAAGAGTGGGTCAAAGTTAACTCAGGCAAAGTTCGGTGAATGAGGTTGGGCGACAAATTTCCGAAGCAAAACGCACGAGACGTGATCTTCCAGCTCCCAGTTTAGGCAACTGCCAGCCATTTCACTAGGCGTCGAAGCTTGCTCGACCGAATTTAATGCCTATAGTGAATCGAACAATAGCGTACGTAACTGGAACGGTCCCCCTGTCCATGGTTACCACCTCACGATGCATCCATCCCCTGGAAAGTCGGGTAAATGAAAATGGGCTTGCATTATGGGCGCATACAGCAAGTGGATATGTCAACTTCGGTCCACGCAGGTTGCTTGGGGTGACGGCTGCGTGACAACAGCCGACACGACTACCCCCTGATCTCGGCCGAAACTGTATTTGCCATTGCACTGTTTGCAGCGCGGACGCTTTATAAAAACTTTCGGTACAAATCGAATTCATGCTACAGAAGCACTAAATGGGAACTGCTAACTAAGCAAGGCACTTCGCTAGGCGGATAGCTAGGTCCTTCCTCGTTAACTCCTCAGCGCATAAATGTGCCCGCGTTGCCAAAATAATCCCAGCTGAAACTTCCGGCCAAGGATGCACGTCAAGTACAGCTGCACTAATTTACGAGCTGTATTGCCACTTGTACTTCACAATGACACAATTTTCTGGCTTGATCAGCCGCTTTGGGTAAAAATGACACTTGTTACCACGAGACTTTACAACCTGTCAGCCTAGCATTAGTATTCTCCTTCAGTGTCCCTTCACGTCTCATGCGATATAAGCGATTAAAATCCCACTCAGTTGTGATGTGCACACTACACTGTCAAGGGATTTTTGGAACTCGGCGTGTCGGCGGTGGTGCGTCGGACATCAGAGCGCAGTCCGTGTCAGCAACCGAGGTTGCTTCAGGAAGACACTGCAGCACAAGTCTGGTCGTTCAAGCGTGGAAGTGGCAGCGGTCAGACGTTGGGTTCGAGCTGCCAGTGACTTCCCTTGTATCATCGACGCTTTGTAACCGGTGAACTCTCTTTTCGTCTCTTAAGTGTTTCTAGTGTTTTCCTTGGTGTTTTCGTTTCTTTTATTGGCTCCTTTCCTTTAAAATATAAACACGGCTTCGTTTTGTTTGATTCGTTTGTTCTTCGAACCTGCACGCGAAAGCGTTCCCCTTCAGCAGTTGGGGACTCATCACCCCGATTTGCGACAACAGTACGCCACACTTACCAGTTCTGCAGCTAGCGTAAAGGGCGATGTTGCCAAACGTGAAAAGCAGAATTGCGACGTATGTTGCCGAACTGACGGGCACCCTACCAAGTGAAATTGCTTGCTGCTTTTAGAGTTTTAGAGCAAAAGAAAACGCCCTGCCTAAGCCATGTGCATTTGTATGAGCCCACTTCACACATTTGAAAAACAAGACTATCCTTCAAGTCAATAAGAAGCTCAGTAATGTTGTCTGCAGTGAATTTTGTGTACTAGTCGCCTTATTTTACAATGCACCTATTCTAAGAATGCAAGCAAGATAGGCATTCATGTCAGCCCAAGCACCTTCCATGCAGTTCCCACGTCCATGTCCATAGAGTTCCCATGACAATCCATGATGCTGTTCACAATGAGCCATTCACTCCATTTTTAGAGTCATCACCTCAACTGTCTGGACTAGCAGCACTGTGTCAGGCACAAAAACACACATCCACACACATGAACATATATAAAAAAAGACCTGTATTGCATCCAGACTCTCATACATGTACACTTCGAGAGAGGGGAAATAAAAATTGTTGCACAGAAACAAAGCCAATTCTATAATTATGCCAACAGAAACTTATAGTATACTGCCACATTTTAAGCACATGCTAGGAAAAAAAACGGAACAATAAGGGCTAGATATAATTGAGGACAACACAGACCACCTGCAAATTTTCTTGGAACGCCACGCAGCCAGCCAAAGGTGCAGCCATATACCCCAATTCTGGCAATGTCAGAACTGAATCACTGTCGGTTCGAGTGCAGCGCACCATATGCGAGGCTTTGGTAGCAAGTTCTTCGCCATCGGATAATGAATCAGTGCTAGGATGGCCACAAGTGCTGTGCCATGCAGCTGTTTTCTGTAACCGCATCACCAGTACCGGTACTCTGAGAAACCAGGTGACAGAAGAACCAGCAATGAATAGTCGCAAAGCCCGTGCACAAGCAGAGAACCCGTGAGAACGCTGTTGATTGCTTCCTTCAATCATGTTGAAGCTACAGTATCCGATAGGCTCAAGCATGGAGGAAAAACAATGCCACCGTGGTTACATCTTGGCAAGCAACAGCTGTGGGCACAGACATTACCAACTGCAGAGAGGCGAAGAAAAAAAATTTAAATAAAGTGACGCACTGCACACTTCCATACAATATGCGATTTAGTGGTGCTCCCAAACTAACATTATTCAGACACGATGCAAAGAAGAAAGCTGCAGGTTTCATGCAGAGTAGTGACAAGAACTTAGCGGCACGTGCCTTACAAAAAAATCATTTCACGCTGAAAGGCTTTGAACAGCCCACACACAGACAACAGCATTACAGCCAATTATGGAGGCTACTCTACATTCCGTGTAACAAACAAAAAAGTCGAGGCAACTAACTGCTGCTGGGAAACAAAATAAGTACACACTCTGAAACCGGCCACAGTTTGACGAAACTAACAAGCAGAAGAGAACTGTGTTGCAGCACTGAGTTTTTTTTTTGTGTGTGTGCGTCCCAAACGCTAAACACAGACCTGGTCTCATGCGCAATATTACTGTTACAATGCCCTGCCTACCAAAAAACCCACAAAGAGCAGACTGGAGTTAGCTAATGAAATACACACGTGTAAGAAACAAATACTAGCGTACCAAATTCTCTTCCTTCCATCTCAAGCAAAAACATACGCCAAGCTACAAAAGCCAAGTACTGAAAAAGGTGTTTTGCTAATAGCCATGGGATAACAAAATGTTAGAAAAACTAGCACAAAATGCAGCCTGAGGCCACATACCAATCAGCTGCGACATAATGCCAGCCAAGTGCAGTAAGGATAAACAGCAGGAAGTCCCTGCTACACTGAACCAAAACACTGCCATCAGAGAAATGTCCCCGAGGCAGGCACAAGTCAACGTGCCTGTCAAAGCAAACGCTCCAGCCAGCAACAAGTCAGTCGAAGCTCAAGCAAAGGCCTGAAAAAAAAACAAAGCAACAAAGAGAAGGCCCAATGTGTCTAGGAACAAACTTTACCCTAAGAACCAAAAAGCGCAAGGTAAGAACAGCCACGAACAAGATAAGGCAATAAGCTATGGGCAGAGTGGGACCCTGGCAAGGAGCCAGGCAGTCTGCAGGGCAGCAAAGTAAAAAAAAAATATAAACTCTAGGGGGCAAACAATTAAAGAAGTGCGCTGGTGTAGAATCAGGCACCATAAGGAGAAAAGGGCTAAGTGCCACAGAAGCCAATACCCTCGAGCAATACAAGGGAAGGCCTGCTAGAAATCATTCCGTTTACAGCTGCTGCTGCCGTCACCTTGCCAAACATGGCAGCAAACACTTGCCAAAGAGAAACGGAGCAAGAATAAGGACTGCACAAGGGAATGCTCAACTGCTCTTCCAGACCAGCGGCCACAACGGTGCCAGGTGGAAGAGAGCGGGCAAGTCAGTTGCACAAGGGGCATGGTGCCCTCTCCAGAAATATGGTCATTTGTCATTGTCGTCGTAGTCTTTTTTTTCTCGGTACCCACTGTAGGCTGCAAATACCCCCATTTCTTTGCCAAGGCCTCCCTGCTGGTCGACGCTCACTGCTGCTGAATGCTAGCAAAAGCCTAACCAAGCAAGTGCGACTTCCATAGCCAAGACAAGCCACCTTCCAAGCCCGAGCGGGTGTAGCAAAAGAAATGGAGAAGAAGCAACCCTGTGTAGCGCAACTCCAATGCCTGAAAAATGCAGCTGGAAAGTGCGAGGAACGCTGTCATTCTCTTTTAAAAAAAAAATATCCGCTGCAGTAGTTCAACTCTCTCTCCAGAGCGGTGGCACTGAGGAAACATGATACCAGGAAAATCTGACGAGGAACAGCCTCCGCCCCTTCGAGGCAGCTGTCCTCCTTGCCATTGGTGGTGCCGAGTGTACAATGAGGCAAGTTCGGGACACGGGAGGAATCGATGAGCGGGCGTCACTGTCAGGTTTCCACCGCTAGGGCAGCTCGTCCATCTCAGCCTGTCATGTCACCCGTCATGCCTTTACTCACATTTGTTAGGTGGTGGTGGTGGTCACTGAGAAACTCTGGGGAGTTCCTGGTTAGGAGAATCAAATCTCCCCCCCTTTTTTTTTATGATACAAGTGAGGTAGCGATTGAGAAGCACTATTCTTCGAGAGGAGCTCCTGAAAGAGGCACCACAGGAACAGTGCTCCTCACCAGTGGACTCAAATGTTTCGGGTACTTAGATACATCATCCTCAGAGAGAGAGAGAGAGTAGCACGGTGTGAGAAAGTCAGTAGTCTGTATCCTGAGGGAGGGGCGTTGGAATAAAAACTGGTGTACATCGGCGCAGATTCAGCTTGCCTCGGAAAAAGCATAACTTGCAACAGTTGCGTGTGCTTTAGAGGCCCCACCCTCGCAAATCAGCAGGATTGAAAAGTGGCGATGCACGCTGGATTCAGCAATGCTTCCAGATGTCCCTGTTCCTGCCGCTAAGGGAAGCTGTATTCAATCTATTAGAGCTGCAGTCTAGTCAAATCAATATTAAAAACGGTGGTCTGTTTGCAAATACTCCATGCGCCTAAAAGAATGCCCACCTGTGACAAGCATTTGTAGAGCACACTTTTTCTGCAAGCTACAACCAGAGCAGCAATAAACGAGAGCTTTTCTTTTTTTGTTTTCCTGTGGTCTTAGCTTCCCTCAAACGTCCACAGGTAGCGCAGCAGGCAGACATGATGCTGGTTCTGACACAACTGCTGTTAAAAAGGGTAGGAGTGGGGGAACAGCTAGCTGAACTTATTGGAGAAACTTGCAAAAATAATTCATCTTCCCTTACTTCCTTTTTGTTTTGTCCTTCACAAGCAGCCCACGCTGCATGTACTGGAGGTCTCGGAACACCTTACACCCCACAGACCATTCTAATATGCAACATGTCCAAGGAACAACAGCAGAAGCATGAAAAAGGCCGCCGGCAATTCAGAAGAGGTGCACGAAGTTTTTCCGCTTTCTACTATCTGACCGGTACCATCAAGAAATTTTCTTTGCTTTTTTTTTGTTTGTTTTCATCTCTCGGACAGACATTTGCTTTCTTTTCCATTTTTTTTTTTCCCATCGCACACAAAGTCCCGTGTCTCATCAGGTCATCGAGCATCACAAGAAAAAAAAAAAAATTTGTGTGTCATGGCAAAAGGCGCCACACTGTCATGGGACACACGCACACACGAGCACGCAAAAAAAAAAAAGTTTCTCCAACAAGTATCAAAAATAAAAGCTCTCGTTCATCATTTAACATTTATACAAAAAAAAAAAGTAATAATAAAGAGGGAGGGGGAAACACAAAGGCAGGTGTTTCCCGCCGCTGAAACTCCTCCGCTCGGCAAAACGGTGGGGGCAGACCTGCGGCGACGGCAACAACGGCCAGCGGACGACCCCCACCTTGCGAACAGCCGGTGTTTCCTTTTTTTTTGTCACGAGCGCTGCTCACCGCACCCAGAGTTGTACACAATGCTCTCTCGCGTGCGCTCCGCACGCGACACCATCTCGAGCTGCGCACATTATGCCTAAAAACAAAAAAAGAAACGCGACATCTACAAGGCCCGGCAACCGTCCCCTCCCGAAAAAACCCAAGGTTGCCGCGCTTCTGCGCCCGAAGGGAAGGGAAGCGAGGAAAGGGCGTCCTCAACATGCCCCGGTCACTACTGGAGGGAACACCAAGAGCCGCGCACAAAAGCAACCAGCTGCTATTGCTGCAGGCCTTGGCCACTTTCCTTCCAGTACGCCAGAAGCTCTTTCCCCCTTCCCCTCCGTGTGTGTGTGTCTATGGTACAATGCATATACTCCTGCACACTCCCTCCCTCATCACTACTCCATGCAGGAGCACTCTCTCTCTTTCACACTTGCACTTTGTGCCGCTCAAAACCACTTTCTCCACATTTGTTTCCTAGAAAGAGGAGAAAAAAAAAAAATGACATGTTGATGAAGAACAAGGTCAACAACATCATCAACAAACAGCCCCTCCCCCCTTTTCTCGAGGCCAACACTTCTCTACCAGACAAAGAGAACAAAAAATTGAAAAAAAAAAAAAAGCCGTGCACAGCATTGGCACACCTTTCCATCCAAGACAGCTTCCTTCCCGTCATACTGATCATTGCTGACTTCCTACTGCCACGCTTCCTCACAAGGGGGGCACAGGCGAATGCACGCAATATGTACAATGCAGAATTCATTCGTCTTTGGTGATGCCAGAGCCCCTCTTCTGAAGACCATCAAGGAGAGTCTTACGAAAGAGGTGGTGGTGCAAAAAACACTGCCTGCACCTATTTCAATAATAAAATGTTGTTGCAAAACCAAACCTTCTAAATGTCCACAAACCCTGCCCCCCTGCCCCAAAATGTAAGCGCAGTGCACCGCAAATTCAAGAAAATCATGCTCAAAAACAACAACAATCTTGCCCAAACCAGGGCTCTTAAAAACTTAGATAACCGCAAACAAGCCAAGAGGCTATGCTTCACACCGCCTCAAAAAACGAGGAAAATTTCTGGGGCCAAAGGTGGAAATGGTATTTACACTAAACACTTGGCCCACAACTTAAGAAAAAAAAAAAAACACAGTTCCAAACGCCTTCCAAATAAGGCTCCATGGCAGGAAAACAAAAACAACGCTTGCACAGCTGACTCAGCCTTGCACAAAGATTTGAAACAAACGCTAGATTAAAACCATCCAAAGACAAAATCAAAGATAAAGGCAAATGCGATCTGCTGTTGCCACACCACCTTCAGGGCAACACATAGCGTCAGGCGCAGCCACCAAAGATGCACCCCTGTACACAATGCCACTCTTACAGTGACCATGGCTGATTAAAAACTAAGTGCTGATAGGTGCCTTTGAAAAAAGTTTCCTTTGATACCGGAAATGAGCACCTAGCAAGAGAAAGCATGGCTAAGGATGCCAAAATAACTGCACACTTCCAGTTCAGGGACAACCACTTGGGCACTGCTCGACAGAGTGAAACAAACTGTGTGCATGCAAGGAATAAAAAAAAAAATATAAAGCCCTGCTCATCTACAGTGGGAGAAGTGTGGCCCCAAGAAGAGAAAAGGGAGGAGGGGGTAGCTGTGTCAGCCCTTGGGGGACTCAGTTGCTGGGAGGCGAGCCGGCCTGCTGCTGTGGCGGCTGTGAGGAGGAGGAAGAGGACGGGGGCGAGTGGGGTGCCTGCTGCTGCTGCTGCTGCCTGTTACCCCCCTGCTGGCCCCCGACCCTGCGCGGACCCAGCCGGGAGTGCATGGGGTAGGGCCCCTGGCCCACCATCTGATTCCTGCTCACCAGGGCCCGGATCTGGCGTTGGGCAGCCTGCAAAGCACAGTTGACCAGGGTCTCAC
This sequence comes from Amblyomma mixtum, assembly GCF_055824585.1. Lineage (NCBI taxonomy): Eukaryota > Metazoa > Arthropoda > Arachnida > Ixodida > Ixodidae > Amblyomma > Amblyomma mixtum. The sequence continues at coordinate 90,032,269 of NC_143016.1, forward strand.
GCTACCGAACCAACCAAGCTTTTTGGCCGACCTCAGGTTCACACAGATAGAAATACCGTATTTACTCGCATAATAGGCGCACCCCCAGTTCGGTCGCGAAAAACCAATTTTTATATTTCCGCACATAATAGGCGCACCCCGAACTTGGCACTGTGATCAGTACTGTATTTACACGATTGCAAGCCAACGCCTCCCCACCCCCACAATCTTTACTTTAACAAAGTTTTTGCTGAACTTACTACTAGTCCTCACTATAGTGCTGCTGCCACCGCAGATGCTGCGGACCCAGAGCACGTACAACGACATCGCGTGGAACAGCCGCACACAGTTTTCAGGGATGCTCACTTTAAACGTCTGTCTGGAAAGCTTCATCAGCCGGAAACCTTCCCGACTTCCTGAAAACTGCGGCGACAGAAGTTGCATACGAAAATTTAGGCACGCCGCAGTCGCAACTGCCGCACGCTTGCCGTGTTCGAGATCTAACTCCCAGCCGTGTAGCTATTGAGGCGCTTGTCCGTCGTGCTAAAATAGCAACGCTCGGCGGCAGTGCAAGAAAGCCACAACCACGATGAACTAACATGCTACGACAGAAACCGGCCCTTTGACAGCCATAAACTATGGCCATAAAAAAACTGCAGCTGGTGATGCTGATGTCGATATAGATAGCGAAAGCTCACGGCGAACGAAAAAGTTGATGATGATGATAAGCTTGATCTTGGCCGCCATCCGTGGGCGGCACATGGAAGCTTCTGTGCGCGTGTATGGCCTCCGCGACCAAGCGCGTGTGCATTTCGAAGGCTATTCCCGCATGGATCGTGGAAAGTTTGGGTGCGACCCTTACACGGATATTTTCAAAAAAATTATTTCTTTCGGGAAAACAGGATGCGGCCCGTTCACGGGTGCGTTTGTGCGGTATGTTCAATTTTGCGAGTCGAAAAATTTCCGGAAATTTTACCCCGCGGAATAGGCGCACCCCGAACTTTGAGCCGGATTTTCTGGAAAAAAAGTGCGCCTATTATGCAGGTAAATACGGTACACAAGGCAAAACATTAGCCGACGACTGCGCTTCTCCATGACGCGATTTTTCAGCACAGCTGTTGAAGTACTCGAACCGCAGGTTACCACAAATTGAACACGCAGCGCTTAATGGAAGAGGCTCTGGGTTTTGATTTGACAGCCTGCACAGCGTTACGCCGTTGATGAGCCTTACCTAGGGTAAACAGCCAGCTCGTCTACAGAGAGCGCTACTCTGGTGCAATCAGTGGGGGGTGATGCATCCCTTACAATTGACATCACTGGCGAGCAGACAACACAGGCTACACTGGTGCCGCGGGTCACCGGCACGTGACGTGGTCACCGGCACGTGCCGGGTCTCAAATGCAACACAGCAGAGCCCTGGCGTAACGTCCCAGGATACTGCACTTTTCCAATTGATAAGTTTCCGTGAGCCAATCCCGCTCTAGCTCCCAGAGAAACCGAAGCAACAAACTCTGATGTTACATCGCAATTGTGGCAGCAATAGAGACTTTTAGTATAGCGTATGAGCACTTACGTATGTTATACGCAAGCATTTAGCGGGAGGTTACTGTGGAAGTCGCAAGAGCACTTTTAGTTTACTGTACAACCCAAACGCAACAATAGCCAAGGCCGCAGTGGCGCCATCTGGTGTCATAAGACCGGTCGTGACCGCCGAAACAGCTACTTTTGGCAAGGCTATGACTACCTTGAGGTAAAAATCCAGATCAAACCAATCCACAGACGGTGGTGTTTTGTTAGGGTTAGGAACGGCGGAATCATTACACAGAATCCAAAATAGGACAAGTTAACCACTCATTCGTTCTGCTGTCGGCAAGAGGAGGCAAAACGAATATCACATGTTCCATTTCAGGGTAATGGATATGCCTAAAAACCCAATAACACTGAGAATTTCTCTCCAAAGCGGGCGACGTGGGCGCCGCCATGTTGACAACGCTATTTTCCCTAGCATACGCAAGAGCACGCAAGCTAAATTCGAAAAATAGCGCACGTAACATGAACGTATGTGAAACCTCGGTTTGAAATAGCAATTCACGCATGCGCAGTATGAATGACACTATTTTATAGTGTTCACTATGCCTTTGCGTACTTCTATGTACGCTACACTAAAACTCTCTAGCAATACAGTCGAACCCGGATATATCGAATTTCGAAGGGGATCGGAAAATAGTTCGATATAGCGAAAATTCGATATACAGATATAGGCTAAAACTGCACTACCAATCAAACAAATTATGGCTTACCATTTGGAACAGCCGCGAATCACATAGTATGGGCACGCAATGTGAAAGCGGTTTATTATTTTGTGGAAAAAAAATCACTAATTTTGGGCTGCTATTTCCTCTGGGAAACGAAGTTCAAAACACCGGTCTCGATCTTCTCGAGACTGTCGAGGTGCGAGAGCCCAGTGCCTTCCATTTCGCCACAACAGCGCCGAATCAGGCTGAACGCTGACGCCAGGTCAGTGGCTGTGCACGGACGCGTTTCTTCGACAACACAGTTGCCCTCGTCGATTCCAGGTCGCTGGAATCGGCGTCTTGAATGCCAGCTATTCAGGCCACAATGTCCTCATCAGCGAGGTCGGCTACCGCTTGAACTTCGCTGTCAGTCACTTCGGACGGAACAGTGCCGGGAAAATTGGACAAGTCGCGAAACGCGTCGTCCAAGCACTCATCGTCATCTAAATTTTCCAGACATTCATCTCCGGCCACCTCAAGGCCTGCCTTGCAAAACAGTTGGCTACTGTGGCCTGCTTCACGTCGCGCGTTGAAACACAGGCACACACAAGAAAAACACGCGAGGCGCAGATGGTGCGGTCCGAGCGAAGCCTATGGGAGCGGCAGTCAGCGCGGCTGCGAAGGAACGACAGAGGGAAAAGAAAGAGCAGGGAGAAAGATCAACGCTCTGGGCTTCGTTTTTTTTTCTTTTTCTGAGCCGTCTCTTCTCCCCAGACCCACGAGCGACTATTTTCTCTCTCTCTTCCTTTCCCCACATCGCCGCGCGTCTCCATGCCGCGCGCTCTCTTCGCTGAGCTCCAATGACCTTGACGAAGCACACGCCGGCGGTACAGGAGGAGCAGGAAAGCTCGCGCCGGTGGGGCGCAAAAACGGAGAACTAAAAAAAAGAAAAGGCCCTGCGCCTGCTGACTGACTGTGGAAATGTTCTCCGCTGAAGCGGCTGAGGACTGGACAGGAAGTCTTTGGGGAAAGCGCACCTTCCAGGGGCGCGGCGCAGCGTTCGATATAGTATCCAATGTCCGCCGAAAATGGAATTCGATATACAACGCAACTGTCCTATGCTTTTACATAGTATTTTCAAGGGGGTGATCTGTGTGTTCGATATAGCCAATAATTCGAAATATGCGGGTTCGATATATCCGGGTTCGACTGTATCACTTGATCCATTGCATGTCAGACATTTTGACAGCCTTTGCCTAGCATGAGCAGAATGGTAGCAGCACACCAGCTAGAGAGGAACTCTATGCTCTACAGTCCAACCTCGTTATAACGAAGTCGCATTTTGCGCGGAAATTCGTTCGTTATATCCAATATTCGTTATAAAAGTATGCACTCAAATTCCCACAGAAAAGGTCGCTAATAAACCCAGGTAAAGAGTACTTTAAGATGGACAGCACAGGGTTGAAAAAATGCACTATTTTTGAATTTAACGCGTGGTATAAGCATATGAAACCTCGCCTTGCATTTCGTACTGGAAAGCAAGAGGAAAACTCACAAATCGGGCTGCTGGCCAGGTGCAAAAACTAATTTATTCAAAAAACGATGTAATCTTCGTTTGGCGGCACTTCACACTGTTTGACAGGTTATATTTCTCAACGAAATCAACACAGAGCAGCGCTTTCCCGATGTCAGCTGATTTGGCCACAGGTAGGTTCCCGAAGTACCCCCTGAACTTCCTGGCCATGTCAGCGGCCTCGGCGCTGCTGAGAGCTCGCACTTCGCCATCTTCACATGCATCGCTGTTTCTAGCATCATTTGCGGAAACCACCTGATCAGCAATTTCTTGGTCGGTCAGTTCGGGTGCCACAGCCAAGTTGTCATCTGCACAGACGAATTCCTCGAACGTAACGTTCGGAACCGCCAGCTGACGCCATGTCGTCTCGCCGAAATTGTCCGCTTGCCTCCCAGTTGCATGCGGAAGCTTTCTGCCTACTTCTCGCAGTTCTCGGCGCCAACGGCTGCTTCTTCGCCAGACAAGACGTGGCAAACAATCCGATGGCGGTCATTAAATCGCTGCAGCCAGCCACTGCTTGCATGAAGTCATTGTGGCCTCAGAGGGAAGTGAGACTTCTCGCCTTCATTTGAAGGACGGCACCAGACACAGGCAGGTTACGCGCTATAACGTCCTTGAACCATGCAAACAAGGCATCTTCAACATCCTGTCTTGCTGTCATTCTTCACAGCGCCTGCAGAGTGGGCGTTTGAAATCTGCCTTGCGCTCAGGACAACCATCTTATCTAGATAGATAAGAGTGCTAGGCGCAACACCGAAGTCCGCGGCAATGACTTTTCCTTGCGCCCGCTGTCAACTGCCCTGAATATCTTTATCTTCGTTTCAAGCGAAACTGCTGTTTGTTAAGACGCGTTCCGCTACGGCGTCTACAGATTGAACTGAAATTGGTCGGAAATTGCGACGGCGGGGGTGGCCGGGGAGCGGAGCGGGCGTCGGTTCGATCACGTGCCAGTCACGTGCTAGGCAGCCGTTGATGCTAGATTCATTCGCTCTCCCTAGATGGCGCCGCGTGCGGAAGCGCGGGTGATTCAAACACATTTTAGGTGCGCGCGCTTCAAAAGATCAAAATTTAGCGTGTTTTGAGATTTTTTCCTTCTTGTTTGCGCATTTTGAGCCCCGTGAATACAAAAACTGCTTCGTTATAACCGATACAGTGTCAAATTTTTAATTTTTCGTTTCGTTATACAGATAGAACTCCCTTAGAAATAAAGCATGTCCAACCAAACTTTTCTTTCACTTCGTTATATCCGATAATTCGTTGTATCCGTGTTCGTTATAACGAGGTTCGACTGTATCAGCGCTTGACTGCTCTGCTGACCCTGCACCCATGGCCTGAGCTTTTGTGGGTGGCATGAACTTCTGTTGCGGCTGTTTGTGCAGTTCCACCATCACTGCAACGAGAGTGCAACCGGCCAATGGTGCAAAAAGGAAACTATGCCACGAGAGAAGGCGCACAGGCACTGCTGTACGAGATGTAGTCATGCGGGTGGGCACTGGGGCTGTTGTTTCTGCCATTCGAATTCTTCTTGTCCTTCGCAGCTTAAAAGACGCCGCTTGTAGATTCCATTCAGCGAGGATTGTGTAGGAATTAACTGGCCGCCATGAAGACAATGCACAATCACATGCGAGATAAAACTTTGTCGGCGTGGTGCATGCATGCGCTCCCTCATTGCCGCCCCCCCTTCCACAGACAGCAGCTGCACAGGCAGACAGAGTCATCGCAGGGTGCTGTTATGGACGTCCTAGAGAGTCACAAAGCATTGCAAATTTCAAGAAAGCATGGTGGGCTTAAAAGAAATTAAAAAAAAAAAAAACTGCAGATGATGTAAAGCCGTTTCACGCTGTGTGCTCTGATATTACGTTTCTCGGCTGGTAGGTTTTTTGTCCCTGTGGGCCAATGAAAAACCATAAATGGCACGAGGCTTAGAAACACCAGCACATCATTGCTTACACTCTACCGCATTTACTCGCATAATGATCACACTCGCTTAATGATCGAACCCCCGAATTTTGTTGGCAAACTTCAATCTTTTTTTATTTCCCGCGTAATAATCGCACCCCGAGCTTGCCGCTGCAATTTGTCGACGAAGTCGAGTCTAGCCATCTTGCTCTGTCAGCAGCCTGTTGGCTGACCTGCAGTCACACGGGCAGTCTAAATGCGGTTATGCTTAATCGCGGATACCAAACTTATCTGCGGTAATCTCAAATCACGGTTCGCCGTTATCGCAAGGCTCGCCACCGATCTGGGTTACGGTGCAACGAAGTGACGCGGTGATTCGGCTAAACTTTATTGTTCTCGTAAATAACAAGCCCTGGGATATGAGAATGTCAAAAATGAATCCTCCTTGAGGATCGCTGGCCTGTACTGAGTTGCTGGTAGGAGTAATAACTGCAATGCAAGCTAGTTGTACGCTCGTAGCCGCGTAGCAGCTCCCGTTCGTTGCAGCGCGAGTGACCCGATCTGCTTGCACGCCAGCTCCGCTGCTAAGGCGTCGCTGAAATCGAACGTATATATTTCTTTTAATACGAAACAGTTCGGTTGTCAGTAAGGCAGCACTATAAGTAGAACATTCATTATAGCGTTGGTCAGTTGAAAAGCGCCGACCACTGTGGCTTCAATACAAAACAAGTTAGGCCTAGCGACGACTAGGGAGTACAGAGCGCCGTCGTCTGCCGCGCTCGCAAGAGGCATCATTGCGGTAAGCTCGCGGAATCTGGTGCCGAGAGCGTTCCGAATTTGTCACCTACTTTAATGATGCGGCAGGGACCGGACATTTTTCGGCATAACGGTGGTAAAATGCGCAGCTTGAGCACCGCGAGACGTTGGTGTTGTACGCTGCTGCTGTGCCATCGGACGAGATCGAAGGCTGCATAAAAGCGCCGTCGCGCAGCACTATACACACTGCTTATTTTGATGCGTTGCTCTTGGAATGTGATTTAGTGCGAAGAAAGTACGTTCTTGAAGCGGGCCACCTCATGCGCTTTTCACACTCTTGGTTAACGATGTAAGCAGAGATCGCCGAGCTCTGTTCGCGATAACCGTGTTTAGCGCCGTAACCGCGGGTAGCACGCCTCAGTGACAAGGGTAGTCTGACCTGCAACTTGTTTGCGTTTTCGGGGCTCAAAAATTTTTTGTCAAAAATTTACCCTGCGTAATGATCGCACCCCTAAATTTGCGTCAATTTTTTGAAAAAAAAAAAAAAAGTGTGATCATTATGCGAGTAAATACGGTATTCATTTTTCCCTGCCTTCCATCAACACAGTTTCCATGTTCCTGCCTTTCCCATTGATACCCAGAGCAAGGCAGCTGGCACTTACGTGGGTGCTGAAAAAGTCACCCAGGATATGCACTGGGGTCTCCTCGGTGTTGGCGTTCTGGCTCTCCTCAGGCAGCTTGATGAGGGCACGTGTCAGCCGCTGCAGCTCCCTGACCTGCACCAGGGAAGGACGTTAGGAGGGGAACAGGGCCTCAGAAAATAAAAAATGTTTCGTTAATGGAGTCACCATTATAACACCTTCAAAGAACATGCAGGTATGTTTGCATGCTTGCACACTTATGTAATATGTTAGAAAACTTTCTGCCGAAAGCTTTCAAGAAATTTTACTGCAGGGAACCTGCTCAAATGCATGTCATTGGTTTCTCTTGACATCAAACAATGCAATAAGGGTAAGTAAGATTATCATCCTGCACATCACAGCAGCTGAGTTGAAGGTCCAAAGAAAGCGCTTAGTTTTGGCGGGGAAATGAAAAAAAAATTATTATTACTACTACCCGGGAGTTTGCGAAGCCGGCCTTGGAGAGAACAAGCATAGGCCTAGAGCCCTGCACAAGCCCACTGGCATGGGATGCTGTGATCTGTCGCATGACGCATTTGAAACTGGGTCTGATCTACGCCTTTTCTTGCCACCTCAAGTGCGTTAATCGATCAATGTTGCTGAAACAGTCAAAAACGCAGAACTGATTTTTTAAATGAAAATCGCCATCTTTTAACTCGCGTCTACCCTTAAGAAAGGCTCTTCAATTCAAGCTTTGCATAATTTTAACAAATTTTCAGCTTCCATCGAGTTAGGATCATCCAGAGTTGACTGCAACAGCTGCTGCGGTGTTCACGATTAGCAGATAGACAGCCATGATGAACCCTCCACCAAATTTCATCCCCACAGGTTTCAATGCACATGGGCATTTTATTTTTTTTGTTCTACAGGGGGTGTGCAGCCACACACTTTCTAGCAATCAGAAGCAGAACTCCACAGCTGCTGAAAGGCAGGTGGACCCAGCTGAACCATTCAGTGATGTTCTGCACAACTTGACTGCAACCCACTTCGGGCAGGAACACCGCGCCTTTTACCTCCTAAAGGCTCTGATCAATGCAGTCTTCCGTTACTCAGCAAGCATGAAGCGACTCTCATCCCTTTCCCACTGAAATGGGAGTGGCGAGACTGCACACAGGGCCATTAGAGCTGTTCTCACACCCCTCCCCGGCAACCTTTTTCCGGTGCGCCCAAGAAACTGCACGTAGCATTTCGCACCAATGTCTACCCCACCCACTGACAGCTCAATCTCGTACTCACAGTCTGGCCACCCTTGCCAATGATGCGTCCCACTTGGCTGGAAGGCACGAAGATTTCCACCCTCAGGGTACCGTCCTGGTTGGCCACACAGCCCTCGTAACACACCTTGTTGAAGATCATGCTTTGTGCCTGCAATGAGGCAAGGCAGAATGGGAAAGAAAAAACAACCCCGCATCAAGCACAAGCATCAGTTTCTGCACTACTCTCTCCACAGGCTACCGCAGCAAAGCAGGCTTTGCTTCTAAAGTGCGCCGCTAACAACCCTGCTAAGCAGAACTTGGGGTCGCAATTGCAATGCGGAAGACCAAATGTGGCCACTGATGGTGAAGATGGCACGTGCAGAAATCAGGGACAGCAAAGTTAAAATTTCACTTGGCAAGCTAATAAGCGGCTCCACTCTTTGCAGTCACAAAACAGCAGATGCCTTTCATGCACAGGACATGAACTCCGCCGTTAGCCCTAACACAGAAACACTCGAAAGAACAGCAGTGCGGTACTTCATAGCGAGATCTGCAAGAACCAAATTTAATGCAGTCAGTAGCTCAACACCAACTGACCCTAGACACAAAAACATGGCTATATACCGTATTTACTCGAATCTAACGCGCCCTCGATTCTAACGCGCACCCGTTTTTCGTGACCCCCCCCACCGAAAAAAAAAAAAACTTGATTGTAACGCGCACCCGTTTTCCATGACAAAAAAAAAAGGTACCACCCACCTCGTGCTTTCATGCAGCAATACAACTTTGTCTCGTTTGGAAAAACAAAGATTTAATCTCGATGCACTAAAGTTGCGATAATAAACACACACATAAAAAAGGAAACGGCTTATCTTGCCAAGCCCGGGATCAGCCGTGCCGGCGTAGTGAAAACAATCTTGGCAAGATAAGCCGTTTACTTTTTTTATGTGTGTGTTTATTATCGCAACTTGGTGTAGAGAGAGGAACTCGAGTGAGACACAGCGGGAATCATCGCGCCAGCATGCTCTGCCGAAGCGCGATTGGTGGCCCCGAGAGGGACCGTTGAAAAAAAAAAGCTGCCAAAGCAGCTTTGAGAGAAGAAGAGGAGGCGTTGGCCGAGGAGACGTATGCAAGGCCAGCCCGGGATCAGCCCGCCGGCACAAGGTTCACTCGTCGTCGCTGTCAGACAACTCCTTATCACTGTTGACGGACCAAAGCATTTCATCCTCGGTGCCGTCCATGGCATTCGATATGCCACATTTCTTAAAGGCCTTGCTGACCATGGCAGACGGTATCGTGCACCACGCATCTTTCGCCCATCCAGCGAAGTCTTGCAGCGAGGCACGCTTGATCCTATTGCTGGGAGTGAATTCATGGCAGCCACTCACAAGCCATTCGGTGTAGAGCGCCCGAATCCTGTCTTTAACCGGCTTATTCAAACAGACATCGAGCGGCTGGAGCTGCGATGTCATGCCGCCGGGTATCACGACAAGGTCGGTGTTGCACGCTGCGAGCTTGTCCTTGATGCGTTGGTCGAGATGGCACCTGAACGCGTCGAGCACAAGCATCGCACGCAGGCCCAAACTGCCGCCGGGTCTCTTGCGCCAGACGTGATCGATCCAGTCGGCGACCAAGTCCGTGGTCATCCAACCTTTTTCATTTGCGCGCACGATCACGCCACTCGGAAACACGATTCCTTTCGGGAGCGTCTTGCGTCTGAATATAAGATACGGGGGCAGCTTGTGTCCATCCGCGGTGCAACAAAGCATTGCGGTGACGCGTGTTTTTTCATGGCCGGAAGACAACACGCGCACTTGCTTCGCCCCCTTCTTTTCAACAGTTGTGTTGGCAGGCATGTCGAAGTACAGCGGTGTTTGATCGGCATTTCCAATCTGGCCGAGGCCGTAGCCGTGTCTGCGGCGCAAACCCAAAACGAACCGCTGAAAACTGTGCAGCTTTTCCTCATATTCCTCAGGCAACTTTTGGCATATCCCCGTTCGCCTTCTAAGAGAAAAACCTTTCCTCTTCATAAAATTTGAGAGCCAGCACCTGCTGGCTTTGAAGTCACTCCGCGTTAGCCCTGTTTGTAGGGCTAACTGCATCGCCCGGACTTTGAGCAGATCGGTCGTCACTGGTTGCTGCGCCGCTCGCTGCTCTTGAACATATTCTGCGAGCCGCTCTTCTATTTCGGCGAACCGGCCCTGCTTCGGTCCACTGAAACCCTTTCGTGTAGCCTTGCTGGCGAAAATCTTTTCCTTCTGCTTGCGCCAGTCCCGCACGCACGTTTCTGGTACTCCGAATACGCGTGATGCGGCCCGATTTCCGTCCGTCTCTGCACACATGATGACTTTCCTTTTAAATGCGGCATCATGATGAACTCGGCGTATCTTCGCTGTCGGCCCGTCCATGCTGGTAGAGCAAACGCAGAAAACGGATAGACTAACCTAAGCACAGGCAGCCAGTCAGCTACGCTCTCGAAGTGCGTATGAGGCGGCCATTTTGAAATGCCGATGGCGATATGATATCGGAGATTTAGGGTCGTACTCGATTCTAACGCGCACCCAATTTTTGGACCCGATATATCGGAAAAAAGGTGCGCGTTAGATTCGAGTAAATACGGTAATCTGAGAGAACTGCTGCATTCACATTAGAGCAACCATAAAATGCTCCTCACTTCTCAACCTTGAATCAACATATGCAGGTAAAAGGGCACGCAAATCTGACTAAAAAAAAAACACTTCTCTGTTCATGCATTCAACAACCTGCTTGGTCCTTATGTGCAAGTTCACGGGTTTGATCCCACCAACCAAACCTATGTGCTTGACAGCGCGAGAAAATGGAAATATTTCGGATTTCACCGTGATGTTTCCATCTCTCCTACCCAACTTTGATTCCTGAGGCGTGTTGGCTTTAAACAGATCATCGCTGAAGTGGCAAGTGAAGAGGTAAAGCAATTTCACCTGTTGTACTAACTACCATACCGCACTCGAACTTTCCACGACCCAGGTGGGAATAGCCTTCTAAATGCATGCGCCGTGGCCTCCGCGATCAGCTCCGGCTGCGAACGAAAGTGCGCTTGATCGCAGAGGCCACGCATGCGCACACAAGCTTCCGAGTGCCGTCTATGGATGGCGACCGAGGCCGCGGTCATCATCATCACTGTCAACTTTTTCGCGACCTCCCACTATCCACAACAACATCAGCATCGCCCGCTCCAGCCTTCTGCTGTTTTTGTGGCGTGTTAGCGTGCTCGCCGTAGATGATGGTTGTGGCTTTCGCGTGCTGCCACAGAGTTTTGCAGTTTTAGCACGATGGGCAAGCACCTTAAAAGCTACACGGCTGGGAGTTAGGTTTCGAACACGGCAAGCGTGCGGCGGGCAGGAAATTCGATGCGGCCGTGGAGTGCGTCCGATGATGGTGCAACCAGAAGGATGCATTGAGAAACACAAGCTGCAAAAAGCCGGCTTTCCGAGACAAGCCGTGCGAGTTTCCCGAAATGGAAGAAGAGCTGCTTTCTTATGTGATGGAAGTGCGGAACAACGGCTACGCGTTGACTGCGGACATGCTGCGCGGCTTTTTTTGGGACGAGCGTGCACCAGAGCACAGCACGAGCTCAAGAGTCGAAATACTCGGCGAGTGATGACTGGATGCAGAATAAATGCCGCTCATTCCCTGATTGGTGTGTTTTTACTTAAAAAAAATTTATTCTTTCGTAAATCGCCTGTATGAGCCGCACCCCGAAAATTGACCCTCGAATCTGGAAAAGAAAAGTGCGGCCCTTGCACGCATTTATACGGTAGTAGGTATGACTGAGAATAACAGACAAAATCACCCACCCTCCATTGAGACTCTGGAGTTCCAACAATGGTGACCTTCCTCTCATGAGCATCAGCAGGGTCATCCTTGTTTGGTTGAGCAACCTGTGACAAGAGTGCAAAGAAGACACAAGAATGTCACAGTAGCCACAAAGCTTCCTTTCTGAGCAACACAACAGTGCTAATAATGGCACACATTTTCAAGCCTCCATTAGTTTTATTTCAACTTTCTCACTGCCCATCAGTGACCCTAGCTTTGCATCACTGGTTCCTGTAACTGATCCAACATGCATTCCCCACTGATGGAAAACCGGATTCAGTATCGCATGCTCTCAACTTTTTGTAACGTGATATCCGGGGCGCTATGATGTGATTGCAATTTCATGCTTGCTCTACGGCTCTACCCAGTAGCATTCCGCTATTCTGCACGTCTGCTCACAAAAATTTTGGTTTTGATGTTTTACTTTTGGGAGTGCCGATAGTTGATGGAAGGGCCGCTGTTCCATTTGTGGAGGCATCGTCACTCAAAACGGCAGCGTTTCCGGGGATTGTCGATAGGCGATGGAAGAGCCACTGCCACTCACGCATGGTTGCTCTGTTTGACGCATTTGACTGCACTGCTGGCCATGTTTTGCCTGTTTTTACTGCTGTGCTTAGTCGACTGTCATAGTGCTCCAGGTAAGCGTCCATGGCTAAATTCAAAATGGCTGCCATTCTTTGCGCTAAGAAACAAACTACGCGCTGGGCAGCAAGTTCGACGTTTCGGGACTGCAGAGAGGCAAAATTTTCAGCTGTTCCACCCAATGTCGTGGTGGTGTTGTTTGTGAAGTGCGGGATTTCACGGGATGACGATGCACAGTGGCTATTAGTGAAGAGTGTAATTTCCAACTTGCTGGAACCTCGTCACGCTTGCCGCTCGAGCTGCCGTGACGGCTCGAAATAGGTTTTCGCGCTGCGACGAAAGGAATCGTGAGGGTTTTCGCTTGCACTGAAACAGGCTTGAAGACGATGGCAGAAGTGAGGACGACTAGTCCAGTGACCATTACACTTTCGTTGTGAAATGTGCCTACGAGCACGCCCCGTTTTTGACATGCAGTATGGGGGAGGGTCAACTTACAATCGTGCAAATACGAAAGTCATCGCAACGTCGGGTGATAAGCAGGCTGTGTGCCTCCGTTCACTGCTCATGATGTGTCCGGCAAGACTTCTGATCACAGCGTAAGTCATGTGCGGGCAGCACTTTATGCCCGAGGGCGCTGTCACCGCTAGCGCGCTCATATCTGCAGTTGCACGGGCGGGAGGTGTTTGGAACACCCGAAATTCTGCTAATTCTACACAACGAACATCTGATCAGGTTGCCGTAATACTGAGATTCTACTGAATAACAAACCAATGGAAGGTGACTGTAATAGGTAGACTCAACTGTGCAAATCTCTAGTAAAAAAACATCACGACTACTAATTGACACAACACTCCGACATTGATGTTCGCCATTCCAATATCCACAAGTGTATGGGTCGCACTACACAGTGCAGCAATTTACAGTGCAGCAATTTCTGAAACACACACCTTGATGGAGGCCCCGGACAGCATGATCATGTCGCGGATGCTGCTGCCTCCCGTGCCAATGATGGCACCCACGGCTGCGTTGGGGATGTACAGGCAGACCAGCTCCCGGCCCTCGCCCCCCGGTCCGGCCGGTGGGTAGCCCATGGGGCCGTGGGGGCCCCCCCCCATGTAGCCGCCTCCCCCAACCGCAGGTGGGTGCGGCCCACCCCCGTAGGGGCCCCCACCACCCCCTCGGTGGTAGTGGGGCGGCCGGGCGGGCCCATGCATGGGTGGTGGGTAGGCCGACAGCATGGCCATTGGGTGCAGGCCAGGGAACATCATGCTCTGGGGCGCCAGGGCCGCCAGGTCGCTCTCGTACGACTGGCGCAGCTTGGCACTCACCAGCTGCTCGGCCCGGCACACACCCTCAGGCTTGCCCTTGATGCTGATCACCCGCTCCAGGTGCAGGGCACTGCCATCGTGCAGGCTGCGAAGAACACGGCACACAAGTACTACACAGATAAGGGGGTGGAAAATCCCTGCCTTTGTCAATGAAAGACCTGAAAACAGATAAAAACCACATTTTTCAAAGAAGCACTTCAATTCCTGGCGCATTCTACAACAGAGATACAGTAAAAGCTCATTAATTCAACACTGACGGGACCGCGAGAAATTGTCGAATTATCCGAATGTCGAATTATCGGAATTATCGAATTAACAAAAAACAATGTTTGCTGCAACAGGACGTACCTTTATTTGGCAAAGAAATCTGTTAACGTCGTCTGCTTTTTCGAGCGAATTTGAGCGACTACGATAGCTCTAACAGCTGCCAGGTGCTCCGCGGCACACGCGCCGTCGGGGATTTGTTCACAGAAGTCCTCTCGGCATTTGGGACAACTGCTCACAATGGTCACCTTCTTTGTCAGCGCCTGTCACTTCAATTATTTCATCCTCGGTCAGCTGACAGGACACGAAGGCGAGGCGCTCAGGCACTGTGCGCTACCCACCCAGGCGGCGCTCCGCTTATCTGTTTTTTCAGTGGCATCCCCGCTGGTTGTTTCAGTGGCATCCCCGCTGACAACCCTGACAACTGCGAGTCTTATCTTTTCTCTTTATCTTTCCTCTGATCTTTTAACTCTCCTCTATCTGCACGTGGCAGCGGTGGTGGCTGGGCTGAGCCAGTAGGCAGGCCCGGCCCCGTGCAATTTCCTTTCACCCTTATCTCAGTCCCAACAAAACAGCAACAATAAGTAGCGCAGTAAACACGCTGACAAAGCGCGGAATTACCAAAAAAGGCACCGTAAATAACCGCTGACCGTAGCAACTGCTGCGACACAACAAAGCACAAAAAAAAAAAAAAAAAAGACGCCAGCCCATGGAGGAAGGAAAACTAAGGAGAGGCCCTTCGTATTCCCAATGCATTGGCGAGAATGTGGCGGAAGTGGCGCCAAAATTTAGGCTTAAAAAGTCGGGCCACTAGCAACGGCGTACGGCGTCGTTGTTGCTAGGGGCCCGAGTGTTTCTCGGTGGCGGTGGACGGGCTTTCGGCACGGTGTGTTCGGCCTTGCGTGTTGAAGTCTACATGCCTGGCGTCGTGATGTTACGCACGCATCTAGGATTGTTTTTAAATGGGGCAAATAACCGCTCATTTGATATTTTGTTCGTCCAACTTGGTGTCGTTACGGCGAGCGATCGATGCATTGAAATGAATCTCGCGAAAAGGTGGCACTGCGGAACCACGCTTCGACACGCGAAGAAGCGTTGATTGTTTTGATCAGCGAACTTTCGCACCTCACCACACAGCACAGAAACGTGAAGCCGCTCTCGGCGATGCTGAGCTGCGTTTCGAAGGCCACACGGCGGGTGTACGGTAGCCCGAGGAGGATGGTGAGCTGAGCTATAAGTGGCGGGCAATGCCGTCTTTCTTCGCCTGGCGTCGGAAAAGGTTCACTGCACCTGTGCGCCGGTCTGTGTCTAGGTGCGTGTTTGCCGGGAGGGAGGTGTAGGAGTGTAGCGGCGAGCCGCGCGTTTTTTTTTTTATACCTTTCTTTTACGAAGCGCTTGCGAGCCGCGCGCGATCCCGCCCCGTAGCTCGGTGGAGAAGGAAGATAGTGAGGAGAGCCGAGCCAACTTCCGGTTGCGAGGCGGCTTCACAAAAAGTGACGTCAGGGCCTCTCCTTACCGCTCGTGGCAGCGTTTTTTTCTTTTTTCTCTCGGCGCACCGGCTTGGCGGGCTGCGGAGCCAAGTCGAATTAACCGAAGCACGGCAAAATTTGTTCGAATTAACGGGAGTTTCGCCCCATAGACTCCTATGTATAATTGTAGGGACCTCGCGTGCGCGTCGAATTATCCGATTTTCCGAATTAACGGGCTTTCACTGTATATCAGAATCAGCCTAGCAATGTTGTGTGTAGCAATGCTAATGTGTTTCAAGCGTGTAGGATTAACAGGAATAGATCCTAAAGTACTATAGACACTTTGCAACTTAGGATTAACAGGAGTAGATCGTAAACAAGCACAGGCTAAACCATTACACATCCCTGTGCAACTCAATGTTGCCGTTCCAAGAATCAAATTTCACCCACTTGCACCAGCACTGAACTACCTGTCCAAAAATACAAGACAGCAAACCGAGCCGAAAAATTTGCAGTGCTAGCTAAAATATTCACTCATACACCACTTGCACATCTTGGCATCATACAAAACAGGATTAGGTTACAGCAAGTTTTTCTTCAGATCAAGACGAGCTTGACAGAACAAAGCTGTTATCGCGCGAGTATATGTGTCCCGACACAAGAAGTTACACTATCAATGGTTACAGCAAGCAGACACAAAATGTCACGACTCATTACTCTCATGTCTGTGAGCCCGGCAACAACAGCTGGCCAAGGGCGACCTCAAACCTGCGCGCATGCCTACCTGGACACTGTGATCTTGGTGTCAGTCTGCTCCATGATGCGCTTGATGGTGTTGCCACTCTTTCCGATTATGCGGCCAATCAGGTTGTTGTGGGCCAGGATCTTCAGAGGCACCTCTCTGCACCAGCATT
This sequence comes from Amblyomma mixtum, assembly GCF_055824585.1. NCBI lineage: Eukaryota > Metazoa > Arthropoda > Arachnida > Ixodida > Ixodidae > Amblyomma > Amblyomma mixtum. The sequence goes on from NC_143016.1 coordinate 90,048,998, forward strand.
ATCACAAGAGGAGCGAGAGGAAAAAGAAAGGCTCAAGCAATTGCAGAAACTGTCCCAACCATCCAATGCAATGAACCTCGGCAAGATTATTTCGAGCAGTTTCTAGGCATGTCTAAACATCTCCCTGTCTTTGTCCAGCCACATAAAAATCTGATCATCTAAATCCCACAAGAGCCACCAGAGTTTACTGTGAAGCCATTCATGCCTTCCAAAGACCCTGGTGACCAGCAATCGCCGACAGCCATCCATGTCCTAGACTGAGGACTCTGCCCATCATGGACTGCTATAACTAACCCTAAATAAAAGTTTTTCTCACGACGTATCATAAGGATGGTGGTCCATCACTAGACAAGTCATATTCATCCTAAAAATCAGATATCGAAGAATCAATTCTAACTGCTCTCAAGCAGTTCTCCTGACGTCACACAAATGACGCAACCAGACCCATTTTTGCACTGCCAGCTATGCTTGCAGCCTACACACCTCTAAATAGCCTCTACTGTTCAAATCAGCCTCGTGATTACATAGGAAAATTTTTGCCACAGCACACTATAGTCGGATACAACTTAAGAACGAAGTGGCTTTTCCCGTCAAAGAATCCCCCTCCAGCCGATGGCGTCGGCCGATTCTCATTGTCCTGCTAGCATGACAATGTAGGGAGTGGCAGATGAAAGGGGACAGTCCCCCCCCTCCATAGTCGGGGATAGACCCCTTTCTCCATTGTGGCACCGCTCCCTGCATTGTCACCCTAGCAGGGTCATGAGAATCGGCTGACGCCATCAGCTGGAGGGAGGTTCTTTGACGGGGAAAAGCCGCTCTTTGCCAAAAGCAGTCTTGATGATGATGTTGAATTTTTATGGGGCAAGGGCATCTGTGGCCAAAGAGCACCATGGCACAAGGTATTTTCTTCTACTTAAAGGTGGGGTCAAGGACCCATTTCCCAAGCATTTCACCCTATATAAGCAGAGCACCAGGCAGGGAAAAGCTTGTACTCATTGTATCATCGGTGGGTAACCGGCGGCACTAGAGACCGAACCTCGCGCATCTCCCACATGCGAGGTGGATGCTCTAACGACTAGGCAATCGCTGCAGCCCAAAAGCGCTCTTGAATCAGCGCCCCGCATGCACAACATCTGACAGTAGTGGTACGTAGGGCCCATTACCCCCTGTTGGTGTTGCTGGCCTCCTGCTGCATCACTTCCAGGATCTTTTGGCAGGCTGTGGAGCAGTTGTCCGGGTTGCCATAAATTGTGATCACCTGCAGGAAGAGAACACACAGCACTGTCACATTTTACTGGTTTGGTTTATGGGGTTTAACGTCCCAAAGCGACTAAGGCTATGAGAGACGCCGTAGTGGAGGGTTCCGGAAATTTCGACCACCTGGGGTTCTTTAACGTGCACTGACATCGCACAGTACACGGACCTCTAGAATTTCTCCTCCAAAGAAATTCAGCCGCCGCGGCCGAGATCGAACCCGCGTCTTTCGGACCAGCAGCCGAGCACCATAACCACTCAGCCACTGCGGCGGGGCTGTCACATTTTACTTCTGCTCTGGAACACCGTTTCCAAGAACTTTCAGCAACTACTTTGAGCACATGCAAAAAACCCGAGCCCCAGGCAGGTTCGGGAGATGGTGCCATGTCGCAGACAAGGAATGCACAAAGCTTTTCTTAGATACACAAACCCTAACCGTAGTCTGCTGCTTTGATATAATGACACCAACGGCAGTCGTAGCCAGCAACTGGCACCACCTCTTCACCCAGTCTTGAAGTGAACAAGCTTCTTGCTGGTACTTACAGCCGACCGTACAAAAAAAAAAAAAAGTGGGGCGGGGGACACCAGGCAGACCAGCTGATGATCTTCCCCTCCCAATATGCTCAGACAACGACATTTACTGTTTCTCAGAATTCCCAAAATGTGCTGAGGAGCCCGACGTACGCGGGCATCTGCCTCTTCCCGCTTAAAATGCATGCAAATCTGGCAAACTCCACTGCATAATCAAACAGCGCAGTCATTCTCCGTGAACAGTTTAGCCTACAAAACCAGGAGCCAGCCTCCGTACCTTTTCAAGGGAGCCCGCATTCTCTTTTCGGTGGACGTCCACCCTGTGAAACAAAACGGACATTCAGGCAGTGGCACTTGTGAAAGCACAGGAAACAACAGAGCAAAGCAAGCACTAGGTTGGCAAATGTGGACTCGCCATGAAGTTTTGGAATAAAACTTTGCCGAAGAAACTTACCGTATTTACCCAATTCCAACGCGCCCCCGATTCCAACGCGCACCCAATTTACGGCACCAAAAAAAAAAAAAAAATTTAAAGCCCCGATTCTAACGCGCGCCCAATATGCGCCCGAATGAAAAAAAAAAAAAACTACGAGCCCCGCTTCTAACGTGCATGTGACTTCCACGAATGAAAATAATTTGCAACCGTTTTAAGGAGAGATGCGGGTGAAAAAACCGCTATTTTTTCGATAAAGTCGATTTTGTATTTTCTTGCGTTTTGTATTCCCCCAAGCCTCTTCTTTTATATATATAAAAAAATCAAAGCCGATAATCAAGGGGAAGGTAGTAAAAAATGCAATTAAAGCACCCGCGGTGGCTCGCGAAAGTGCGAATTTGACCGAATTTCGTGAACGCGGCATTTCGCTCCACGGCGTCGCCCGCTCTTGAATTTTCGCGGGAAGTAGGCCTACCCATCTTCTACCAGAAGCCACTTCGGCAGCGGCGCAATCTTGATAAAAATACGAAAAAAAAAAGATCGTTTCCCGCCCGAGTCGAGCGTCGCGACTGGCCCTTCAAATCACGTGGTGCGATCGGAGCCCTTCCATTGGCTACGAGCATCCCACCGCACGGACGGACGCAGACGCTCTTTCTTCGTTCTGCCGCCACCGAGACGTGAACCAACGCTTCTGCCCGGGTTTTTCTCCTTTCTCCGCTATGGATGTGACTGAGAAACGAGATTTTCGTTCACGCAAGTTCCTGACAAAGCATCAGTATAGAGGAAGACGCCCCAAGCGCAAGCGGAGAGCTCCGGTGACGGGAGGTTCGTCTGCTGCTACGCGTAACTGCGGCAACGGAGATGCACCATTTGGATCCTTCAAGCTTCTTGCGGAGCATCCATGACTTCGTCAGTGCATCTCAGCGAAAGATAGAGATCTTCGACGGCCAAGACAAGCGTAAAAACGAGCGCGGAAGCGCTGTTATCTGTGAGATCGGCATGATGCACGACCTCGTCAGCGACGCGGCGTGCCCCGCCTGCGGACGATGTTATCTCTCTCTCAGAGAATCGGCCGCAAAACGGAAAGGACTCTCATCGTTTTTGGAGACGCGTTTCTGACAACCGTTGTTTCAACACATTTTTCGTGCCGCGTATCTCGATCGTGCAACGGCAGTGATGAGGCGTCCGCCCGCGGCAGTGCACGGGATACCGTCGCCGTGAACGTGGTCGCTGAGCACGCGACACGCGACCAATGACAAGCGCCACGCCGGTTGAAAATGGCTCTTGCGACGCAAAAAACGACGAGCAAACGTGCTCCCATGTTTGCCAGCAGTTAGCGAGCTCCCACATCGTATAATGGCGATGACAATGGGCAGCTATGGGGACGTTTCGGTTTGCACTCGAATCCAACGCGCATGCGATTTTCAGACGTATTTTCCCCGAAAAAAGGTGCGCGTTAGAATTGGGTAAATACGGTAATTTTTTTTTTTGCACTGAAATTTGTACAATCAAAATCAGGCTGCATAGAAAGACAGCGAATAAATTACAATTTTTGGCCAATATTGCCTTGCGCAAACTTTTGATAATAAATCTTATTGACAAAAGGACAGCTTGGCCAAAGAGCACCGTGGCACAAGGTGGGTTTTGTCTACACAAGCTGGGGTCAAAGACCATTTTTCAAGCATTTCACCAGAGAGAAGCTGGGCAACAGGCCAGGGAAAGACTTGCAGCACCAACAGCACAACCAGTACAGTTCAATCATATTACTAGTAATCGGTTGTGAGCACAGTGCTTTTAAAAATTCATACACTAATTATACTGTGTACAATCATGCTCAATATGACTTGCAACACATCTAGAATGATTTGGTTTATTGGGGTTTAACGTCCCAAAGCAACCCAGGCTATGAGAGACACTGTAGTGAAGGGCTCCGGAAATTTCGACCACCTGGGGTTCTTTAACGTGCACTGACATCGCACGGCACACGGGCCTTTAGAGTGTCGCCTCCATCGAAATTCAGCCAACGCGGCTGGGATCAAACCCGTGTCTTTCGGGTCAGCAGCTGAGCGCTGTAACACTGAGCCACCACGGCGGGGCACATCAGGAATGAATCAAGTGAGGTTTCCTCTACTACATTCATGATCACAGCACACAAAAGGAGTGACACACCGTGCCCTTGACTGCTGGGTGATCTGCCGAATGGTGCCACCGGCTCGGCCAATGATGGCACCAACCATGTCGCTCAGCACAAGTATCCTGCACAGTCCGAAGAAAAGGAATAAGTAAATGCAAAGAGCAGAAGAGCGTTCAGTCATTTCAGGCAATACCCACGCTTGTAATCAGGGCACAGATCACACTTTCTTCTAGCACTACCAAAACCTTCCGCTGTAGTGGCCCCTACACGAAGGCGGCCCAAACATGGTACATTACAGTATGTACAACCAATTTTAAATGCCCCCAAGACACTTGTTTTACTTCTGGGTCCTGCAGTATGGCTCGCACCATGCTGCAGCCCTCCTAACCATTACAGGTGATGGCAATATTAGTAGTAGTAGTAGTAGTAGTAGTAGTACAGTAGAACCCCGTTCATACGTTTTTCACCGGACCGGGAAAAAAAAAATGTAACAGCCGGGAAAACGCAACAGTGAGGAAAGCACCGAAAATTAATGAAAACAATGCAGCTTTGACTTGAAACAATTAATTTCCGCAAATTGACCCTAGGACTTTAAAAAATCGAGAATGGTGGATTGCAGTTTCTTTCGCTCGCTGGAAAGAACAACGCGTTTCTCAATAGCAAAGGACGCATTGCTGTCAGCGTCGCTTTGCGGTGCGGCCACACCGCACGCACGCAGCAGTGCTGTGCAGTTCACGCGCTCACTGCAGTCCACGCTGAAGCGACGTTGTGCACAGCGTCAAGCACTGAAATGTTCGTAGGCTGCTCGCCGCGCTGCTCCGCGTAAGCCGCCCTGGCTGCCTGTCGACTGCGTTTAGTACGTCCAGCTTTTCCTCAAGGGAAAGCCCCTTCCGCTTACTCAACGCTATCACGCCATCAAAGCACAATAAAGATGTTGTGACTGAGAAGGATGAAAAGGAAATTGCACGGGCCCTGCCGACTGGCTCCAGCCGAGCCACCACCGCTGTCACTTGCAGATAGAGGAGAGCTAAAAGATAAAAAGAAAGAGTGAAAGAAAAGACGCGCTGATACCACAGCCGCGCGCCTCCTCCTCACCACCTCCCACGATAAAGATCGGGGCGTTCGGCGTGCGAGGCAGATAGCCATCTAGTGGCGGCCTCTCCAACTCGTGTGCGGCTTCTTGCAGCCAGTTCCGTAGCCAAGCCTGGCCAAGACTCGTCAAAAATCAAAATGCCGGTTGGCGCGCATTGCCCGGTTGGGTTCGGGGAGCCCGGTTGCGACGTATCATGCGGGATCGTTTCCTCGGCTACGACGTAACAGCGGGGTTCCCAATACATTGGATCCTATGGAAGCTATGCCGGGACCCGAAGAAAACGACGTAACAGCCGGGAAAACGCAGCAGTGAGGAACGTAACAGCGGGGTTCTACTGTAGTAATGTTGGTGGGCTCAGCGGAAGCACCACCAAACAGAAGAATAGCGGAAACGAGAAATATTATCACTAGGAGGCAGCAACTACCCATAGACACAAAAGCTGCCTGCCAGCAAAGCACCCAGTGCCTACACTACATCTAAACCGACAGTCAGATAATGAGTCCAGAAAATCTGATGCCAAGAGCAAGCATAGAATGGAAGAGTACACTTCAGTCACATTCCTTTGTGGCCCAGCAGTAACAAGTGGTTCTCAGACTTCATCATCAAGATCATTCCTCAGCATGACTGCCACTGGCCCAGATAGTGGGATAGACATTTCAATCACATCAGCCCAACCACTTTGGGTGAATCTGTCCCTCGAAATCGTGACCAACCTGAGTGGGAAGTCGGACGGCCTCATGGGGGACGCCTGGCTTCCCGCATAGGAGAAGGGCCTGTACATGGGTCTGTTGCCACCACCGCCTGGGCGCAGGTTGTTGCGGCCACCACCGTTGCGCATGTTGCCATCCATGGGGTACTCTGCCTTGAGCACGCTGCCTTCGTACTCGTAGTCCCTCAGCTGAGCCACAGCCCTGCACAGAACAGCACAAGTGCAGGCCAGCAGTGAACACCAGGCCATGTTGCACGCGGAATGTGAATGCATGGTCCCACAAAACAACAAATGCTCAATTACTGCACAGTCAACGACACCGTGACCATAACATGTGCAAGTGTGTGACGATGGCGGGCCTCAAGAAAAAAAAATGTGCCTAAAATCCTCGCTAGCACGGTAAATGTAAAACAGCCCCCTCACTAGCCAGGGACTGGAGCACCTCTCTTTCAGGGGCCCCTGCACTTCTTTCACTTAAGCAGGTGCGCAGGCTTTAACTTTCTCTCTCTTTTCTCTTGGTAGAATTGGTTAAAACCTTGAGTTCTGCCCAGTTTTCAACATCTACATACACAACACTTCCATACGCACTGCTTTTCACTTGAGTTAATACTGAAGTGCATGACTATAAGCTCCTTCAGTCATGCAGTGTCAATGGAGGTGCTGCAAGCATCTATGCCAGCGCCCTTGCCGATGAGCACTTGCCCACAATGAAGTTTCAAAACGTTTTGGGTATGCAAGGGCACTGTCTTGCAAGTCTTCTCTTAAGAGATGAGATTAGAAAGTTTGCATAGATTAGGTGGCTGTAGCTGGCACAAGAAACGAGTTAATTTGAGAGATATGAGAGAGGCCTTTGTCTCGCAGTGGGCATAATCAGGCTGCTGCTGCTGGTGATGATAACAACCTCTGACACTAAGAGTATGGGTAGCAACTTGACATTCTCTGGTAACTTTTTTCGCCCCCTCCAGACTTCTTTACGTCTTTTTTTTTTTTTAAACCTGCGGGGGCTACCATATATCCCTAACATGCAAGTGCCTGTGAGACTTCTTGAAGTTCACATTACAAACAGAAATGCAATACCACTCACTGCGCCCGCATGGCACACTACTTGATTCAGAATAAGTGACAGATGACAAAAAAACAGAATCAAGACAAAAAACAAATGAACAAAGAAAAACAAGGAGGCATACATACTGCTGTGCCTGATCGGGAGTTTCATAAGTTACTTGTACTCGATAGGTTGAGCTCTCGGGCTTGGAAGGAACTGAGGGCAAGAAAAGAAAAAAAAGAAAGAAAAGTGGGGAGGTAAACCAGTGTGTAGAAAAGTAAGACAACTGCGAATTCAATGGCCAAACAAATGAAACCAATGATGCTATAACAAAAAGTACAAAAAATGTGTCAAATAAACCATATCTTGATGGAACAAGGCTGAGCTCACAAAACAGCCCATGTGCAAGCAAAAATTCCACTAGTAGCTACCCTAGCTTCTACACAGCTGACAGACTATTACAGTGCTCCACATCTGGATATAATGAAACACTGAAGATTATGCAGCAATCAACTCTACAAATTTTAAATTATTTAAACATTTGCGATTTAATACACAGTTCTTGCCACAATCAGAACACAAAAAGACTCTTTTTGGCATTTATCGGCACAAAAGCAACATTCCCCGGGTTTTGAAAGGGAGGTTCGCACAGAGAATATAGGAAGGCGAGTCAAATGAAAGTGAGCCAGTGCAAATATATGGCAAACGGGGTACTTTATTTAAAAGTAGTCTCCATGAGAGCAGTTAGACAATTGTCCCACTGACTGACGAGTCATGTGATTACGTCTCTTAAAACTCCTTGGGTTGCTGCTTCAAAAAGTCCGTAACTGACTCTTTCACGTCATCGTCAAACATGAATCTGGTTCCCTGGAGCTGTTTTTTTTTCAACTGCCCGAAAATGTGGAAGTCGCAACAGATAACAGAGATGGCCATAAATTATGGTGTGAACCGAACCGTCACTGATGTTCACATGCTCTGCCAGTTGATCAATGTTTATCCTCAGTTCTTGTCTAATCAGCTCATCAGCCTTTGCAGTTGTGTTGGCGGTGATTACACGGTGGTTTTGACCCGGTCTTAGATCGTCTTTGCAACTTTCATGTCCCTCTTTGAACCATTTGCTCCAACGCTTCACAGTGGCCAATGAAATGCAATGTTCACTGTACACTGCAGCCATACGGTGACTAATTACTTGTTGGGAAACACCTTCAGCTGTCAAAAATCTCCTGACACCATGCTGTTCAACTTTTGGAGCATCCATTACGTCCTGCAACCGTGTTCAACCTAGTGTACGAGAGCAATAAAAACATTTATCCCCACACCTGCGTGTCACTTTCGTAAATGAGGGATGTCTGTGTGCTACGCACATGCCTCGCAGATAAGGGACCAAACCATTAATGTGTGGCGTGGGTTGAATCACTTTCATTTGACTCGCCCTCGTAACAATACAGGGCTGACACGCAGATTGTGTGCCATCAATTTTGCCTACCATGCATTGGGTGGGAGACAGCCATCTTGTATCTTATACCCCTGTCACACGGGCAGTTTCAATGCCCATTGATTCAATGGACATTAAACTTAATGGGGATCGACCAGTGCAACACACACGGCAGTCTTCAATGAGCACTGAACTCGACGTACATCGATTCAATGAAGGTTCGCAAATGGTCATTGGAATCTCAAGGGCCATTGGGAACAACCATGCACTTCACACTTACCATGCATTGAAATAAAGTAAAAAAAAAATGAAACAATTTTTTTTTGGTTTAGAAAGCAAAATTTGATTACATTAGCTAGTTCATAAATATTTTTTATTCAGTATTCTTAATGACAGCTCCATGGAACGTCTGGCAGTCAGATGTAAACAAACTGACTCTGTTCTTGTGTGGTGTGGCGGTGTTCCACTTCATTTTCTTTTTTTTTCACCTCTCAGTGCACTTTGCGACAAACGAGGCCCAGAAGTGCCCACAAAAGCTGCAACAGTAGCAGCTGTGAACATGGCAAAGATGGTCACTGAACTGTGGCAGCTTTGCCAGCAAAAAGTGAATGCTCCTGAAACGAAGTGCGGATCACTGCCCATCACCCCGATATCGCTGTCTCTAGATTATGCCGAATTATGAAGTACTTGGATAGCTTTTTTCCGAAAAAAAAAAAAGCGCTTCCTCCAACATTCCGCTAGTTTTACCCAGCTTCACTTCGTATTTTTTAAAAATGCTGCTACACTTTAGAACCATCTGTCAGATCACACGCTCACAACTCACTCAATGATCATTGAAATTTGCATGTGGCAGCGGTGCATCTGGATAGCCCTGAAAAATTTTCATGGCCACTGGCTCAATGGGTGCCTGTGTGACAGGGGTACTAACCTCAAGGGTGAGAAGCATTAGTATTATTTATGAGTGCATAGAAACAAATATCAGACAGCCTCCGTAGCCCAGCAACAAGTAGAAGGTAGGCATTCACAAGCCAAGGGCCCACCCAGTGCTATAGTAATTTCGGTGAAGCGTAGAGATACAGAGGTGGAACATATGCAGGAGTCAAGGAGCCACTTCATGAAAAAAAAAAAGAGCCCCTTGCATTGTTTTGTCTCTCTCGCACACACAAATCTCTGTTGCTTCCAAGATGCGTGGGACACAGCTATACAATGTAGGAAGACAGCAGTGGCATCTCTCAGTTGATGAACCTTAAGATGCAAGATGCAGGGAGTCTAATGGCAATATTCATCCAAATCTGCCATGATATGCAAGTCACGACACCTTTCAATCAAAACCTTTCCTCGGTGCAGTGCCTGTTGACCAACTAAGCACATGTAGCAGTTGCTGGCTGTCCCTCTGGCCATCTTCCCACTGCTGCCCACCACTGGCTCACCAAGCTGCGAACTGCAGAGCACAGCATCCTTGAGACCAGGCAGAGAACCCACCTAGTTCGAGGCTCTGCACTGTGCCAAAGGTTGACAGAAGCTGGTGGACCTGTTCCCGCTGAACATGGCTGGGAATGTTGCCCACTTGCACCCGGTTGCCACGACTTCTGGAACAGGCAACAACAATTACACCCGCAACCGTCATCAAAACTGCACACCCGTGGGCAAAAGCAAAGAAACCGTGCCACACTGCTCCAACTCCACTCGCAGACTACCAACGACAACTGGCAGGTTTCACCGTGTTCATTCACAAAAGCACAGGTAGTATTTATCCCACTTTCGTATACAAACGCCCAGGCTCTCACAACACGTCAAGGTAAGGTGGATGCAAATGATGCCAAAACAGCGAAGAAAATTGAACTTGTTTGTTTTTTGCAAGACAAATATGGCTACGATAAACAGTAACTGTGCCACATAAGGTGCCAATGACTGAAGCTGTTAGTTTCCAAACACTTCAACACAAATGCTGCACCTGCTTTAGAGAATGTGCCGTGTGTTTGAAATGCTTTGAGCCAACACTTCAACACATGAACACAGATAGCAATTTATAAGTGCTCGTGTGGGCACCGTGGGTGAGGTGAAAACGTCTGGGCTTCTTTGACAGTACACCAATGCACTTACTAAAGCCTACCTTTTGCCCTCTCTCTTTTCTCAGCCCAATATACCAGTGACATAATGTGCCGAGGGATCAAAGCACCAAGAGAAAAAAAGGACCCAAGAAAAATTTAAAAATTGCTCCTGGATTTGTTTTTAGGAAGCTGCGAATTCAGCAATACCAATTACGATATTACAATAAAAGTTTTCGGTATGAAGTGCCTGGCCGCTGCCAGCAACAGCAGCCAAGAGTTGCATCAAAAAGAAGGCTTTGGTCACTATGGGCCAAGTATGTCAGCACGCATGCTTAACAAATGCAGATATACTTGTTTAATGATCGCTTTGAAAACGCAGCCACGCGAGTAAAAACAGCTCCAATTGTCACCAAAACATATCAATTAAAAACAATTTCCTCTCTTCACCTGCTCTCATGTTAAAAAGTGTGGCTTGAAAAACAAAAAAAAAGTATATGGCTGTACAAATGCCAACAGCCCCAGGTTACCTTTCCTCACTAATAATTGTATATGCCATAGTGACAACGTCATGCTGAAAGACAGACCGTAGTGATGACTCCAAATTAATTTAGGCCACATGGGGTTTGCTGATGTTCACCAAGTCACAGCACAGGGGCGTTTTTGTATTTTGCCTTCGGTGAACCATGGCCACTGGAACCACAGTCCAGCCCAAAGAACTCGTGCTCAGAAGCTAAATATCATAGCCACTGGGTCACCATGGCAGGTCAGCTTGCTCGTTTGCAAGATAGGATGTACCACTGGTATATACTTAAGGCCCTTACTTTTGGTGGGTAAAAACCAATTCACCATTTTCTTGAATCCCAAACAAATTTTTAAAAAATCTGGTTAGAGCGAATTTCTCCCCAGAAATGAGCCTTCACGAAATGCTGGTGTTCCAGTTCACAAAGCTGAAGACACCGCAAAAAAAAAAAAAAAAGTGAATATCTTGCACTTATTGGTGCTTAGTGCTTATTTTGGTCAACTAGGTATCTTAAAACCCTTTTTTAATGCTTCTTGGTCCTTTTTATGAGGCGGATGAATTTGAGGATAAGTTCAAAAAGGGTGATCTAGAAGCGAGAGGCCAAAACACTGCTACCAGCAAGACCAGTTATCGCAGTCACAGTACGAAGTGCTAACCATATATTAACAACACCCTAGTCCAAGGACATCACAGTTATCACAGTCCCTGTACGAAGTGCTACCCATATATTAACAACACCCTAGTCCAAGGACATTCCGAATTTAAAATCGTTGCTATGGTGTTGAAAGTTTTCGCATTGTACAAATAAAGACAGGTCGCGGTCTTGCTCTTTGACACAAGACTGCTTCAGAGGAGACTGGTACTGTATGGAACAAAATAATTGTAATCGATTGTGGAAATCTTTTAGTGAAACCGTTGTTTATGAAAAATTGAGCAAAAATGGGGTATTTTGTGTCAAGCAGAAAAACAAATTTACAGTAAACTGTCTTTTGCTGCAAACGCCGACCCGAAAAAACGCAAACTGTGGAAATTTTTTTTCTGATTAACCGTAATGTCAGCCCAGATTTACCCCCTCAATTCCGGAAAACAAAACCCGGAAACGAAGGGCTCTATGTATACCGCAACACAAATTCTAGAGGCCGTTCTCGTCACCATCTTCACTCTGCTGAAAGGCAAATCCACACGTCACATTGGGGTGCATCCCTGACGGCTCGGGTTCTGATGTACCTTCTGTTCTGCGGTGCTGACTGTTGCGGTTCAACCAGCAGCTGCGATCCCATGAAGGAGTGTCCTACAAAGGCAAGCACAGCCAAGTTTCAGTATGCATGCCGGCTTTCCCTCGAAACACAGCCAACAATGCTGGATTCAATGCAATGAAAAAACAAGCCTGCTCCCCTATATGTATCAGCAGCGCGAACACCACACAGGAAGAAGAAGGAGAAGAAGGTAAAGAGCGCTGAACTTCCAACTTTTATTTGAGCAAAAACTGAACCCGCACTTTTATACACATACCAGGTAAAATCCCACCAGGGGGGGGTAATCAAGGCGCGCAATCGAATTGGAACCAACACAATGTCCAGGGCATCAATATGATAACTACTATCGCACTATACAAAGACTTCCATGAAATGAAGCACGAATGACATGCGGAAAAAAAAGACAATGTAAAAACAGGGTTGAGTGTGCGCAAATGGAAAAATGGAAACACAGATTTGAGGGTGCGAATTTTGCTAAAAGCAAAAAAAAAAAACATGAGAAGGCGAGACACGGTAAAAACGTAAGCGATGCGAAGGGATGAGCGCCAACAATTAACACGGCGCCAACAATTAACATGGCTCCCCTGTTCCTAGGTAATTAACTGCCATTCAAAGATACATACTGATGCAGGCACACAAAAGCAGTTGCCAAAATACACACACCATCACTTTCCCTGGCCTATCTATGTCCACTGCAGGACAAAGGCCTCTCTCGTTGGCCCCTCATCTGCTGTCTAATCTCATCTGCCCCCCTCCCTCGTAACGCTTGCCCTTGCCTGAAATCCACTCCCTTATCCTAAGGGACCATTGGTTATCTTCTCTTCATATTACAATCTCTGCCCATGCCAATTTCTTCTTGATTTTCACTGGGATATCATTAACTCTTGTTTGTTTTCTGACCCATCCTGCTCTCTTCCGGTCCCTTGCCATTACAGCAATCAGTTTCCTTTCCACAGTTTTCTATGCTGTCCTCAATTTAACTTAGCCTTTTCGTAAACCTACAAGTTTCTGCCCCACGGAGAGTACTGGCAAGATGAAAGTTCCCTCTCAAGAGATGCTAAATTATAAACTGTGGGGTTTCCAGTCCTCCATTGACACTTGGGCTATAAGGGACACCACAGTGGAGGGCACCGAATGAATTTTAACCGCCCTGGGTTCAACACAGCACACAGGCATTTTAGCAAGGATAATGGTAAGCTGCTATTCATGACCATAGAGTATGTGCCAAATGCACTCTACCCCATTCTCACGCTCCTAGCAATTTCACTTTCGTGGTTCGGATCGGAACAGAATGCACACGTGGTGATATACAAACAACAACCAAAGGTTACTTTGAAGGAGTGAAGTTTGGTGGCTTCGGCTAACACAGTTTTTCGAGGACAACAATCCAAGACTATTCACCCAGGCCAGCGCACTATGCTAATAGTACTTCATTGTTATACACAATCTGCTTCCCTCCTGTGCAAGTAAATCACCACCAAGATTGTCTAGCAAGCTCTCAGTCTTCAAATAAATGCATATGGTTAGCCCCGAGACACAAAAGCATCATGCCAACGAAGCACATAACTCAATGCTGCATCTGGGACAACAAGCAACATGACCCAGTCGCAAGGAAAACCTGCCAACAGCCAGGCCATATGAAATAAAAGAAGACTATGCATATAGATGGTTTGCAGTGATGTTACAACAGCAGCTATGATGGCGAAGCAAGAATACAGTGAGTACATGTGCATTTGTCTAATCTGCTTGTCACTGCCTGCTCTGTGGACACCATGTCTGGTGCACTGGCATGGTGCTAGTGATGTCATGTGCAAGCCGTCTATACAGAACTGTGCCACAGGCTCACATGAGCAACTTTTAAACAGCATCAATGATTATTCTCACATGGGACACTTCGCACAGAGTGTACCAGAGAGCAGAAAAGCCGCCGGTACCAGTATGTGTGCCTGCTGTACTGACCTACCATAGCCAGTACAATCCTGCAATTAACATTCAATGTCAACCAACAAGAGCCCTGTGTGATAGCTGATCGTGCTTACACTAGCCACATTGCGCACAAAGAAACAACTCAAGAAGCCGATATACCGAGAAAACGGAATTTTCTTGCGCATCAAAGGCAACAAATTTCAGCACTATAACAAGCAAGGTTTGCCATCATTAGTTTTTGTAATATGAAACCGTTCAGGCATCGAGCGCAAAACGTGACGAAACGCCATCGCGTTCATATTTAACTTAGCTGTTTAGGTACGCTTCCTCTTCGTAAGTACACTCGTTCCCAAGGGAGACATCACTCTCGTTGAACAGCATCACTGCGCCGTCGTGGTTCAGCTTTTCCGGACCAGCGGTTTTCACGGTCTACACTGACGCCGATTTCCCGATGACTTCAACGCTGACTGATCCTGACACGCCCATTATCACCATTCCCACGAGGGCTCCTATCATATCGGTAGGCGAAATCGACGGCCCGAAGGAAACCGTCTCGCATGTGTGTCATCTTATCGTCCGTGCACTTGCACTAGTGCGGGCCACATTCTCGGGCTTAACAAGATAATCTCATGCCTCGTGCGCGTTTCCTTCTTTTCAATATGAGACGAGTGTGGAGAAGCAGCGCAGTTTCCATCATTAACCCAGTCCGAAAAGCACACCGGCAGCCTTTTGCCGGTCAATTTTTAGAATATAGGGCGGCGAATAAGATCTCTCACGCAAAAACGCCGAACGGCAAAGTTGGCGAGCCCCGAGCCAAACACGAGCATGAGATGTGAAGCACTAAGGTCGTTGCCTCTAAAATAAGTTACGGAATATCTAGCGCCGCACGGCGACCGGCGTTCCAACGAGCAACTAGGCAGCGTAGGTGAAATGGCACAGTAACAACCCTGAACAACTGTTCCGTACTAGTAACTACAAGGGCATGTGCCGATATCACTTGTTGTGCATCCCGGAGTCGATGTCAAGCGCTAATTTAGGTCTATTTTCAGTGCTTTTGGCTAAGCCTAACCTACAAGGTAACCATGTGAGTGGCCGAGTTCTGCAGGAAGGCCGACTAGACGACGCGCGCCGGCACCCGAGTGGCGCCGACTTCACACACGTTGACGCCATTCGCCCGCTGCTAAGAGGTGCGACAGGCGCGAGTACTGCACAGCATCTGCAGTGGAAACGTGACGAGGTGCCACCTCCTGGCCACGCCGGCCGGAGAATTTAGATTAGGCGCCATTTTGAAGGGAGTCCATGCAACCTGCGTTTCTGAGCGACCCCCTCCAACATGAGTCAACAGTCGGCACGCTACGTTTGCTACATGTGCGCCTTGCCACTGTCAGAGCACGCAGGTATATTGATGTCTTACCGTTCAGTGTCTCGATGGCCTTGCTAATCGTCAATTCGTCAGCGCACTCGACGAAAGCGTAGCCCCCCTTCTTCACGAGCACAGATTTAGGAACAGCGCCGGTTTGCTCATGAAACAGTTCTCGGATAGATCCTTCGTTTACGTCCGCCGGTAGATTGCCGATGTAGAGCTTGTTCATGGTGAAGACACTGATCTATTGAAACAGTTTTGAGGCGGTATGGGATGAGGAAAGAAGAAGAGAAAGAATAATAAAAGAAAAAAAAAGCTAACAGGCCGACGGTGCACAGAAAAATGCTAGTGCGAGTGCCGCCTCGCGTCGATCGCCTCCCTCTTGGGGTAATCTAAAAGGTGGAATGAACTAACCCACGTGGCCAAAAATTTTTGTGTGCCTTGTTTCCGCTACAAGTAGTCACAAAACAAAAGTTATAAAATTATTTAGCTCAGTGAAAAAGTACAACATAAACTAATGCGAGCCGTTTTACTATAGATTCAAACAACTTGCAATTGTGCTGTAAATGGCGTCTGCTACGCGCTCCTTGTGTATCATCCATTGAGAAACTGGTAACTGTTCGGAATAAAAGACAAAAAACGCGGCATATCTTTCTAACGCGAGCAGCCTTCATGAAGCTACGTGAGAGAAGAAATGAAACTTGCCGTAGTCACTACGCACCTTGAGTGAAGCAACGGGTGATCGAAGAAATTCAGCGGCAACATTTCGCAAACAGAACGCTGCAAACAGCGACATCCTGCTGGGGCATCGCATTGCGCGCTTAGTTTACGCCCTGAAGCACCGCACGAGCCCGCGATCATGTGAGCGCCCGCTCACTCCGTGAGCTAATTCTCGAAGGGTCTTGCAATGGAATGGAAATTATGAGCGCGAGGGCTTCCACAAGTGTGCCACGACTTCACGCGCTCGCGAGCAAAAACGAAACTGCACACACTACGAAACCATGGCCTCGGGCTCATACTAGCTCGACTCCACTGCAAGTTTTTATTTTGGCTCCATTCCCCCACCCCACCTCCACACACACGTACTCCCGTTTAGTTACATCAAAGCAAGGATGAGATGTTCACCCTAAGCCAATGAAACGCCTCAGCAGAGTTCCCGATTTTTTTTTTTTTCTTTTCGGCACCCCTCGTTGTTCTCCTGTCGACTGTTCTCCCGGCTTGGTCACATCAGGCTCGGATCTGGCCGCTGCGGCCGCGTTTCGATGGAGGCTAAACGCAAAAGGCGCCCGTGTGCCAGGTGGTCGAATCGGTTGCTGAGGCACAGAAAACATGCGGAGAGCAAGACTAGGTTCCGTCATTTTCAGTGCCCCCGAGGCCTCCAAGTTTGCCCCCAGGACTTCCAGCGCCCCACGTCTCAAGCGCACGAGCTTTCCCTCTATCATTCAGGTGTCATGCAGTAGTTTTTTTTTTTAATCTGAAATTAGCCAGAAATAAACAGCGTGGCCGAGAACTGTCGAGATAGAGGCGAAAGGCAAAGACGCTCGTGTGCTCGATGTCAGTGCACATGGTCTCAGTTCTGTTGTTTAGTTAGCCTTTGAAAAGATGGCACATACCCACATGGGGGATCGGCCAAGAATCGGGAGGCAAAGGTTGCGGTTCTGAAGCCCACCACTATACCTTTTTTCTCTCCCACCTTCCTCCCTTTTCTAACGGCACGGTTCGGGTGTCCATCGATATTGGAGACAATAACTACGCCATTTCCTTTCCTCAAAAACCAATTTTTAATTTTCAAGGGCGTGCTAGATACCTGCCTGAACAGAGGTCATTGAAGGTTATCTTTAGATAAGTTGGGGAGGAGGAATAACCGCAAACTTGACAGGACTGAAGATCGAGATGAGGACAGGACGAGCGGTACCGCTCGTCCTGTCCTCTTTTCGATCTTCAGTCCTGTCAAGTTTGCGGTTATTCCTCCTCCCCAACATGTCTGACCAACTGGCCCAAAGCTTCCCCCTGTTGAATCTTTAGATAAGTATCGAGGCTGACTACATTCTTGAAGAAAAAAAAATTGCGATGGGCACTAAATGTCCTTATACGTGCCGTGAATGCAAAGACATTAGACCTAAAAGCCTTTACCATAGATCACCTAACGACTATACTTCTTGCCCATGGTATACTGTTATAACTATCTTATGGAATACTGGTAATGTCATATGAGACCATGGTGACATCAATGGAGGTTTTGTAGACTTTTTCTGGACACCAGCAACGCTGGCGGGCTTCGCTGCTAAAGAGCCATATAATGCTTTTGCATTAATAACATTAAAAACTCCCGATGTTGTTGCACGTCGTAACTGATGCTTCCAGTGTTCACCTCCTTGTTAAAACGAGTGTTTTCAGGTTTATTACGGACACCTATACCAATTGATACATCTACAGGTGTCATTTCCCATGAAAAACCTGGTAGATCCCAGAATAATAGAAGACTAGAAAGTGACCAGGTCATGGATCACACGAAAGTTTCCTCTTTCTCCAACATATAATGGAATTTGCATAGAAGTGCTAACATAGACGTAGATTGTCAATGCAAGTAAACAAGTTCTAGGCAGTACCAAGGATAGCAGCCCTATAAAAATTAAATGCTGCAGTCATGTCGGAAATACAATCTAGGGAAGCAGCTATCTGCTAATTCACTATTTATGATGGACTGACTAAATGGCCGAGAGACTGCCCTAGCATGCAAATGTGGGGGGCAGGCAACACCTAGCATACCATGAGTCTTGAGTAGAGTGCAAGCTACAAATGCAAGGCAAAGGTTGCCAGGCTTCCACTCTACTAGAATGGGTTGCATGATAAGAATTTCTGGCACTTGTCTGGCCAGACGACAAAGCGTACAGCACACATGTGCTAATGATGCAACAGATGCCAGCTGAATCACTTTCATTACATTTACTGCAAAAATACTCGTGGCAAGACACCCAGAAGGGATTTTCATACCACTAGTTCCTTGGAGTGCTTTCAGAGTTCAACAAGCATCGTAACTTGTGTACTGCTCAACCCTGATCTTTCCTTTACTTTGCATTTCGAGACCAATCGAATTGCAATTCTCTCTACAGCCACTCAATATAAATTGAATTTTGACATATTTTTGAGGTACTGTGCATTTGTTTTTTAATGAATATTAAGCACGAAAAGTGAAGTCAAAACACGTCTGTGTCCTCCAATTCTTATAAAAAGACATCAAGGATCTCAGACGCCAAAAAATGTGAACTCCTGTTTTAAGACAGTGCATATTACAAATTAATGAAATTTATCATCGCAGTGCTTAGAAGTTCATATACGCCACAGGCTTACATGCTTTCCTTCATTTCATAAAAAGTTTGATGGCAAGATCTAAGTGGGAAGTGGCACCTCCACAACCGAAGAGAATAAACCAAATAGCAGCGAATAAGCAACATGATGCGCTAACCACACACTACGGACACTCATTACACACAAGTACGCAGTCGACCCAAGAGTGTGTTCCATTTTATTATCTTTGTTGAGAAAACGGCAATGCTAAGACAGGGACCAAGGCAGTACAGTAGGCAACAGTGAGTGAAGTGGAGGGAAGGCCACAATCATTTTGGTCTGTTGTTCTGGGCATCGGCCATGACCCTCTTGCGCAGGTGTTCCTTGTAGGAGAGGATGTCGCCCTTCCACTTGGTCACTGTCTGGTTCTCACACACCCAGATCTCTTCGGCCACCCGGCTGATGAGCCGGAAGTCGTGGCTCACCAGTACCATGCCACCGTCAAACTCAGCGATGGCCTCGGCCAGGGCATCGATGGTCTCCATGTCCAGGTGGTTAGTCGGTTCGTCCAGAAGCAGCAGGTGTGGTACCTGCCATGCCAGCCAGGCGAACACGACGCGGCATCGCTGGCCGTCTGACAGCTGTCGAATTGGGCATATCTGGTGCAGGGGAGATGCCAGCAGGTCAACACATTGCTGCTGCTACACAGCCACACTCGTGGCACATCATCATCATCATCAGCCTGACTACGCCCACTGTAGGGCAAAGGCCTCTCCATGTGTCTCCAATTAACCCTGTCCTTTGCCAGTCGTGGCCACCCTATCCTCGCAAACTTCTTAATCTCATCTGCCCACCTAACTCTCTGCCGCCCCATGCTATGCTTGCCTTTTTTTGGAATCCACTCAGTTACCCTTGAGGACCAGCAGTTATCTTGCCTTCGCATTACATGCCCTGCCCAAGCCCATTTCTTCTTGATTTTGACCACGATGTCATTAACCAGTGTTTGCACATCTTGAATTGCATTAAATCCCTTTCCTGATGTCTCCTTTATACACAAAACAATCATGTTATCACTGTGCAACTACTGCTACTGCTGTAGCCAGGCACGAAGTACTACACACAGCAGAGTGTATAGAGCCCCTCAGTCTTGCTTTTCTTTTCACCCAAATACCTGGGGTAAAAACTGCTCTATACATTAAGGGGGGACACTGGTCTTGAAAAGAAAATTTTATTAATTCAGTCATAACTATGAAATTTTCAGGGCACATGTATTTTTGTGCGCTGATTTTAGATGTGTCATTTAATTTCATGTAAAACAATTCCTTGAGCACTTATGCACTTTTTATGCAAGTATCTTGCGGAGAGTTTTGAAGAAAATTTGCTGCAGGAAATTCACTGAAATGTATGCCATTGGGTTCTCTTGACACCAAGGAATACAATAAGGGTAAAATTATCATCCTGGCTCTCATAGAACATGAGTTATAGGGTACTGAAGCTGCCACTTCAGAAACAGGAATACACACTTTCCTTCTCATTTCTGAAGCGACAACTTCAAAACTCTATAACTTAAGTTCTATGATAGGCAGGAAGACAATTTCACCCTTATTGTATTCCTTGGTGTCAAGAGAACCCAATGGCATACATTTCAGCGAGTTTCCCGCAGCAAATTTTCTTCAGAACTCTCTGCAAAATACTAGCATAAAAAGTGCATAAGTGCTCAAGGAATTGTTTTACATGAAATTAAATGACATATTTAGAATCGGCACACAAAAATACATATTTCCTGAAGATTTCGTAACTGTGACTTCATTAATAAAAATTTTTTTTTCAAGACCAGTGTCCCTCCTTAATATAACAAGCAATACTTGGTAACAAAGTAGTCCAAAATTAAAAATTGCACTCCACTGCTCTCACAGGCGTGAACAATGCTGACCAATGAAAACCTAAAGGTCAAAATCGTTCTACTACTACTGAAACGAGGCAGTTGCCAAGGCTCCCCATGGTCCCAATTACTATCCACTTTTTGCACTAACAAAATGTCCCTCCCATCCCACTCACCTGTTGCCTTCCAGTGAGGCCATAGCGTCCAATGATCTTGCGCATCTCCTCTTTCTCCTTGACCTCGGGGAAGCTCGACATCATGTACTCCAGGGCAGACATGTTCAGGTTCAGTTGTTCCGACAGGTGCTGAGCAAGGTTTCAAGGAAAAAAAAACAACAAGAAGGGCTCTCAAAATATGCACACACCATTCTATGACTATGCGTGTGAGCACGGCCTTTGTGGATGAGGTTGCAATACTGATATTTGCATGGTACCCTAGCAATACGGTACTCAGCCCAGCTGGGCAGCCAGTCACAGCAGAAACAGTGACGACAGAGGGCCAATTTGCGTAGTTAGGCTAAATGTGAATTAGGTGCACTAGCACATTGGTTTTTCACTTCGGTTCCGGCGTTAGGATCTACTGTACGTAGACAGAAGTTGTTCGGATAGTGGTAATGGTTTAATGCCCACATATGCGGAACTGGTCCTTCTCTGCTTTATGTTCACAGATCCCTGAGAGTTCATACACCATACCTGATGAAGTGTTGCAGCAGTTAAGCAATGCGCCACTGCCTTGCGAAGGCTTTACATTAAATGCCAACTACTACCCTTGTCCATGAGGGTGTTGAAGGCAAAGGCATACACAAGAGGGAACGAGATGAAGATGAACCCTGTACTAATGAAATTTTTCTGGCAACAAATAATTTGACTTTCTGGCCCAAGGTTACAAAATTTATGGGTTTCATCTGAAAAAAAAAAAAAAAAATCTCTTCAGACTGCAATCCCTAATATATATATATGAAAAATTTCTGTAGTAGACCACTGGCCCGACAGGAAAAGACGACCAGAAATGAAAAGCAGAACTTCATACAGTCGACGACCGAAAATTCGGACGCCTGATTTTTTGGACATGCTGGACGATTCGGACTTTTTCGCGGCACCGCAACATGGTCCATAGAACCAATGTGTAAGAGCACTTGAAATTTCGGACGCACCGCACTGACCACTCGATTTTTCGGACCTTGTTTGCACTCGCCGCCAGTACTCAAGCCGCCATATAATGTGTACAGTGGAACCTCATTAACTCAAACTGCAGGAGAGATTGAAAACTTGATCAAACAAAACGAAATTCAAGCTTAAAGGGAGCCTCTTAACTTGCGACGCTGAAATTCTGCGCGAGTCGGCACATTGCGCTCGCGTGTTTTTGAATTCGCACTGCATGTTCCTGAATGTCTTCCGCTGCACGAACTTGAACCGTAGTCTGAGTTCACGGAACTCATCTGTGCTGAGTCTTTCGTCCCGAATACGGAACGCGAATACGATCGCGGAGGCTACGCACACGCCGTGGACTCCGCGATCGAAGCGTGCTTTGGGCGCGCCGCCTGCTCCGGCGCCGCGCCGTTCGCGGAGGCCACGCGTGCGCACAGGAGTTTCCAAGTGCCGTCTAGGGATGGCGCCCGAGGCCTTGATCGTCATCATCATCAACTTTTTTGTCCGCAGCGATTTTCCGCTATTCACATCGGCATCAGTATCGCCAGCTGCAGCCTTTTGAGGCGTATTAGCGCGTTCGTTGTAATAGTTGTAATTGTGGCTTTCACGGTCTGCCGCCGAGCTTCGCAGTTTTAGCGTGATAGGTGCTTAGGTTACAAGCCTGAGAGTTAGCTCTCGAACACGGTAAGCGTGCGGCGGACAGAAAATTCGACGTGGCCGAGAAGTGCGTCCGATGATAGTGCAACCAAAAGAGAAACACAAGCTGCAAAAAGCGCGCTTTCCGAGGCAAGCCGTGCGAGTTTCCCGAACTGGAAGAAGAGCTGTTCCTCTATGTAATGGAATTTCGGAACAACGGCTACGCGTTGACAGCGGACATGCTGCGCGGCTTCTTTTGGGATGAGGGTGCACCAGAGCACAGCACCAGCTCAAGAGTCTTAAATTCTCCGCGAGTGGCGATTGAACGTAGAATAAATGTCGCTCATTCCCTGATTGGTGTGTTTTTACTTAAAAAAAAAAAAAAATTCGCACATCGCCTGTATGGGCTGCACCCCAAAAATTGGCCCTCGAATCTGGAAAAAAAAAAAGTGCGGCCCTTATACGCGTTTATACGGTATTTCGCGCGGCGAAATATAGTCATGAGGAGCTTTAGAATGTGTGCAATACAATTGGCCACTTTCTCCGGCATAGTGGTAATAAGTTAGTGATTTTTTCGGTGAAATTTGATTTTCCGGACTGCCCGATTTTTCGGTCGTTTTCGCGGTCCCTAGAGAGTCCGAAAAATCGGTCGTCGACTGTATATGAAAAATTTCTGTAGTAGTCCACTGGCCCGACAGAAAAAGAAGACCAGAAATGAAAAGCAAAACTTCATAGGTACATGAGAGGACTGAATGTATGAGAGTGAATAATATATCATCTAAACAGAGTAGAGAGCAATAAAGTAGTCGGCAACAGCTGTGGTTTGACTTTACCAAATGTTAATTTGATTTGCCCAGAATCCATACTTCCATGCTTCAAAAAACTAGCAAAGATAGACTTTCCTGTTGCTTTCAACTGTTCGGCGTAACAATGCCCTGTTAAGCGATCCAAAGTGCGTACAACGATCAGCCACTATAGAAGCCAGTGTCCTGGCTGTCGATGGGATTTCCAGACAGCCACATGTGATAACACCCGAGATAAGGTGTTTGTTCTTGCTCCCTTCCAACCTGCATTCACCACCCATTGGAAGTTGCGCAAAACCAGAAAGCACAATGAACCTCTCAACACATTTATCAGGGATTATCAGCAATCATGTATGCATGTTACGCCTCTTCCTTACAAATGAATGGCATTAAAATGCTCACAATGTGCAGAAGAACAGAGCCCTGAATTGAATATGCAAGCACAGGCACTAATAATACCGTTGTCTACTTGCGTACGGGCAGCACTTTTTTTTCCCGCAGTTTTGACGGAGTGCAGACCTTGCATGGAACCGGCATTTTTCCGTTAAATTTTTCCCACAGCGGAGCCCCGACTATGTGTCCCTCTTTTTCCATGCTGTGACGTGCTTTTTTATGATGAATTAGTGCAGTCCTGGTGAATCCTTCAAATACACAATGCATTGAAAGTATGAGTGAAGGGACATGCGCTTCACGATTGGCGCGAATTAACTGCATAAAGTAAAGCAGGTTGCTAGATCAGTTTAGTGGCAAACATCACGCAATTCGAAGTTAAGATCAAGATCCCTGAAGTTCGAGCTCTTGACTGACAGAAATGACGCCTTGGCCAACGGCCCGGAGCAGCGTGCCGCATGGACAACCCATGGCAGTCGGTGTGGGTGGCGTTCACCTGCCTACTTTTCTGTGCACTTCATTGTTGAATGCCTGGCTGAAATCAATTATACATTAATTTATTGTGAGGTTATTGTGCGATGGTAAACTGGTAACAAGGTTAGACCATTTATAGTAAACTTCGACTAGAACGAAAGCACTTTCACCGCGTCTTCGATGTGAAGCATGTTAGGCCTAGTGACACCGGGTGAATGATGCGCTACTATGGCACATATTGCCAGAGCCTGGTGGGCAGCGCTTTGTTGCAAGGAAATGCAATGCAAGCATAGGTACTCCCCATTCTAGTTTTTTGCGCAGCATAATGTTTTGTCCTTTCTGTTGCGAATTCCGAGTGCACAAGACAAGTCAGCAGCGCTGCAGCACATGTTCTCGGGTCCAGATCGAGTCTAGTGCGCGGGACAACATATGCGTGGTCGTACCGAGCGTCGCAGACAGTTATCTATCAGCTCCAAGCATAATATACCATGTGGGCAAAATTATGCACACATGAAGCAATCTGCAAAGCCAAGTTTGGGGCAGCCTTTACAAGAGTATCTACGGTGAATAAATACAAGAATAAATTGCCAAAGCTGGCATATTGCATGGCTCAAGTTAAAATGTGTTAACAGAGCAGCGTCAGCAGCAACGACGACACCAATGATACATTTTGGTGTGGTGCCACGTCCACTCCGAGTATACACTCACACAGAAGATACCTAACACAGTCTGCTTTCTTACCTGGTGGTATCTGGCAATCTTCAAGTGTGAGTGAGTGCGGATGAGACCATCATTAGGCACGAGCTGCAATGAGAAAGCAACAACAATGAATGCACACAACAGTTCACACAGGCTGGTAGAGAGATACTCTGCCATGCATTGACACTGTCAATAAAGTCAGAGCCTGCCTCAGGGCAAGCACTACAGTAAGCCAGCAAAGAATTCCCATTGCACATTGGACTATCATTGAATTTCGCTCAAGAATTCCAAATTTCGTGCCCAAAGGTTGCCACAGAACACACCGAAACATTTGCGCCACCTCCAGCAAGCACTGGTTGGACAGATGAAGCGTGAGAGACCAAGGACGACACTCACCTCTCCACAGAGTAGCTTTAGGAGAGTAGACTTGCCGGCTCCGTTAGGTCCCACAAGAGCCACCCTAGTGTCCAAGTCTATACCAAACTCCAGGTCCTTGTAGATCCAAGGCTGCACACAAACACCGCCACAGGAAAAGGGTCAGAATCGGAATGCTCCGCTAAGCCCATGACGCTAAGACATGCCCTCCCATTAGAACGCAGCGGCAACAAAAAAAAAGTACAATGCCAATGAGAAGAAAGAAAAAGAGAAAAGCCAGTTTCTCTTATCAATGCAACTAGGAGTAAGCACGAAGAGGACTGTGGTTTGCAGCTCAACGCCACCTGGTGCTACACAAACTAACTTGGCAGCATTTTAGTAGATGTTGCCACACTCCATTAGAGCTCAAAATACAGAAGAACCTTGATGATACAAATTCATAAAATGCCCTGGTCAGCGGGCATTGTGTGCTATGGGCAGAAACTCGTCTTTACAAACAACCCGTCGCCCAACTGTGGATGCAAACGCATGAGCCATGGTTGCACTCTTGAGCACCGAGTACTTCCTGCCTGTACATCGCCAATGCCACAATTGCCAGTCAAGCGATGTGCACCATGATCAGAGGCACGCAGCTTGTACATCACCGATGCCACACGACCGGCACAGCGCCAATGTCACGAGCCACACCTGGCATGCAGCTGTAAGTAAACCCCTGTCGGCAGAAAACTGACTGCATAAATTCTGCAGATGAATTCTGTTTGTTTTGGAAGATACAAATTTAGGATGACAAATATTTTTTGTGGCCCCGTGAGATTTGCATGATCGAGATTTGATTGTACTAACACTTAAGTTTCGTCTTCACAGGCTGTCGATGCAGGCTGCTGATGCTGATCCCAAGCCCTCTACATTTACAAGAACCGAGCCAAGCAAGCTCCACCGGTACACTCACCCCATCATCGCTGTATCTGAAGGACACGTTCTGCACCATGATCACCGGTGGTGGGATAGGGCCGCAAGACGGGAAATAAAACTGCACCGTCTGCAGCAAGGAAGGAGGAAATACACAACACTAGAGTTAAAACAGTGCACAAAAAGACTCTCAGAAAGATTAGAAAATATGAAACAACCTAAATATTGAGCCTACAAAGTTTTGACCCCCACCATGCAGAGAAGAGAGCTCTACGACCTTTGCATGCCATGTGGCGGAGCCTCGCAGTGAATGCATGCACTCCACTATTTCTACAACTGGCTTTCAAAGCTGGGCCAATAAAATAGCTTCAGCACACTGCTGCAGTATGGCATGCACATTCTGGCCAAAAATGATCCCCTTCCAATCGGCAGTCATCAGATTCGATAAAGCCATTTTTTTAGTTGGCGATACCTACGACAACACCACAAAACCCCAAAAACTTTTTGTGTGTAGCTATCGCTGCAAATTGAATTACGTGCTCTTGCTTTCGATCATTCAGTGATAAAAAAATTCAGACACTTCATTAACTAAGCCCCAAAGAAAAATTCGCCATGACCCAAACCTTCTAAGCCAATCATCATGCAAGCCCCACAAAGAGATAGCAGGAGCAGCTTGGCACACGCAACACGCAAGCCAAACAGTCCTTCCTAATGAGCATTATACTCTCGCTGCCGCGTAGGTATGATGGACAGCGCAAACTATAAGAACAACAGAGTCCTTGCAAAATGCTCGCAATTATAATCATTTCTGTTGCAGGCCAATAAAAGAGAAAAAGGGGTCACCATCAGCTTGGCAACAAATAAAAAAAAGACCTAGTGCTTGTTTTTCTGCTCTTCGGACCAACAAACGGCAAAATGAAGCTCCGATGGCATGAGCTCAGGATGGCCGTACCTTGTCAGCGATGACCTTCTCAGTCAAGCCAGCAGCGACCATTTTGCCAAGGGTCTTCTCCTTACTCTGGGCTTGTCTGGCCAGCTTGGCACTGCCGTGACCGAACCGGGCTATGTAGTTCTGAAAGGGACAGCAAAGCATGAAGAATAGAGACTCTTGAACCCATTGGCCATGGCACAGTAGCACTGCTCTTGCAGTTAAAAAAGAAGGCATGTTCGTTATGCAAGCAGGTTTGGGAGAATCCAAACTTATTAACCTTGCAGTGCAATTTGAATTCCCTTCTACTGAAAGATACAAAC
This sequence comes from Amblyomma mixtum, assembly GCF_055824585.1. NCBI lineage: Eukaryota > Metazoa > Arthropoda > Arachnida > Ixodida > Ixodidae > Amblyomma > Amblyomma mixtum. The sequence goes on from NC_143016.1 coordinate 90,076,603, forward strand.
TGTAATGGGATACCCACCTTCATGTGTGCAATCTGGCTCTGTTCCCAGTTGTAGCGCTTCATTTGGTTCTCTAGCAGTTCAATGCGGGTCTTTACAAAAGCATCGTAGTTACCCTGCAAGCAGCAGAAAAGATTATACACAATATGCATGGCTGTACAGCAGAGAATGAATGCAGCCAATAATCACAGTGACAGCATCCGAGATGAAACGGAACAAGGACTTACACCGTAATACTTCAACTGTTTGTTGTCTAGATGTATGATGTTTGTACAAACACCATTCAGGAAGTCTTGAGAATGGGAGATGATCACCAGGATTCGTTTGTACCTGCACCATAAAAGAAAAAGGAGACCATTGCAAACCGAGAGCACTGTGAGATAAGAAAAGTGCACAGATTGTTCTGCATCAAGGGATCAGTGCTGCAGCCAGAAGCTTCTTGATGTCTCCACCAACTTTCCTTAAAGCCATAAGTAGGATCTAGATCTCTGCTGATAAGAATTCGCAAAAAACTACCCGGAGCGCATTGTGTACAATGCGCAGAATTTCGGGTGTTCCGAACACTCTCCCATGCAACTAAGGATGATGCAACCACACAAGCTGCAACCATGATTGCTAGTTGCGATACACACAGCAAGTGCCTGTAAATTAATCCCGTCAGTTGCAAATAGATCTGGGTGAATGCATCTCTTGTACTTCGCCATACGCACTTTGCTCAATTTGGATGGTATGAATAGTTTATTTTTCGTGACCCCATGAGATTCGTATCACCGACATTTCTATTGTAGTTGGTGTTCACTGTGCAATGCATAAATAGACTGTTTACACAGTGGAACTCTATGTGTCCTCCATTCATGCAATGACCTGCATTATACGACAGCTTCAGTTCAGCGTACCTCCTCTAAGACGGAGCTGCGTGCCCGCACTCCCATGTGTATGCTGAAGCCAGTTTGCACATGCTCGTGGCAACAGACGCGAGCAGGAAGTGCGGGCACCCAGATCTGTGCTTGCCAGCTTTCTGCGGCTTGCTATGGTGCGCATGCGCTGCAACTAGCCCGGCAACATGCATCAATGGAGAGATTTAGCATAGCGCCGTCCACTTCCACACGTCGCCAGTGTGCATGCGCTGACTGGTCCTGACAAGGCAGGCATGCAAACAGCTGGCCAGTGAGCAGCTACCTGCGAATGCACAGTGGCTCCGCGCAGATGCGGCTCATGCTACGCAATAAATCCCTAATCAGAAGATGACCGGCTCCCTTAGTTTCCATTGAACGAGAGTGGGCTGACTGCAGGTGCCAGAGCTACCCTTCGCATGACATTCATAAATCAAGTGTAACGGCACGAGCACCTAGCAGAGCTATCACCAGGCACATGACGACGGGTACCCCTTTCCGTCGCCTGACGCAAGGTGGTGCTGGACGTGGTGCTTACGCTAAGCAGGTGTTCATGGAATCGTCGCTTAAAAGCTTTTCTTGTGCAACGACGCGATAACAAATAACACCAGCAGTCAGGGGTCTCATAGACAGGTCTCACGCCCCACAAATGTCAGTTGGGAGGGCGTCTGAATTAACCAGCGCGAGCCCAGCAGCGTCCAAATTAACGAGCGCACGATGCGAAAAGATTTGCAGGGGTGTTGGCCGGGACCAGATCAGCAGCCCGAATTAAATTCAAATGAATGAAGTTTCAATTAGCAAGGTTTCACTGTTTAGCACCTAAATGTGCGGCACAGTTATGCTTTCAAAACGCTTCGTTTTGCAAATGCACTGGAAAAGCTGTGCCCCCTACTCTACCCAGGCCATACTGGGAGAGCGAACTGTTTCTGCCAACTTAGTGCTTGAATCCGAGTTCTTGCAAAAGGCTGAGAGCAGCAGACATCTTGCTTTTTGTGGCTGACATCATGAAAGAACTGTTTTCTCTTATGAGAGAAGCCAACAGCCACAGAAACCAAAGGACAGAGGGGATTTTTAATTAATTTATTTATTTTGTGCTGTTGTTCGATTTCGAATATTACTGAATGGGTCATCGCTTAAAGCTAATTGATTAGAAAAGCAGAAGAAAAAACAACCACATGCCGCCGGTGGGATCCGAACCCACGGCCTCCGAATTACGCATCCGGTGCTCTACCGCTGAGCTACGGTGACGCCTGTCAAATCTTCTGCTTTTGGGGGTATTTATGTTTACAAATAACCTAACCTTGAGAGTGTTCATCAGCGCCACCCACGTTCTTAAGCGGCGGACGTAGCACGTCCTGAGCTACCGCAGGTGTGACGTAGAACGTCATCGAACGGCGAGGGTGGAAGAACACAGCTTCCACCCTCGCCGTTCGATGACGTTCTACGTCACACCTGCGGTAACTCAGGACGTGCTACGTCCGCCGCTTAAGAACGTGGGTGGCGCTGATGAACACTCTCAAGGTTAGGTTATTTGTAAACATAAATACCCCCGAAAGCAGAAGATTTGACAGCCGTTGCCGTAGCTCAGCGGTAGAGCACCGGACGCGTAATTCGGAGGTCGTGTTTTCTCTTATGGCATGCATAGCTGGCTCATACATAATTGTGCTCCCATTGTACACACAGTAAACAACCAACAATCAACCCAAACCACTGCAAATCCTTTCCGCAAGGAACTGATTCATACCATAAGGGGGACGGGCTGGTAGGCAGGCCCGATAAAAACTTCACAAATGAGCAGAATCAATGACATCTCAACAAACAACTCACGTCTTCAGCTCTTCCTCTAGCCAGACACAGGCATCCAGATCGAGATGGTTGGTAGGCTCGTCCAAGAGCAGCACGTGTGGTCGGACATACAGTGCGCGAGCCAGGGCAATGCGCATTCGCCAGCCTCCTGCACCACCACAAGAAAAGGACGCCATCAGCAATAACAAAAAAAAAGTGATGCAGCCTGTTTGGTCGCTAAATGTAGGTCCTAGAATGAAATGCTTTGACAGAATTTGCTCTTTTCTTGGTCATGCACAGAAAGAAGCCGCATTGACTATCTTGAAACTGGCAGAGCAAAGATGACTAAGTTTGCACAAAGTTTTGAGGATAGCAGGATAAGGAATGTTTTCTTTCAGTAACTGCAGAATACTGCAGTGGACAACCAAAGGCCACTAGTAACAAATGTGTTCTAGCTTTCCCCACTAAAAGAACAGCAATATAATTTTGCATTCAAAATGTTGAAATCAAGTAATCGCTGGGTCTCCTGTCAGAGGTTCAAGAATGAACAGTGTAATAAAGACAACTTTACAAAATGTATCACCATGCACAGCTCAAAACACGATGGTTGTATGCAGGGTCAGTCAATATGAAAGGGAATACTGTAGAATCTCGTGTAAGGGCCACTACCCACCGTTTTGGACTAGATAATTTTTTTTTTATTTGTGTATGGGCCGCACATTCAAATTTTACACCAGATCAAAAATAAAGTGCAACCTTTAGATAAGTTTATACGGGACATTAAAAGCTAATTAATTTGACCCCTGTTAATTCAAACTGCCGACTCGGTCCCGGCCAATGCCCATGTAAATTTACAGCATGGGACACTTGCCAATTCAGATGCTATGGGTCAAATTCGAATCCCTACATTTAGCAAATCTTAAAGCACCTCTCCTTTCCTTCACAATGCAGTCAGCATGCAACCAGCTACCACGAAACAACACGACTGGTTTATGGTATGATTTAAGGGGGCTTAACGTCCCAAAGCGACTCGAGCTATGAGGGATGCCGTAGTGAAGGACTCCGAAAATTTTGACCACCTGGGGTTCTTTGATGTGCACTGACATCGCAGAGTACACACAGGCCTCTAGAATTTCACCTCCATCGAAATTCAACTGCCACGGCCGGGATCAAACCCGTGTCTTTCAGGTCAGCAGCCAAGCATCATAACCACTGAGCCACTGCGGAGGGAAACAACACATGAACCAAACCAAAATGAAAAACACAAGGCCAGTGCAAATCACAGTCTTACTCCATAGAGAATGCTCGACACAACAGCTTGACAGGCTGTGTTTTAGACAAAAGCCACCTCCATATCAAGTTACTACACACTTACCAGAGAAGTCTTTGCACTTTTTCTGCTGCATTGCAGGCGTGAATCCTAGACCATGTAAAATGTAAGCCGCCTTCATCTCAGCCACGTCGGCACAGATGTCCTCAAGGCGCTCGTAGACGTCGAGCAACTGCTCCTGGGCATCTGCATGGACAACATAGAGCAGGCATTCATAAGTACGCGGCCCATTTATGGTGACTGCACCAAGACAAAAGTGGACTGTGGGAAGTAATGTACGATGAACTCCACAACACTAAAGATATGCTAAACAACTCATTGCCTACTAGCAGCACAAGACTGGCTTGAAAGCCACAAATAAAAAAAATCTAAATTGGGCACATGGTAGAACCTAATTTTAGTTGACAGTGCTAGCATGCCTTCACACACCTTTTGATGTGCTAATGCCTTGCAAGGCTGAAGACTGGCTTTTGAGTTGAACTTTGCTGTCACTGAGGGAAGCGATCCCAAAATGTAAGCCAGGTAGCACTTATAAAGCCTCTACACTCACAGTAGAATCTCGCTGATATGTGCTCATGCCAAATGCTCAAACTTGCAAGCAATAAAAATGTCCCATAGAGTTACAGTACTTTTTTTCTGGTTAATATGCCTCTGGATAATAACATTTCCCAGAAGTACGGCCAAAATTTCGCCAATTCTGACAGAATGATAGTTTGTAACCACCTAAATGAGCGTGAACGTAAAAGCGGACCAAGCCTGGGGGCACGTGACATCAGAAACCCACTGGAACTCAGCCGCCAAAGAGGCTATTTCACAGTGCATTAGAAGCAATTGGGCAAAGCATCCAAAAACAGCACCGATGAGCATGAGCTGCCTGATCATGGGAGCGTGAAGATTAGAAGCGCAAGGGCAGTAAGCTACAAGAGTGGCTTCTCCCTGGTGCACACACATGCAAAGTGTCAAAAGCATCCGAAAACAACTGTGACAACCAAACATCAAGGCTATTTTGAGACTTGCAGTCACCTGCCTGGATATTTTGAAGTTTTATGTTACACTAAAGACAATGCAAATATGACAGAAGTCTACATGTGCCATAAAAGCTCTTCAAATTTTGTGCCAAGGAATGATAATCCACATTGACAGGAAGTGAGAGTTCCAATAAATACCTTTGAACTTTACTCTCAGTAACATTATTCAATATCTTGGTGGTTCTGGATCATATGTTTTCTCAGACAATAGGTTTTGCTCCAACCAATGGGTTTCTACTGTTCTTGTGCAACTGAGGTGCATGTTAGAATTGGCGCCCCAAAAAGCATGACAAGCTTTTAGGGTGGCATGTTTGTCTCACAGCCACCAAGTGCCCTCAACATGTGAATGGCGATCTTTAAAGGGGCCCAGAAACACAATCTTAATTAACTTTTTCGCCTGTTGATTGCATACAGTGAGTTATAATGGTGCTATTACCGTCGGTAATACCGCGTATATTCCGTTTTTAATATTTTAATGTCCTCCCAAAAACAACTTCATGGCTCTGATGGTGTCGCCACACAGTGGCGGGTTTTTAGCAGCGGATATGACATCACCTGGCGCGAGCTTGATGATCAGACAAACAGTAAATATACTGCAAATTGTGTGAATAAATAGACACATTTTGCACCTGTCTGCGTTTTATATTAGATCAACAAAAACCACTTGTTTGTCTTAGATAAAAGCCCTGCAAAGCAAGTAAAATAAAAATACACCATCAGGGGCGCTCTGGCATGGAAACGACGCTGCCAGTCTCAGCAAAAACGAGTTGCAGGGAGCAGCCAACCATGGAGTACAAACTTCCGCAACGTGCTCTGGCTGGCTGTTTTGATTGGTTGCGCCAGGTGCCGTCATTGGGAGAGCGAAATAGGAGTGGGAAGCCCCGCCAAAATCGAGTTGAGGGCAGCGTTTTGTTTGCTTGTATTTTGAAATTTCTCCACTGAATAACTCCCGTTCCTGAGCATCGATTCCTGTAATTCTTTTTAAGTCAGCATCTGTGTGACATAAAGAACCCACCTGAAGTATAGCCGGTATCCCCTCAAGCAGTGTTTCGCAGCCCCTTTAAGTTCTCAAAGCCTGCATGACATTAGCACATAAAAAACAAGTGCTTTCATTTTCATATGTTTTCCCCTGTGCCTTCAGCCAATTAGTACCACACAGTCTGACTTAAACAATGCCTGGCTCAGCACTCAATTCGTAATGATAACAGATGCGCAAGGACGATGCTTAAGGAAGGAATGATGCGTAAGGGCAATAGAACAAAAAGGAAGTAAACAAGGAACAGATGCAAAGAAGAAGAGGAAGAAGAAAAAAGCACCATCGTCTTCGATGTGTGCCAGCTCCTCGGCGAGCTTCTCGAGCCGGTTGCGCTCAGAGTCCACCTCAAGCACTGCCTGCAGGGCAGTCTTCTCACTGGGCGCAATCTCCCGTGTCAGATGGTAGATATCCAGCTGGGACTGGATGGGGACCTCCCGCCGGCCGAGGGCTGACAGCAGCGTAGACTTGCCTGCACAGCCGACCAACCACAGCACACCACCAGCCATTAGCTGGATGGATAACAGATACACATTGGGGACAGCCAGCTGATCAAGTGTTTGCCCAGCAGCAGCACACATTACTCCAGAACACAAGCGCCACATTGCAAAGAATCATAAAATCAAATGTGCTCAAAGGCACACTAACTCGTAACGTTGGCCAAACTCTTCACAACATTATCTAGGATAGCAGGAAAAGGAAGGCACACACACACACAACACAAACTTGAATTGAGAATCTGCACAGATTTCTTTTTCCTCGTTCACTTTCTCACTTTGTGCACTACCTGCAATTTCAGTAAATGCCAATTAGCCGATCTGTTCATACTTCCGACAGCCAACCTGCAATGTCGCGCAGTGAGTTCTGACAAGCTGAATACAGTAAACTCTCAGTTGTACGAACGCCGGTTTATCGAATATTTCAGAATAACGAACTTTTTAAAAATCCCCGGCAGTTTTCTTATAGATTCTATGCACAAATGTTTCACTTAAACGAATTTCGGAATAGTGAATATTTCAGTTTAACGAACTCGCTCAGAGGACCCAAGCTTATTTTTCCGATCAGTTCAACGAAGTTTTGAGCCCTCCACTGCAGGCGCAACCGATGCCCGCCCTCATCGAACCGCCGCTCCTGCGGCAGTGTAACGTCGCTCGTGCTACAGCGCCCATGGGGCAAAGCGGCGGTGCGGAAGAAAAACGGCAAGGAGGCATGGCCTCCGAGATCAATAGTAAAACTTGCAAGTTATCTCAGAGGCCATGAACAAAAAAAATAACATCGCTGGCGTTTACAGCACCGCCGGAGCAACGTGGCAATGTGTCACACCACAAACCACGTGGTGTGCCTGTTCTTTTCCGATCGGCTAGTCGTGAACGTCGCTTTTTTCTTTCCGGTCTCGTCGCTTCCGCGTGTCCACACAAACGACCCACGTGGTGTGTGTTTTCATCGGCTCCGTTCAGCCTAAACATTGACTCTTTCGACAGTTTTGTTACTTCTTGTGCTTTAAATGTACAAGTGCAGAAGAAAATTACTGAAATTTTTAAGTGAGAAAGGCAGCGTTTTAACTGCTATGCACCTTGTATAAGGTGATATGTATAAATTTCACACTTTTGACACTATGGATGCCATGTCTTATGCTCCTTGAATTGCACTTCAAACTTTTGACTCTGTATTCCATGTCTTATGTTAGTCTAGTGAATATTCAGTTTAGTGAACTTTCAGTTAAGTGAACTATTTCCTTCGGTCCCTTGAAGTTCACTCAAGTGAGAGTTCACTGTAGATTGAAACTATCAGCCAGAGTCTAGAGGCAAAAATCCCCAGCTATGAGAAGTTTAAATGCAAGGGTCGCACATATTCTTCACATCTAAAGTAACGCATGTCTGTGTGATCTCTGCAATAATACAGCAAATTATAAATGTGCACAAGCGCACGCTGACAGCCAAATTACACAAGCAAATGCTGGCTTTCTTTTTCACCACGAAAGTCTTCATGTGTGTCAACCGATGTCACAAAAAACTGCAGGTACATTAGTTGCACCCACTGCACAAGTTTTTTTTTTTTTTTTTTCGCAGCTGTCGACTGTTTCGCAGTTGTTGCCGCAGTCTTCTATAAACACCTTGTTTATTTCAGGCATCAGTGCTGAACACTGTCGGATACAGTAAGAGCTCTCGTTAATTTGACCCCTGTCAATAAAAAATTTGGGAAATTCGAACTGATGGTGTGACACCGGTCAATGTCCATGCAAGTCTATGACGTAGGATGCTCGCTAATTCAGGCGCTACAGGTCTCGCACTGATTAATCGCACTGGCACCGCAAGCTATCGTCAAAACAGTCCTACTCAGACATGAACTGCATGCTTCAGAGTCTCACGCACTCCTCTGACGTGCAATGCCAGGTGTGACAAAAAACGGGTGGCCCCGTTTTTGAGATTAGTTGGACTGCTTAGTTTTTGGTCTCACTTTCCTCAGCTTTGCACCGGCCACGCATCAACCAACCAGCATAGCATAGCTGCATGCTGCTCCGCGTTTCTTTCACTACAGTTCTTATGGCTCTTCCAACACACTGAAACTGCATACTCGCCACGCGCCATGCCAGTGTTGTGCAGTGAAGCCTCCACACATGCGGCACAGCCGCTTGTAAGGGGACTTTCTCGTTACTCCGTCGCACCGGAAAAGATGCCGGGCAGGCCCTAACAATTCTGCAGCACTTCAGCTTCGACACTCCCGATAGCGTGTGCATGCAATTGAGCACTGACGAAAGTGTAAAAAATAGTCATTGTCACGCTGTTCTCAACTCAAAAGCAGGTGACCATCGCTCACGATTTCACCACACAAGTTTACCGTGATGCAAGCAGTTCTCGCCAGTTTTTTCGGGGTCATTCAACAATTCGAACATCTCTTTCAGTCCCTAAGTTCGAATTTATGAGCTTTTACTGAAATTAGACCACCACAAGGGCAAAGAAGCAGGAAAAGTAAGCAGAGAATTACCCACCGCTGCCATTGAGGCCAATGAGACCGTACCGCTGGCCACAGTTCAGCTCGAGGCGCGTGTCAACCAGGATCTCCACTCCATGGAAGGTGATGGACAGGTTATCAATCTTCACATCCCGTGAGCGAGGGTGTACGGCCAACACACCAGTGCAGGCCCGTGCAGCGGCATTTAACCGCACGTCCTCTTCAAGCCTCCGTATAAGCTCACGTTCCGCCTCTGCATATACATACAACCAAGTCATACGACGGTAGACCTCAAGAATGACACTGGCAACCAGAAGTCCTATAAGCTCATTTATGAAGTATCGTCGCAGAGAATATTGACCTTGTAATACACCTTGTTGTAATCTTTTTTCAGCCACAGTGCTCGTGCTTTCCTGCTGCGGCCAAACGTTATGCATGTCCTAACATTTCAGAGGTGCCACTGAAACAAGCTCCATCAAAGTGGATGGGTGAACGAAATTGCTGCCGCAGGTGTCAGCTACAGTGACCTGGCCAGCATGTTTCTGCATCCAATATTTGATTATAAGGTCTCGCTGATTGTAGAAGGCCAAAAAGAGGAAGTACAACTACTGCACATTTAATAAAAACCTCTATACTCAAGTCTGCCTGAGCACCTAGGCAAGGAGTTACTGAAAGCGCTCGCATGTTCTGAATGGGAAAGCTGCCACTTTTCTGTTGTTGCACTTAGAACCTCTCAAAGCCACAGAACAAGACCATAATACTATTTCATCATGGCAAGCTGAAAAGATCAGTTCCAATCGAGACTGCAGCACAATTCTGCCTTAAAGAACCTCATCCAGAGTTACCTATGGCTGCTACCTCCTACACTCATTGTTTGCGAGTCACTGTGCACCAACTAGCCAAACAGGTTCTTATAGTACAAGCCTTACAATGCAGCTAAGCTGCAGGGCATGGCAGTGACACTGCACGTGGTTAATATTCAACACACAAGGAACATATGATGCTCAATCCAGATTTATTCACACGGAATCATCACCATCATCAGCCTGACTATGCCCACTGCAGGGCAAAGGCCTCTCCCATGTTTCTCAAATTAACTCTGTCCTTTGCCAGTTGCAGCCACCATATCCCCGCAAACTTCTTAATCTCTCATCCGTCCACCTAACTTTCTGCCGCCCCCTGCTATGCTTGCCTTCTCTTAGAATCCACTCAGTTACCCTTAAAGACCAGCGGTTATGTTGCCTTCGCATTACATGCCCTGCCCAAGCACATTTCTTCCTCTTGATTTCGACTAGGATGTCATTAATCCACTACACCTATCATTTTTCTCTGCATAGTTCGCTGCGTTGTCCTCAAGCTGAACTCTCTTTGGTCTCTCATAGCCTTAGTCGCTTTGGGACGTTAAACCCCATAAACTAAACTAAACTAAACTTTGTTAGCCTCCATGACATGCCCAGACTGATTAGCTGCCTTTACTGAAATGATATCGCCAGCCCACCTGGCATGAATGCAACAAGTGCCAAAGGACTGTAAAGTCGTTAAAATGCTGCACTATATTTTTACAATGATCAGCACTCAATTCACCACAATAAAGCCACAAAATGTAGTAAGAGGCTTTCGGCTTATGTTCAGCCTAAATCTTCCTAACACGAGCTAAAAGAATTTCAGCTTTAAAAAAAATATAAAAGGCAAACGTGCCTCAAGTTCACATTCTGAATGTTTGGTGGAAATATCTCATTTCCCGTCCTGCCACACCGGCCAACGCAGAGAGTAAGATCCAAATATATGAATTCCCCCTCGAGACAGGCGCAGGAGCCGAAAATAGCGAGAGAAATAAACAAAAGTAACACCACGAAACAGGAGCCCTCAGACATCGCCGACACTGCCAAGCACAAGAGGAAAGAACAGCTGATCGCGAGTTTCTCAAGCGAAGCGCGAACTCGTCGACGTACGATGTTTGTTCCGCAGCCGCCGCTAAAGAGTTGACAGTTGGGCACTCCGTAAAAAAAAAAAAAAAATGCAGGTGGGAAAAGCACTCACCGCTCATGTTGCCATTCAGCAGGTTGTCTCCCTGGGCATCGCCGTTCTCGATAACGTCGGCGGCAGCGTCGCCGTTGGCCGCATTTTTAGCCGTGTTTTTCTTCGGCTGCTGTTGGTTCCTGCTCTTAACTGCCTCTTTCTTCTTGGCATCGCGCTTCTTTTTGGCGTCGGACGGCATGACTTCTGGAAACGCGTAGCGCCCAGTGACGTAATTAGTCACGGTCGGGCAGCAGGTTTCGTGACGAGGGCGCGAACATTGTAAGCCTAAATTAGGTTAACGCGGTTTCGCCTCTCGCGATAACCGCTCCAAGTTCGGTTTCCACGGTTAACCGGCGCGACAGATTATACTAAATGTAGCCAGCCATGGACAGGCATCGAAAGAATACGGGCCTAACCAGCTGCTACAAAAGGACGTTAACATTTTTGGCGGTACCGGCACTAATGCGCAATCGGCAGCACTTCGTGTCAAAGGCTCCGTATTCGTTTCCGACATCTCAACGCCAGACGACGCACGAGCGGATCGTAAGCGATGGGAGTAACGGCCCAGGCCCGAACTGGTACCGCGAGAACAATAAAGGCAGAGGAGCACAGCAGTTCTCCGAAACAGTTTGTAAAAAAAAAAAAAAAACCCGGTCATCGAGTGCTAAGCGAGCGAAACAGCTGCCGCCGAGGGAAAATTAGTCACAAGGGAGACACACTATACACTCAAATATCAACGCAGAAAAAATACTGGAAGGCAGCGCTTCTTCAAAACGTATTTAGAACCTTATTCAATACCCAACAAAATTTCAGATTGCGAGGCGTATGACAAAGGACTTCACTAAGCCACTCATTCATTCATTCCTCCGGCGACGATCCTGCTAAACTGTTTCAGCAGAAAGTATGAGGAACACAGATGGGGTACAGCGGGAAAAGATAGAATCGGGACCTCCGCTTACCTTTGGTTTCTGCAAATTTCAACGCGTTATTTACTTATTTCCTTATATAATAGAGACCAGTGTTAGAACCAAATCCGTACTGAAAGAGACAGCCGAGCAGAGAGCGGCGTGGTGCACAGACAACGCACCGCAGCAAATAAAAGTTAAGTAATAATTTTGAGCAAGTCAAGCCTCTAATTTGCGTTAGATAATTACACAATTAAAATTAAAACAAATAAGACATTAGGCAATATTATTCTTCAACTTCTATAAAATTTGCGGACTAAGTTGACGTCATGGAAAAATTGCACGAATGTGACTGTGGTTGGGCAGAAGCTGCTATGGACGGAGCCATCTTACCTCTAAAGTTGTTTTCAGTGATTGTTTTATATCTTTTTTAGCTATCTGTGCACATCTAACAAAACTAAAGGCAAGCGTGAAAAAGTAGCAAGTGTATCCGCGTGTACAGAATAATTTTACGAAGTAGCTTGGGACAAAATGGTGTGTCACCCACAGGTGTCACCCCTCAGTATACCGCTCTAAAGTCACTGGTATACCGCTCAGGTACAGTGAACTAGAATAGAAAATATTCTAGTTCACTGTAGCTCAGGCATGCAACGAGCGGTTGCGCTGTCGTCTGAAGCGACGTCAGGAGCTGATTCATCCGTGACGTCATGCGTGATAGAGAAAGAATGTCCGTGGTGGCCGTGACAGCCGTGGGCCCGTCGCTAAAGAGTAAAGCAGCGACCAGACGTTCATCTTGAGTTCACTGTCCATCGTTTGGATATGCCATCGGGCAGCGTACAGAGCGCTGAACGCTCGTTTGTGGCCTCCGAGTTGAGGAATTCGAATAGCGCGCGTTGTTACTGCGCTGCGCACAGTGCCATGCACGCGTCCCCCTTGATTCCTTCCGCATGAGAGTATGAGCCCTGGTCCGTCTAGCGGCGTCCTTCGTGCAGTTATGTATAATTGTAAACGATGCGTATATTGACGCAGGTGGGCCTATCCCATGTGGACCTTCAAGTTGGTGAAAGAAGTGTGGAAGCGAGGAGGTTCGGGGAGCTGTGCAGTGATCCTTGGATAGCTTTAGCACAACGCTACCGTGTACTGCGACCGCTAGCCATCAACAACGCATGCACTTACGGTCCCTATAATTCCTCGAGGGAAAGTGACGCCAGCCACCGCGGTAGCTCAGTGGTTATGATTTTTGGCTGCTGGCCCGAAAGACGCGGGTTCGATCCCGACCACGGCAGTCGCGTTTTAATGGAGGCGAAATGCACGTCAGTGCACGTTAAAGAACACTAGGAGGTCGAAAATATCCGGAGCCCATCCCTCACAGCTCGAGTAACCTTGGGACGCAAAACCGAAACCAAAGTAACAACTGCCCTCTTCCTTCTCCGCTTCGAAGCATCCAGAGAGCGCGACAAGCCAAGCGCGCCTCGATGGTGGCGCCGCCAGTTGCGTTCCTGCAGTAGCAGACGACGGCTGACACGGTGCGGAGGGAGATGCGCGGAAAAGTTTGTTCGAGCCTTGCGGAGCGATTTTCTGGCGGCATTTTACTTCTGTGGTCAGTAACTAGCCCTCAGGAAGCCATGTTGGGACTGCGCAAATTATATATATATATATATATATATATATATATATATATATATATATATATATATATATATATATATATATAAGGGATAACAAAATCTTCAAGGCAACTGATTAAAAATATAATAAGTTGGGGAAGTCACATTGAAAAACTTAACAGATTTATTCAACGTTTCGACCAGGGACTGGTCTTTTTCAAGAATGATCATACAGTGCATGGAAGGGTCTTCTTATAGCAGTGAACATGGCACACACAGGGCTTGAAAAAGAAAAATGAGAAAAAATCAAAGGGGAAAGAGGAAGACAGCCAAGACACGAAACCCAAACGCCAAGGTGCGCCAGCAAAGGCGCCGCCGTGAAAGAGGTGAAAGAGGGTGGTGGGCCTGGGCGGGCACGCGACTAGTTAAGGGGAAAAAAAAAAAAAAGAGCGTAGGGGTGGTTAACAAAAGAAGGCAAGTGCCTGCCAATTGTGTGCGTAAGTATCGCCTCTAGTCACCTCTGTGTGGCCCCGCGCGACTCCAGAAAAAGCACGAGAACGGACAGGTTGCGGTTGAGCTAAGTGTCTCCACGGGTGGCACGCGGACCCCCAAAACCAGATGAGGTTGCATATGAAGACCATATGGAAAGCTCCTTCTTTACAGGAGTAGAAAAAAGAATAAGTAAAGACAAAAATGGCACTGCGATGGCCGAAGGAAACAAAACCGCATGAGGGTCGCACGTGAGAACCACATGGATAGGCTCCTTCTTTACAGGAGTGGGAAAAAAAAAAGTATAAAGACAGAAAATGGCACTGCGATGGCCGAAAGGAACAAAAACACACACACGCAGAGGCGACATGAATACACAGAATATACACAAAATTGTGTCACTTTTGTAGCATTCTTTAGCAGAGGATATGTGGGGAAATGCGTAAAAGCCCACAAATTAAGTTAAAGGCAGCGCCAGAGTGTTATAAAGTGTACCAAAAAGGCAAATTTCATTACAGGAAACACCGCTTAGGAATAACACAACAACAATATCAGAATAAATACAAATGGCACGCGAGATAATACAGGCGCCCAAAATAATAGAGTTCAAGAGTGTGAAAAATTGTCCCAAGAAACAAAGTTTACCCAAACGCCGTGATCAGCACCAACAAAATTATAATAATGCGGTGAATACACATGAGAGAGAGCGTCACAGAATTCGTGCTTAACCACAACAAAAATAATGTCAGTACCTCGACTAGAAATGAAAGTGTTAAATACATAACAAATCGTTATGCAACTGTCATCATAGTAGATTTAAGAAACAATATTTTCGATGCAAAAGAGTTCACAAGGAAAAGAAAAACAAACAAACAAAACATTGCAGGAAGATTTAGCCAGAAAGGCAGGAGAGTTTGCCAGGGCTTTCATTAATTCCAGCCGACAAGGTGTTAAATTTAAATATTAGATATGATTCACAGGCTTCCCTGTCGTAATGTGTCTGGAAGCCAGATTGGAGTATGGTGGCCTTGAAGTTTCCAAATGAATGACCTTTTGTCGTTACGTGTCTTGAAAGAGGCAGGTCTGGCAGTGATCTAATGTGTGCTCTGTGGTTATTTATTCTCAATCGGAAAGGAGTTTCAGTTTGCCCGATATACTGAGCACGGCACACACCGCACTCGAGGAGGTAGACTACGTTGCTGGTGTCACAGTTGAAATCTCCTCGAATTTTGAATGAGAAAGACGACGCTGTGCTGCGAGCTTCCGTGACCTTATTCATCATTGGACAAAGTTTACAGCGCGGTTTATTGCAAGGTGTGCACCCTGAGACTTCACCGTTGTCTAGTTTCGAGGAGGTTACGGCATCTTTGATATTTCTTGCCCTCCGATATACGACACGGGGTGGTTCGGGAAGCAAGCGCTTCATTTTGTCGCTCTGAAGGAGAATGTTGTGATGCTTTCTGAGAATAGCGTTAACATTCGGTGCTGTTGGAGAGTATGTTAATATCAGATTAGTTTTGTAGTTCGTCTGCGCAGTCTTGGTGTTATTTAGCATTGTACGGCGGTCTTGTACTGCAGCTTTTTCCAAGGCATCGTCGATGATAGGCTTCGGGTAGCGCTGTCGGACCAAATCCTTGCGGAGTTTCTCACAGTTAGAAGCGAAGTCCTCTTCACGGGAGCAAATGCGTTTAAATCTGAGAGCCTGGCTATATGGTATTCCTTTCTTGCAATGATTTACGTGGCTACTTTTAAAATGCAGGTATTGGTGCCTGTCCGTTGGCTTCCTAAACACGGAGGTGACAAGCTTGTTTTCCGAGATCTGAAGTTTGACATCGAGAAAGCTAATCGTAGTGGTTGAGTAGGTGTGGGAAAAAGAGATGCTTCTGTGAGCATAATGCTCACAGAAGCATCTCTTTTTCCCACACCTACTCAACCACTACGATTAGCTTTCTCGATGTCAAACTTCAGATCTCGGAAAACAAGCTTGTCACCTCCGTGTTTAGGAAGCCAACGGACAGGCACCAATACCTGCATTTTAAAAGTAGCCACGTAAATCATTGCAAGAAAGGAATACCATATAGCCAGGCTCTCAGATTTAAACGCATTTGCTCCCGTGAAGAGGACTTCGCTTCTAACTGTGAGAAACTCCGCAAGGATTTGGTCCGACAGCGCTACCCGAAGCCTATCATCGACGATGCCTTGGAAAAAGCTGCAGTACAAGACCGCCGTACAATGCTAAATAACACCAAGACTGCGCAGACGAACTACAAAACTAATCTGATATTAACATACTCTCCAACAGCACCGAATGTTAACGCTATTCTCAGAAAGCATCACAACATTCTCCTTCAGAGCGACAAAATGAAGCGCTTGCTTCCCGAACCACCCCGTGTCGTATATCGGAGGGCAAGAAATATCAAAGATGCCGTAACCTCCTCGAAACTAGACAACGGTGAAGTCTCAGGGTGCACACCTTGCAATAAACCGCGCTGTAAACTTTGTCCAATGATGAATAAGGTCACGGAAGCTCGCAGCACAGCGTCGTCTTTCTCATTCAAAATTCGAGGAGATTTCAACTGTGACACCAGCAACGTAGTCTACCTCCTCGAGTGCGGTGTGTGCCGTGCTCAGTATATCGGGCAAACTGAAACTCCTTTCCGATTGAGAATAAATAACCACAGAGCACACATTAGATCACTGCCAGACCTGCCTCTTTCAAGACACGTAACGACAAAAGGTCATTCATTTGGAAACTTCAAGGCCACCATACTCCAATCTGGCTTCCAGACACATTACGACAGGGAAGCCTGTGAATCATATCTAATATTTAAATTTAACACCTTGTCGGCTGGAATTAATGAAAGCCCTGGCAAACTCTCCTGCCTTTCTGGCTAAATCTTCCTGCAATGTTTTGTTTGTTTGTTTTTCTTTTCCTTGTGAACTCTTTTGCATCGAAAATATTGTTTCTTAAATCTACTATGATGACAGTTGCATAACGATTTGTTATGTATTTAACACTTTCATTTCTAGTCGAGGTACTGACATTATTTTTGTTGTGGTTAAGCACGAATTCTGTGACGCTCTCTCTCATGTGTATTCACCGCATTATTATAATTTTGTTGGTGCTGATCACGGCGTTTGGGTAAACTTTGTTTCTTGGGACAATTTTTCACACTCTTGAACTCTATTATTTTGGGCGCCTGTATTATCTCGCGTGCCATTTGTATTTATTCTGATATTGTTGTTGTGTTATTCCTAAGCGGTGTTTCCTGTAATGAAATTTGCCTTTTTGGTACACTTTATAACACTCTGGCGCTGCCTTTAACTTAATTTGTGGGCTTTTACGCATTTCCCCACATATCCTCTGCTAAAGAATGCTACAAAAGTGACACAATTTTGTGTATATTCTGTGTATTCATGTCGCCTCTGCGTGTGTGTGTTTTTGTTCCTTTCGGCCATCGCAGTGCCATTTTCTGTCTTTATACTTTTTTTTTCCCACTCCTGTAAAGAAGGAGCCTATCCATGTGGTTCTCACGTGCGACCCTCATGCGGTTTTGTTTCCTTCGGCCATCGCAGTGCCATTTTTGTCTTTACTTATTCTTTTTTCTACTCCTGTAAAGAAGGAGCTTTCCATATGGTCTTCATATGCAACCTCATCTGGTTTTGGGGGTCCGCGTGCCACCCGTGGAGACACTTAGCTCAACCGCAACCTGTCCGTTCTCGTGCTTTTTCTGGAGTCGCGCGGGGCCACACAGAGGTGACTAGAGGCGATACTTACGCACACAATTGGCAGGCACTTGCCTTCTTTTGTTAACCACCCCTACGCTCTTTTTTTTTTTTTCCCCTTAACTAGTCGCGTGCCCGCCCAGGCCCACCACCCTCTTTCACCTCTTTCACGGCGGCGCCTTTGCTGGCGCACCTTGGCGTTTGGGTTTCGTGTCTTGGCTGTCTTCCTCTTTCCCCTTTGATTTTTTCTCATTTTTCTTTTTCAAGCCCTGTGTGTGCCATGTTCACTGCTATAAGAAGACCCTTCCATGCACTGTATGATCATTCTTGAAAAAGACCAGTCCCTGGTCGAAACGTTGAATAAATCTGTTAAGTTTTTCAATGTGACTTCCCCAACTTATTATATATATATATATATATATATATAAAAGAGCCGCACTTCGCCGAATGCAAACAGTTTCTTGAAGTGCGCGGGACATGTTGCACAATTAGCTTAGTTTCAAGCCTTCATTGTATGAAAGGGGTATAGTGGATACCTTTAAGTGCCAGTAATAGAGGCAGAAGTCATTTCCTATGCGCGTGAAAAGTTCTGACGGCCTTAGGTTCACAGTGCACGGCTCCCTCTGCAATGGGTCATGTTGCAGGTGTGTGAAGCTAATGAGCAGGGATTGCGACGTCCGTATTAGAAAAGTGTGTTTTGCAAGTGTGGACGGTATTGACAAGGGGTGTAGAACAATTCACCAGTAGTTTTCCTAGCACACAGAATTAGATTTTCGGACACAGTAGCGAACAAGCGCTGGCTGCGAAGCCCTGAGAGGGCTTTCGGAAATAGAAAAAAAAAATCACCATTAAGGTGAACAAGTTAGGAACATTCGCACGTGAGCGGCGCAAACTTGTTCACCTCTTTTATGTTTTTCTAAAAAGTGCATAAATTCCTCCCCTGTCCTTTCTCACTATCGCTCCCTTCTGTACTTCTCCTCATTAGCCGCCCCTGTCCCTTTAGACATTAGACATTATTTAATTCATTATGAGTTTGTGCAACAACGTACAAACGTTTGTACCCATAGCCGAAGCTAGGGTAATGCCATATGGTATATGCACATGTGTAGCAGCGATCAAGACAGAGTTGAACATCCGCCTGCCGCTGCACCCTACTAGATAGCAATGTCTGTGGCTGGGACCATTTTCCCTTCCTTTTTGTATTTTTATTAATAAACCACTAATACTTGTAGGGTTGGCCTCACTTCAAGGGCTAATATAACTTCTCTAGCATGCATGCATGGGGAATGATTCGCGTTAAAGGGAAGTTGCGCAGTGAAGTACTGCTCCTTTAAAGAGACAGTGAGGAGAGCTCTATTAATATTTTTTTAAAGCAAAATCCGATAGTTGGGCATTTCATAGCTTTGTTGCCACTTGGCTGGCAGCGAAAGATGCATTTACTTCTATGAAATTTGGATTCGAAGTTGAAAAAGTTTTTCCCGCCGCACTGATTCAAACTTGGGATTCTCTTATGACGACACAGGACTAAGTGAGGTGAAACATGACGTGCACATGACGTAACGCAGACTCCGTGATTTCTGGCGGCCAGCAGTGCGGCCTAGCAGCAGCCGAAAAGAAAGCTACTGCCGGCCGCACGTTGAAGGCATCTATCGGCTATTGCGGCCGTCGCTACAGTCGCTTCGTTTACGTTTGCACCGGCGTTTTGCCAGCGTTACGATGGATCCCGTTCTCGAAGTCGTCAACGAAGTTCTCGCAAGTAGACACCTTTAACATACCGTGTACCTTGTTACCGGTAACAAGGTACACGGTATTCCGCTAACGGCCGTTGGCGGAAAACCGGGAGCCCGCCTACCGCCGGTGAGCAGGCGCTGATTGGTCCCGATGCTGCAGGCGCGCGCGTAGCTGCCGGGTACGTGCCGCTTCTGGCGACGTCAAGGAGATCTGCGCATGCATTGGCTGCGCCTCAGTGGTTCGTGACTTCTCGTGTCCTAGTGTTACTAGAACCATTGGTTCTAGCAACACTGTTTTGTCCTATGACGTCATCACGCTTGTACTTGCGAGTTTGGCCTGTGGCGGCGATACCTGTATTTTGGTTCTTGCTCTTTTCTACGTTACAAGAGCTTTGTTGTCAGTATGAGTGGCGTTTTTGTAATCAGGAGCTGGTATTCTGTCGATACAAGCCAACTTCAATTTCTCCTCAGTGTCCCTTTAAGTAGATTATCAGACGTGAAACACTCTTGAACATTCATTCGGCTTAACCGCCGCGATACCAGTTGTTGTTGTGTGTTGTTGCGAGTGAGAGAAGTATGAAAAGGAAAGTGCACGGGCCTGTCAACTGGCTCCAGCCAAGTCACCACCGCTGCCACGTGCAGATAGAGGAGAGTTAAAAGAGCAGAGGAAAGAGAAAAAGAAAAGAAAAAAGACGCTCGTCGCAGCAAGAACCGCGTCCGCCGAAGCGGACGCTGGCTGAAAAAAACAGATAAAGGCCGATTCACACGACGGACCGTTCGCCCGCGGCCCGCGCACTACGTGTTCATGCGTCATCACATTTAGAGGCGCTCTGCCGGCCGCGGCCTCTCACGGCCGGCAGCGCGCCTCTTAATGTGCTGACGCATGAACACGTAGTGCGCGGGCCGCGGGCGAACGGTCCGTCGTGTGAATCGGCCTTAAGCGGCCTTAGCCGCGCTTCGTCACCAGGGAGCAGAGTGTGCGTATATACTGCTGTTAAAAAATAAAAAAAAACATGGGAAATGGTCCCTCTGTCGGTAAAAAATATAAACGCGCAGTCTCACGTGACAGGAGTCGGCGACTGGGGTGAGGAAGCTGGAGTGACAGGTGGCGAGGAGGAAGCTTCTGGTAGAGCGGCGTATCAGCAAGATTTAATTTTGGTTGGTAACAACATTATTTATAGTCCTGCAGAGCTTTCGCCGTGGGGGCCTTAGGCGTTTGTTTTGTAAGGACAAATGGGCTTGACAGTCCCCACCGACGGCGCACTTAAACCTTGCTGGCTCCACCCGGCTACCATTACCCATGATACGATCGTGTGCATGGAATTAGTAAAACGGTACATTATGGGATGCAGAAAAAAGAGCGCACCTTACAATAAACCTTTAATTCTCAGCCTGATGAATTCCTGGTAAATTTATTATTCGGCACATTGCACCCCATTTGCCCATGGATTTTCTCATACATACCTAAAGGGATAGCAGGCAATGGGGAATACCTTAGTGATCTGCGATTCGCTGATGATATCGCCTTGCTAAGTCACTCATGGGATGAATTGCAAAAGATGATCAATGAAAATATCTAATAATTGGATTTCTAACTGCAGTAAAGGTACAATCAACGCAACATTTGACCCTCGTCTGGTTTTTGCGCTGACTTCTTCCCATCATGCAGTACCAACTAGCCTGGCAGCACGCTCTCTTGCCCTTTGTCCCTCGTCTGGTTTTTGAGCTGAAATACCAGACGAGGGACGCCAGCCGAGCAGGTGGGGAGGCTTCTGACACGGGAGCGCCCCGAATTGAGGCCTCTCGGCTCGTATCAGGCCATAACGCACTACTACAGAGAGCTACGAGTGCGCCTGCCTCCTACGCACGATTCGCTCAGCAGAGAACAGGCTACCACGTGGCGACGGCTGTAGACGCGGTCGCAGCCCAACCCATGGACATACTCTAACAAAATCCCCAGTCTGGTAAACCCGTTCTGTCAATTGTGCGGCGAGCCTGCCACTTTGGACCACATAATCTGGGACTGCTCGGAGGATCCTGTAGATCTAGTTACAGCTCTCTCTCCTGAACAATGAAAAGCTGTTCTCGCCAGTTCGGACCCCGGCGTTCAGTCCAGGGCGACGAAGACAGCGCTAGAGGTCGCCGACAGACTACAACTGCCGGCCACCTGGAGCGGCGGATTGACCCAGTACACCCGCCATTTGATTTTCTGACAAATAAAGTTCTCTCTCTCTCTCTCCCATCACGCAGCACTGACTAGCCCGGCATCATGTTCTCTTGACTTGAGCCCCTCGTCCTTTTTTTGCGCTGACTTTTTTCACATCATGCGGCACCAGTTAGTCCGGCAGCACTCCCTCTTGATATCCACAGCGACCAAGAAAATATTAGCAGACAGCCGTAAAACAGATGCGCGCCTTCCGTATACCGTTTGAAAGGTTTCAAACTCAACGCTTCAACTCTTTACACACTGCTTACAGCTGCACAGCAGGCGGGAAAGTAGTTGTGCAAGACGCGAACCCGCAGTCATTTGACAACACAACTGGAGAATGGTCGCGCTTATTCGTTGCCCAGTGGAATGCATGGGTTGAATGCGCAGCTTTCTGTATGGCATATAAGCCGGAGCCAGCGTTTCGGCTCCTCTTTGCTGAGCTTAGGATGATGCGGAGGGTACCATATCCTACTGCCCCTGATATGCTCCAGTATTACAGCGTAACGCTGGGGTGCAGGCCCTGGGAGCCACGCTTCAGCTCCCGCTCACTTAGTGTAGCCTCGAGCGATGGCCTCGAGCGATGCAGTCAGCCGCTTGGTTCCCAGAGAGCTCCGCGTGTCCTGGAGTACTTAAGAAATTCAAGACACTTAATGGGTTAATTGCGTTATACGCAGAAGGCCACTCTCTACATTATATTCATGGAACCCTGGTGGCTCTGATACCCCTCCTGGCGCTGTGCTGCAGCGGTTAAGTGATGCTCCACTGCCCTGCGATGGCAGATGCTGCCATCAGTGGGACTTGTGCGGCCCAGGTTGCTCTTCCCAAGCGATCAATCATTAATTTAACTGTCACCTGCCTCGTTGGGCAGTTTGCTCACTATTCAATGTGCGGGTTGTGATGACGCCGCAAGGTCTGACCACCTGCCTCCTAGGTTGCTCTCAGGGCACCACCTGCCAGAGTCATATTAACACTATCGCGTTGACATTTTACTTTGATTCCTGTGTTTGCGCCCGCACGTTGATGATGAGTTGCATGGCCGTCTTGCCTTCCGTTAAGATGATTCCTGCAGGCTCGCTGCGAGTCGATGATGATGGTCAGACTCTACCCTCGCGTTGCCGATGGCTATCGCCAGAGCCATAGCGATCTTTCAGTCTCAGTATAGGTTTGCAGTTTCTTATGGTGACGCTGGCGATTTCTTGGTAGGCAGAATCCACTGGCGTAGCAGCAGCCACTGATCTTCCATGGTAGCAAGCAGCAACCAGGAAGATCACGTCCACGCGTCCCACCAATCGTTTTCCTAGACTCTTGGCTCTTGCTGATCTCCTGCCTCAGTGTATAGTACCGGGTGCATGTGTCAATCGGTAAGATCGTGCAGGACTCCCGAATTTCATTCGGGGCGTCGGCGACTTTTCTGATGCTTTCGAGGCAATCTCAGTAGCCAATTCTGTTCAGTAGAGATCTGCTGGTCGGCGTTAGTAGGAACCGTTCAACTTAGGAGCTGAGCTGCACTTCCTGATGCTCTAGGTAGCTTTTGGTTACGCCGAGGTCCGCCAGTTTGCTCGAAGTGGTCCGCTCTGGAGGCCCAAGGTCACCTTATAGGCTTTGCGGAGCAGGGCCTCTACCTGCTTGGTTTCTGAGTTAATTCGGTTCTGACAGGGCAGACTGTACGTGGCCCTGCTTACGACCAGGGCTCGTACCAGCCTCACCGTACCTTCTTCCCTGAATCCTCTTCTGCTGTTTCCGACTGGTGATCATGCGAGTTACCTAGGACGTGACTGCGGATGAGAGGTT
This sequence comes from Amblyomma mixtum, assembly GCF_055824585.1. Classification (NCBI taxonomy): domain Eukaryota; kingdom Metazoa; phylum Arthropoda; class Arachnida; order Ixodida; family Ixodidae; genus Amblyomma; species Amblyomma mixtum. The sequence goes on from NC_143016.1 coordinate 90,100,097, forward strand.
GAGTGTGCGGTCTACTCTGTGGTTAGACTGTAGCCGTATACGCCCAATATTCGCAGAGTCTGGGCTTCTCGAATGACTTTCTCGGCAAGTGTGACCTTCAGCTTGAGGGATCTACCATACCCTGTGCTATGTATTAACGCGACAGCTTAAAGGCCCCGTTCTCCAGAAAATCCGGCGTCGGCGTCGTCGCCGTTGTGAAAGAAAAAACATGGCAATGTCTCTTGTAGGTGGTCCCCAGAGAGCAACCTTGGAGGCAGGTTGGCCCGCTAGGTCAGGTGGCATCGCGGAGTCATCACAGCCTGCCCACCGGGCAGTGAGGAAACTGTCCACTGTGGCAGGTGCCAGTTAAATTAATGATTCATGCCTCGAGAAGAGCAACCTGGGTCGCACAAGTCCCACCGGTGGAAGCAGCTGCGATTGCAGGGCAGTGGCGCGTCGCTTAATCGCTGCACCACTGCGCCAGGAGGGGTATGAAGACTCCCAGGGGTCAATTAATGTAAAATAAAGAATGACCTTCGGTATATATGAGAATTAATCTATTACGCTGTGGGAATCCTGGCTTTCCGCCGTTGCCTTTGCGCGGCTGTGCCGGCTTCCCGCGTTGTTTCTCCTCTTTCCCTTGCTCCCGTTTCAGGCGGTGGAGAGGCGGCTAAGTGACTAATCACTGTCATTTGGCCACAGATCCGCCCCGGCTCCCAAACGGCCTTTGCCATTGGTGCCTTTTGGCGGGATTTCGGGACCCGCTTTGGCGGCCGCGCACCGCGCAACCGTCCGAGCGGGGCCCAGAGAGAGAGATCCCTCCGCGACAGCGTAAGGTGCGTACGCTACTATTTGTCCGTGCCAGCCTTTGCCGTTCGGACCAGTGCATATACTCGAGCTCGCCCGCACGTGTCCTCTGACCTGCAGCGGCTCGACCTGCAGCGGGCTCCCATGGCGCCCAACGTGGGGCGCCAGTTGTGGGTTTCTACGTGGACACAGGCCACCAACCCCCGCGGGTTCGGGCTTCGCGCGAGCCAAGGGCCCCGATCAGCCGTCACCACACACACCCTGGGACACCGCTGCGGCGCACTCAACCTCCGCTGGGAGGAGAGCGATTCGCCGCAAAGAAATAGGCCTCCAAGTTCACAGAGGAGACGTTTATTCACGTCGTCCTTCAGCAGATACACAAACACTCAACCGTCACCCCGTCCCGGGGGCGCGCGAGGAGCAAGACTCCGCTGAGCGCACGAAGCGACTAGAGCAATGCGCGCCGCTAGCACGCCGCTGCAGGAGAATGTCCCTGCGGTGCTGTGATCTCTCTCTCGTGTCAACCGTTGGGCCGGTTGCGAGAGAGAGTGGGCAATCAACGCAAGGTACGCCTGTCGGAGGTCGCTGGACCCCGCTGGACAGGCTCGAGCCGCTGCAGGTCAGAGGACACGTGCGGGCGAGCTCGAGTATATGCACTGGTCCGAACGGCAAAGGCCGGCACGGACAAATAGTAGCGTACGCACCTTACGCTGTCTCGGAGGGATCTCTCTCTCTGGGCCCCACTCGGACGGTCGCGCTGTGCGCGGCCGCCAAAACGGGTGCCGAAATCCCGCCAAAAGGCACCAATGGCAAAGGTCGTTTGGGAGCCGGGGCGGAGCTGTGGCCAAATGACAGTGATTAGTCACTTAGCCGCCTCTCCACCGCCTGAAACGGGAGCAAGGGAAAGAGGAGAAACAACGCGGGAAGCCGGCACAGCCGCGCAAAGGCAACGGCGGAAAGCCAGGATTCCCACAACGCTATCGTGTCATACCCTTGAAAAGGAGCTGAAGTGTCTCCAGTTTCATAACGATTTCAGACTCGTCCAGAGAGCAGACGAGGCCACACTCACTGGCGTACTGGTTCACGCAGTTTGCCACTTCCTGGTACCGATCATTCATCTCCCTCAGCGAACCCCCGTTGGCCCACTCCATGACGTAGTCGGGATATACAGCGTGCCGAATGCTTGGAATTCCATCAAGCCGTTCCAGAAGTCCGGCCATAGCGATGTTGAAGAGTATCGGGGAGATCACCGCGCCCTGATGTGTGTCTTGATGATGTCGGACCTCAAGTCACTCATTCCAATTGTTGCGGTTCTACGAGTTAGGAAGGCCTTGACATAAGCTTGGATCTTCTGACCACAGCCTAGTCGACTCATTCCCTCCAGGGCTGCGTCGTGACTCACGTTCTCAAAAGCCCCCTTTAGATCAACCGCCACTGTTTTCTTCCTAATATGGTGCTCTGGTTAAGAGTTCCGCCTTGATGAGAAGAAGGACGTCTTGAGTCGACAGATGGAGGCGGAAGCTGAACATCGCTTTAGGTTGCAGGCCATTACCTTCGAGTTAGCCCTGGAGTAGGGAGAGCACTACTCTTTCGTAGAGCTTGCGCCGAGCCACGATGTTAGTGACATGGGTCGCAAGTACTCGAGGTCTGGTTTCTTTCAAGGCTTTAGGATGACCACGAGCTCCGAGTGTTTCCACTCCTGAAGCACCGGTCCTGCTTCCCCCAGCTTGTTCGTGTAAGTGGTCAAGTGTTTGATCTGGACAGACCCCAGATTGCGTATGATCGAGTTGCCAGTCTTGTCACTACCCAATGCCGTGTTCTTGGTCGGTGCACGAATCGCCGCGTATACCTCGTCCTCGGTAATAGGACGATCTAGCTTGTTTCCTGGGGCAGTGATACACTGCAGAGTTGGGCGGAGGACCGCTTGTGCCGATGTATCTTCGAATAAACCCAGCGCTGGATGCTATGACCCGCCCATCGCGGTGGAGACAGCCAATATTCCCGCTAAGATGCCACGAAGCGCGCATCAATGCGACAGTGCAATATACTGGCACCAGATACCTTTACTGAATTCTTCAACGCTCTTGACTTCTTCAAAGCGCAACCTGCAACACAGAAGATGTGGGCACAGGAACTTCAAGACACCAACACTTCAGCGCACTTGTGTCTCGTGATTTTTGGGTCCATATCTCTGGAGGGTAACGCAAAATCAAGCGACGCCAAAATCACCCCAACCAAACTCACGCCAACTATATATAGCCAAGGTCCAACAACTCCTTGACTGAACGCAACCACAATAAGCTATTTCGAGATTACTGATACCTATGGCGTTTGCAGCCATTACGGCTTTTGTCCACGAAAGCCCTTCGTTAAGAAGTCTCCCGGTAGAAATTGTTCTGGCAATGGAGCCGTTGGCGTCAGCATCTTACAGCCCACAGGGGTGCTTCTCACAGCAGCAGTAATCATGGCTTCTGCAACAACCTCACTTCATCTAATCATTCACAACATATTCCACAAATGCACCCTATTTCAGTGGAACGCTCATGGTCTACAGTCGAAACTTTCAGACTTTTGACAGCTGGTACGAGCGTATCACTTTCTTTTCATAGTGAAATCAGAATCGCATGTACTGTAAATTGCCCGAACACTTCACCTCCCCGCTGTACATGCACAGAAATTGACTTCGCTCTGATCCAAAAAAGCCATCATGCAGTGAACTATTGCGTTCCAACCCTATTCAATGACCGCACTCTTTTCCATCACCCTACTTCCATCTTTACTCCCCTGTTCCCTCCCCTGCGCAGAGTAGCATGTCAGCGAACATTCATGCGAGCTAAAATCTGTTTTTCATTAAAGATCTCTCGCTCTCTTTCTCTCAGTGAATGCTTCACGTGCCTCGATCACACGCAAGCGTGCCGCGAGGAGACATACACCATCGTCGTCATCTTTCTGTTGCGCACTCTACCACGCGAACCAATAATCCTTCCGCTGCTGATAGCCCTAAACGCTTCTCGATCGCGCTTTGAACACGCTTCCAGTGTATTCGAGACAGGCCGTATAACGCTCTGCGTACGATCCCTGCGATGCAGCTGCACCCGGACCGCTTGAGCTCCCCGTACGAAAGGCTGATCGAAGAACCCCACGGTGGACCCGGTATGCCCGATGCTGAACAAGGCGCTCTCACGGCGCCCGGTGGACTGCCCGGCAGCAATGACTTTGTGCCGGCAGCAGCCTCGTACCAGGGTGTTGCATCGCCTTCGGGCTGGAACCCTAAGGCACCTGGTGAGGACGTGGACCCAGGAGCGTACACGGTGGCACCGGGATATGGCTATAGCCCTCTGATCCCGGATGATGGATGGCCGGACGCATCGGCAGGGTATGCTTCTAACCTATTTGCTGCACCGAGTACTCGCTGCTATAGCATGCATGCATGACTTTTGCGCGCTGGTTGAGAATACATGGGAAGGGTCCGCGAATAATTTTTTCAGAAGCCTCACTGCGGTGTATTCCCTTCCATGCATATTGCCACGTATTGGTGATGACGGTTGTGCAAACTTTTGCCTGCAAGGAAATAGAAAAGTCGGTGGCTGCGCGGTAGCGACGCGTACACTTGACGGTCGTCGGATAAGAATGGCGTTGGAAGTCGGTCAGGCGCTATACGGACGTTATTCGAAACTATGAAGATAAGGCCCTTACATTTCGTTGAGAACAGTCGGCGTAGAATCAGCCACGTGTCATCGCGGTTCTTAGCTATCATAGTCGTAAAAGATCATTAACCGCGCGCGGCCAGCCGAAGATGATAAGGCACTGTGAAAATGACGATGGACGAAACAAAGAAAACTCAGTGAAGGAGGAACCGTAAGAAAACATCGTTGCACAACATAGATGAGCTGCCAGAAAAACTTCATGATCACTGCACTCGTTATACAGCTGTATGTATATACTATAGTAAAGCCACAATGCCTAGACGAGTGTATTCTAAGCCCTGTAGTAACGCTTTGGCGATTGAGCTCACCATGGCCTACGTTAACCCTCACCAAGGTTTTATACGAGTTCCTCCAAAATCGAGAGTGGCCATTTGGCAGATATTGTGAAATAGGCCAGAAAAAGTTTACGCTTCGCTCTGCGCACCTGCATTAATGGACAATTTCTCTGGCAGTGTTAATATGATGCGGAGACTTCCGTGCGTCGAATGAGTAAAGGTTAAAGCTAAGGAAATTCGAAGTGACTCTGAAGCGGTGTCTAAAAGTATGCGGATGGCATGCGAAAGATTTTTGCGCTGGATTTTCTACGAATGATCGATCGATCAATCAATCAATCAATCAATCAATCAATCAATCAATCAATCAATCAATCAATCAATCAGTCAGTCAGTCAGTCAGTCAGTCAGTCAGTCAGTCAGTCAGTCAGTCAGTCAGTCAGTCAGTCAGTCAGTCAGTCAGTCAGTCGATCGGTCGGTCGGTCATTCGGTCGGTCGGTCGGTCGGTCGGTCGGTCGGTCGGTCGGTCGGTCGGTCAGTCAGTCAGTCAGTCAGTCAGTCAGTCAGTCAGTTGTTGCTGCCGCGTCATACGACAGACGAGATTTCGTTAAACCATCTGCACCTAATCAAAACTTCCACGCTAAAATTACGTTTTTGAGAGCTTAGCAAACCTTCATGAAGGCGTTGGACTTATACACACGAGGTGATGAGCGAAGGGACGTACAACTGCACAAAATTAATTATGGTCTTCACACCGCCAAATAACTCAATTCCTTGAATAAAATAAAATGACACGTGTCTTCAGAATGACCATTGAAGAGTTATAACGTATATATTTCAAAATGTCTGAAAAGTTTCCTGATATCTTCCTAATTAGACCGTGAAATTATTTCACCTCTAATCAAAGGGATATGAAATATCTTGTTTTCTTGTTTTGTTCTTGTGCGCCGCACCATCCTACGACGCGTTTTTTTTTTTTTGCTTGAGCATAATGGGTTCGTTGCTTTCGTTTTTTGAATCTGAAAAGCTCCCACAGCCTGAGGGCACGCAGCACGGTGAGGCCGTCGTTACGGGCAGCCTTACGCAGTATGCGTTGAAGAGCTGCCCTTCAAGGTTTCGTACGTACCTGTGTGATTCGGGATCCAAGCGCCCGTTAAAAACCCCAGGTGTGGTTCATTAATTCGACGACCAACTATAGCAGTGAAAGAAATCATCTTTTTGATGTTTGGTTGTATCATATAAGCGATGAGATCAGGGGGCAGCATATCTTCTGCTACGGACTGGCACATTCCCACACGGGCGACGGGGAGTCACCGAATCGCACTGAATATTTCTTGATCAGTCTTACCAGTGTATAATGCAGCAATTTTTATCTCGCTAATTGCTCTTGGATTACGTTGGCGGGCTACTTCTAATAAAATGGAATTAGAGAAATGATGCAGCGCGCTTGCTTTCTCCCCTCTGCCTTTACTTGATTGGTGTTTCTTGAAGGGACCACATAAGGAGAGCTGAGGGCATAGGGCGCCGAGTTTTCAATGTACCGGTGGAGGACGGGGAAGGGGGGGGGGGGGGTGGCTGGGGCCTAGTAGCACCCACTCTCTTTTCATTCGCCTTCCTCCCCTCCTCCGGCCATGCTCGCTGCTAAGAGGTATTTATTGATTTATTTTACTCTCAGAATACAGAGTACATTAGAGACAGAGGGGAACGGCTGTTCACAGCAATATAGAAGATAAAAAAAAGGTAAGGGTGCCAGGTACTGATCCTTGAGGTACCCCAGAACAAAGTGGTATAGTAGAGGGATCAGCGTCATCCATGCTAAGAAATTCAACACGAGAAGGAAATCCACGGATCCAGTTAGGAACTGCAGGGTCAGTGTTCAGCGCGCTTAGTTTATGTATTAGCAGTGAGTTATTAACTTTATCGAAGATGTTAGTAAAGTCAAGAAATATTCAGTGCAATTCGGTGACTCCCGTCGCCCGTGTGAGAATGTACTGCCCCTGATCTCATCGCTCAATCTCCGAGAGGGGGGGGGGGGGGCGGCTAAGCCCTCCAGCCCCCCCCCCCCTCCCCCCCACCCCACCCCGCACACGGCGCCCAGGGTAGCGGCCGCGCTGAGTAGCGATACATATTATTATTATTATTACTATGTTAGCATCGTTCTCCTCACCATTATTGTTACTCTCGAAAATGCGCCATGCTGGGTGCGGTAAACGCATACATCCCAGGCGCCGCCCGGGCAGCGGCAGTTCGGGATCGCGGAGCCGTGGAGGAGCAGGTTCCAGGGCGACGATGTCACCCTCATCTCGGCAGCTGCGTTCGTCGTTATCCAAAAGAATTGGTCGGCGAGAGGCCATGTACTGGGTCATGGGGCTGGCCATCGTCTGCCTCCTCTCCGCCAGCGCGCTCAGCATCACCATGCTAATGCGGTACATACGCTGATGCAGTTCTTGTCCTTCCTGCAAGGGACTTGCCGCCTTGTTTTCATTTTGTTTATGTAGTGCACATCAGCGCACATGTAATGAGTCTGAAAACGTAGTTGCATAACTGCTTTCTTATTCGCCGATCTGGTCAGCAATGCTGAAAATTAAAAGCACATTAAGTAATAAAAAGAGCATGCCGCCGTCTTTTCTCTGGCATGCGAAAGCCGAGTGCTCGTCCGCGCCTATATGGAGTGCAGTGCCCCTTCTACCTTTCTGATTTTTCGATTTAGATACCATAACGTTTTTTACTATCTGTGGGGAGGATGCACTATGGTAGGATGCGACTTAAAAAAAAAAATAACGGCAGTTTGTAACAACGGTCCGCCCCTCGCGGTGTCCTGTATTACTCGGCCGACCTATCACAACAGTTAAAGAAATCCTCTTTTTGATATCTGGCTGTGTCAAACAAGCCAGATGAATCAAAATTCTTGAGCTTATAATTTCGTCTAGTGGTTACCTTCTTGTTTAGGTAACAAGAAAAGCTTTAACTGTGGACTGTTCTTTGTCAGAGAAGAATTCTGCGTGGCGGTCACTGCAGACTTAAGTTGTATCCGACTATACAGTTAACAGGGTTAATTGGAGACACGTGGGAGAGGCCTTTGGCCTGCAGTAGGCGTAGTCAGGCTGACGATGATGATATAGTTAACGGCAAGGTGTACGTGCACCCTTCCCACTGCCTTCTTAAGCGCTTCATTTCCCCTGCATTTTCTTTCCACTGCAATGGATTCGATGGCTGTTAAAAAGAAGAAAAAACTACCGTGAGCACTTAAGTCTGCTTACGTGCTACGAATGCGAAAGAATTGCGCACTACTGGTGTTTCCGTTGGCGCGTTTGCGTAGCTCTATCGCGTTGGCCATTAAACCGCACACCATTCGGTGCTCGATGGGTTAACGCCCATATATGCAGAATTGGTCATTCTCTACTTAACATTCATAGGTGGCGGCGAGTCCTCGTACCACTACCAGCGCAGTGGCAGTCGAACAATCCCTACGGGTGGCTGCTCCTGCCACAGCCACCCGTAGGGATTGTGCGACCCATGTTGCTCTTCCCGAGGCGTGGCGTTCCTCCGGACTTACCCAAGCTTACCAGAGTTACTACCGAGTAACAGAGTTACCGAATAACTCGGGTAAGTTCGAGTAAGTGTTCACATTTTCTGTCCACACTTTCTGTTAACGCCACGCATGAGCCAAGTGATGCTTACGCATTAAAAAAAGAGGGGACACTTAAGCTCCGCCTTAAAGGGCATGACGCGATGGGGTATCGGCATAGTTCCCTTGGTTCCCTTGTATGCAGAAGGTCATTCTCTATTTTACACATTCATAGATTCCTGGGAGTCCTCATACGCTTCCCAGCGCAGTGGTGCAGCGGTTATGCGATGCTTCACTGCCCTGGGATGGCAGGCGGTCATAGCGGTGTGCTTTGTCTGGCCCACGTTACTCTTCCCGAATGACCAATCGCTAATTTAATGGTCACCTACTACGGTGGGCAGTTTGCTCACTATCCGATGGGCAGGCTGTGATGGCGCTGCAAGGTCACGTGACCTAGGTGGCCAGCCTGCCTCCTATTGGTTGCTCTCTTGGCACCACCTGCCAGTCATGCTCTTGATGTCATGATGTTGTACACGCGGCGATACCCAGTTTTACCTAGCACTGTGAAGCTATCGCTTCAATATTCACTAACCGCATGTTGCCTCATTTCTCCCCATTGGTCTCAGCTCATGTTAGGCAGGCCTTATGTTTTTATGCAGCTACACGGAAAGGAAAGGCGACAGGTCTTCAGACGGAGCGCTTCAGGTTGAGACCAAGGCCCCGGCTGCCGGAGAGTCCGGTTTCAAGTTCGACATCGAGTACCGTCCGCCTGGGCGCGGAGGAAAAGATTACTCGTCGAGCACAGGCATCACGTGGACGGGGAGGAGACCGCCCTTCTTTACTCCTACCATGAGGTCCCCTCCTCCGCAACAGTCTACATTTCCTTTCACCTGGCTGTCCCTCCCGCCGGGAGATGATCTGGAAACTGACAAGCCCGACAACAGCTCCGCCCCAGCCACCGGAACGGATTCGACGGACCAGAACGCCACTGCGGGCGCCGCGTCGGACGAATCTCCACTTACTGCTTCGAGCGCCGAAGTCAGCGACAGCTCGAATGACACTTCAACTGAGAATAACACTAGTGAAGCCAAGCCTTACGAGGCTAAGCCACTGCTGGATACCGCGAACGCTGCATGGGCCCCCGACAGAAGTAGCTACGACAGCGAAGTAGGAGGAGCTCTCGAAGCACGACAGCCTATTTCGCTCCCCGGGGACACGGGGCAGTCAGTGGCGATCACCTCGTCTGCTGGGGCGTCCAACAGCACTGTGCTGCAGGCGCACATCTCCGACTCTGCAGTGCAACTCTCACAGGAAAGAGCGAAGACTGGGCACGCCCTTCCAAGGTTAGGAACTCAGACGTCTTTATCTGTATTCACTGTTGTGCGTTTTACAGATATTTCGAACAACTGTAACTCGCCAGATGCGCTGGCTGTAGACAGTGTACGTGAGATTTGAGCCGGGAAGAAATGATTGATTTTACCTGCACGATCTGATAGGCCAATGACTGAAAGAACGTTACTGCGCTACAAGACGTTGATGGCACAGCGCGTCTTGTAGCGCAGTAGCGTTCTTCCAATCATGAGACCTAACCAACTAGCCCAACTTGCTGCTTTACTTCTGCGAGACGAACCTTTTAATCAATAGTCTGTTGTCAATAGTCAATAGTCTTTCGTTTTGCTGCAGTGCACAAGTCCAGGAAGGAAGCCCCGCCCTTTGGAGCTGGAAGATTCGTCCCCGCGAGGCCGAACAGCCTGTTACGTAGTCGGTTTGCATCTTCTGAAATTTTACATCATTAAAAGGAATAAAAACAACGTCTTCCGGTGGTTCTTTGTACTGGGTCATTCCACTGCAAACGTCCCAGACGTTGCGCTCGAGCATCACCGATTTGCTCAAAGAAATTCACGGAATCTTATCGCAACGTGCGTAATTTAAGCCTAAAATATTTTTCCAGAAAAAGTTTTATGAGGTGAGCGCAGTTTGAACGTTTAGAAGAGGCTTGAAACCATGCACCCCTTAATAATTGATAAAAATATAAATTTTTTGAAATCAGTCCCAAAATTTTAATGACATTTGCTCAGATTCTAGCCTTCGATGTGATTCGAATCATGTAATTTTGTTTTGTTTAAATATTTTTTTTAATTTAAATAAAATGTTAAAAAGATCATATTTTGTCATTTTTTTATCAATATTAACTTCCTATCGAAAATTAGGAAATAGCCGTGTTTCTTCCTTAGGTGTCTATTATCTTAAAAATATGTTACGGCAAATGAAACGGAATACGTCGAAGTAAAAAAAAAAACTGAAGTTGAAGAAAAGTGCGTTTTGAACCATAAACGCCCGTTTATGTCACCATAAGCTGGTAAATAAAAATACAAACGATGGCGGGTATATCAGAAGGACACACTGAAAGACTATGCAAGAACAGTTATTTGACATTTCAATCGAGGTTATTTCTGTTTAAAAGGAGAAAAAAAATTTTGAAGTTGACCTTTCGAGCTGCAAGTTGCGTCGTCTCTTAATGCTTCTTCACCGCAGAGCACGGCACCTGGCATAACAGGATATTTATGGCCATATAACAACTTCACTTTGCCCGCGCTCACAGTCGTGTTTCTTTATAGCTGGAGCTAAAGCAGATATCGCATGACATTCAGCAGGTGGTATACGCTTTGCGTACTCGTTAAGCTTTCGAAGTTAGAACGGACCCGCTTTAATGCCAGGCAGTCGAGAGCAGGAAAATTGCGGTATTTAATGTGCAGTCTCGCGTGGACCACGAGGAAGGGACGACCAACCAGCACGGCAAGTTGCCCACACGGCAACCGTAAGGTAGCACAAGCGCTTTATTCATGTCAGAATATGAGCACCTGCGTAGAGGTTTATCCTTTACAGTTGCGATCGGTTCTCCCTTAAAAATGGAGGTTCAGTTTTCGCGCCAGGTATGAACCAGGCCCTCCTCTATAAGTGAGCAGTTCTGTGGTGCTTACGGATGCCCATATGTGCAAGTGGAGAAGTCTTATTGCTTGGTTTTGTAAACTAAAGATAGTACAAGTTGTGTAAGCTTACTTGTGTATATTGTGGTACCATTTACTTATGCGTACTCGTTTGTTTTAGCTGTTCAGTTCACGACAACCGGAAAACGAGACCGCAACAAAAATATAATTTGAATACTGTTCGTTGTAGAAGGAAGGCTGGGTCGTCGTATATGAGATCTATATGATCACGAATGAACTGGCGCAGTAACTATTTTATAGTGGATACACTACATCAGCTGATTTCTGCATACCTATCTAAACTGTGTAAAACCTCCATGCGTCAGGCTAGCGAATAAAGGTGTTTACGTTCATGTGCACGAATTTCTGATCCGTTTGTATAAACTGAACTTGCTCCGTGTCCCCTGGGTCCAATTGGTTGTCACAAGCTCTCACAGACCAAGAAATAGTCCTTTACCATTGCTGAAAATTTGACAGACAGACACAGATAGGCGCCTTCTTTTAGATGCACGACACTTAGATACAATCAGTGATGAATGTCGTTTTAACCCTTTCTTCAAACAAGCCAAAAACTGCCAAGGAAGCAAGCTTATAACTATCTCTGGCAGATGCGCACACCAGTTTTAACCCTGCCCCTGGCAGCCGATTTTGACAGACATGCTGAAGTCATTGCTTCAGCGTGAAGAGTGGTGTTTGTAACGCACCTCATGAAGCTCGCGATGCCCATTACGAGCACAATGACGTCTCGGTAGCGCTTGAGACTTCCGACGAGGCCCTTGAATACCTTGGAGTGAGCTCCCCTTACGCGAAAACGTGGCCGAAAAAGCCGGGAAACCTGAGTGCAAAAGAAGGTTCAAAAGCTTAAAGCAAACACTGAAAAAATGTTTGATAAATAACTAGGAATGCATCAGAAGTCAAGTGTAGAGCGTGACTGGAACGAAGATTTTGTTCTGAGTGACTACTGGACGCTTATAGCAGACGTAAAAAAATAAGTTTGCTCTGGAAGAAAGCCCAGAAAAAAAATAAAACTTCTAACATTGGCTCCGTCGTCTTGGTCTCGCCAAAAGACAATGGACGGATATCACTGCGTGGTATTCACATACGGCTGCTAGATAATTGATAATTGCATCTCTTCTCTCATGTGCCTCGGTTTCAACGGCCGAGCGATGTATATGACGTCGAAAGTCAGTACAGGTCACGTGAAAGAAAAAAAAGAATAAGATATAATCACTGCTTCGTTGTTTCGAATCACCACGACGCTAGCCTGCCTAAGGAGCTGGAATCACTGTTGCTGGGTTTAGCGTATTAGTTAATTAAAACAACGAAGCATCGATTATATCAACTTTCTTCGTGCCTTCAGTGACTTGCACAGCCACAACCAAGTCACAGCCATCGCTTGGTCGTTGAAGCCGAAACCGATGCAGATGGCAGAATAATTCAGAATTAGATACAGAATTAGAATTATTTAATGACCATAAGCGAATGGCACGTGGGGATCCATGTAGAAGCAGAAAACATGCAATCGAGGTTTGGTGTCTATAGTCCTTTGACAGTGGAGCTCGGTGTTATGCAACGTTTCTTATGCAGCGCCTTTTAGACAGCCGCGCACGATAAAAACTGAAAATTTTGAAGAAAGGAAACGGCGCAGTAAACGCCTGACTTCTCTGTGGACACCTCAGTGCTCCTCCGCTTGTGAAGCGAGCAGGTGCGAACGATCCCGAAAACGCAGGGCGCTCCTCAGAACACACCACCAACCTCACGGATGAGCCCGGACGTCCGACGTAACCTTAACCAACGGCTAAATAGTGCCAACAGAAGAGCCTCTGGGATAAAAGCCCATTTCAGACTGGACATGCTAACAAGCGATAAGGCGATCGAGGAAATAATGGCCCACAAGCGACACTTTAACCAAATATAGGAAGATCGCGACCAGTTTAATTTCGGGTTTTCAGCTATCATGGATGAGTGAGAACTATGGCCGCGGCACATCCAAGACCTTGCTGAAGCGTGTTCGCTTCACAAGTTCCCGAGTATCGGTCAGGCCTGGAGGGCCGTATTCGCCAATGGTTTCCGGGGCCTGAATGAACCACCCACGTAATTACTCTATATTAATAAAGCTTATTCTCTCTCTCAGCTGCTGCGAGAGGAAAGGGAGGAAGGAGGGAGTGACATAAGAAGGAAAGAGAGGCGCCGTAGTGGAGAGTGGTGGCAATAACTTTATTTGTACAAATAATTAGGTGCTGGAGCGTCAGTGGTGACCACCGTCCAAGACTACTCGGGAGGCTGTTGCCTCCAGATGACTTGATGACCAAGTTCCTCTGGTCGTCGAGGTCCGAGCTGAATAGCACCTCCTTCCACTGCTCATGTGTCAGACTACAGAATAATTTCGATCACATGGGGATGTCTAACGTGTGTACGAGCGTCCAGTTCCCGAGAAGGACCCCAGAGAGCAGGAGGAGGAAGAAAAAGAAACCGGGTTCGATCAGCCCATGGAATATGCTGTATTGCACTTGGAGGCACGGATACATGATCTCAATTCGCGGTTTGAGCTTATCACTGTGCGGAAATTTTTAAGTTCTTTGGAGCCTGTTCCTGGATTGGCTAACTCTGTATTTAAAACGAACCCAACTCTCTCCTTTGGTACTACCTGACCTCGGTATAAGCTCCCTCAGGTGGTGCTCACTAAATTCCTGCTGTCAGATATTTCTGCATCAATGAGATCTTTAGTACTAGTCAACCACAGGGGGGAGATACGGCAGTCTTCTTTGACAACACCCTCCCAAGGAATGCTAAGAACCTGCCCACCAATATGTTAAATGGGCTTATAGAGGAGTACCTAGACAATTTTCCTAACCATATTGCCGTTTATACAGATGCCTACCAGCAAAATGAAAAGACAGCTATTGGCATTTACTCAAGGGCTCTTGATTAGAGCTACTCATTTCGGGCCAGTTGGCCTTAATAAGGATTACCTACAGTGGGTTATTATACTCTCAGACAACCTTTCTGTTTTGACAGCGCTCGAAAACCCGAGGGATACTCCTATGAGCCGTTCTGTTCATTTTTTTTATTCCTCCACATGTTACAGAAGTACGCTTCCGCTGGGTTCCTGGGCACTGTGGCATTGTTTCTAATGAGAGGGCTGATTTTTAAGCAAAGTCTGCCCTTGATGGACCTCCCTTTCGTCCCAAATACTGTTTACTTGACTCTAGCACGCTTTCAGCGATTCCAGCGTCTCCCCTCCTTGAGCCATGAGCCTCTCCTTGCTGCAGCGGATTTTCAACACCTGGCATTTCCTTGGAGTGTGCGGATGTGCAGCTCGAGGCAGTGTGAGGTGTCCATGACCCTTTTGCGCTGCAGGATACCGCGGCTAAATCTTTATTTACGCCGATCGGGGTTTTCGATAACCAACCTTTGTGTGTCTTGTGGTGAAATTGAGTCTATAGAACACTTTTTCCTCTCCTGCCGGCAGTTCGCTGCTCTCCGTAGAATTTACTTGGAGATCCCCCTCACTCGACTCGGGCTTCCTCTATCTATTCCGATTCTCCTACCCTTCGGGGCAAGCGCCAAGGGATATGCCCTGAAACCAGTGTGTGATTATATTCACGATTATGTAATTTCATCTGGTAGATTCCTCTGCTGGAATGTGAATTCACTACTTTTCCTTTTCCGTATTTTTTGTTTTGTACAAATTCAAGCTCCACGTCCCAAAATTATCAAAATACTGCATTCCTTGTACATGAGTGCGTTTGTATCCGCTATGCACCCTGGCCAATACCACGCCGTGGGTATGTGCCATTAAGCATGAGGACATCATCATCATCATCATCATCATCATCATCATTACCATCATCATCATCCATGGAATATCCGATCGTGTAAGTCAAGGCTGTATGAAGTGTCCATGACGCTTTTGCGATGCAGAATTTCCCACTTCAATGTGTACTTATGCAAAGGCGGGTTCGCTACGGCAAACCTTTGAAACTCCTGTGTAGAAGTTGAAACAATAGACCATTTTCTCCTCTCTTGCCGGCGGTTCACATTTCAGAGAAAACAGTATTTGGAGGCCCTTCTTTCGAGGTTAGGACTCCCTCTGTCTCTACCAGTTACCTTCTAGGTTATATTGCAAATGGTCGCTTACCCTGTTAACTCCATATAAAATTCCGCCTCAAGTCCAAAGAGTGTATTTTATTTTATTCCTGTTATTTCTAATTTGTGTAATTTATTTAGAGTTTTCAACAATTAATATATTTTTCTAGTTTCATTCAGCCCATTATTCTACTTAGTATTCTTTTTTCTCGCACATATACTTCCTTGGCATTCACCACCGTGCCTTGGCCAATCCCCCCGCGTGGGTATGTGCCATGTTTACTGAGGTGAAGAAGAAGATCCGCCCCGTGCACAGCATCGCGCAGTCTCGGGCCAGAGTCTCGTGCGACACGCCCAAGAAGACGCACTGTTCCACTGCAGCCTTCACTGACCGATCGAATCGAGCCTGCTTGGGCCCCATCCTCGCTCGCCAAAGGCTGCCTTGCTGCCGCCTCCCATGCAGCCGAGCGACCAAATCCCGGACAAGGAGGCCGTGGTACCTTCCACGAGCGAGACGACTGGGTTGTCTGCTAGGAGTCGTACGGGGACATCGAAGAAGAAGCGGTCGCTGTCGCGGTCGGCCTCCCGTGCGCATTCGACCACCTCCAACGTGGTCACGAGTCCCGATGACGCGACCGGTAAGCACCGCAGGGCACTGCACTGCTCCGAGGACACATCCGCTTCGTGACATCTCTGAAAGGAATCTGCGGTCGATAGAAAGCAGAGAAGGTGATTCCTGAAAGCACTAACTCGAACAGGGGGCAGCTGGAAAGGTTCAGTTCACTGTCTGGTGTTTCGACAAAAGGACTTTCTTCGGAACACCAGCTAGCGGATTGAGGTTGTCTTTCCTCCCCTTGTTCAAGTTAGTGCTCATGTCAAGGTCACATTTGGCTTGCCCCTTTTGAGCCTGTATTGATCCAATATCGGTATTGGAAGGGTTAACCGACTTGCAATACCGACTTTCGCCCGACATTGGCTGCTCTCATCGGAACCCCAGTTGCGCTGACCTCATAGCCCACTCATTGTTACATGGGAGCCTTCTCATCTTATGCACTCGCTTTGAACTGCAGTCCCCGTACCCGACGTGGCACCGGCGCCGAATATCGGCAGTGGCAAGTCGGCCGACCCACCCACGCGGAGCGGCGGCAAGCGCTCTTCCTACAAGCGGAGCAGGTCCAAGGGCGGCCGCACGCACGCAGGCCGTCTGGGTGCAAAACATCCGTCGTCAGCTCACAATACCGCTGCCACCGCGCTCTCGCCAGGCGAGGCGGTCACCAAGACCGCTGCCGCCGAAGGGATGCTATCGCCGTCGACGCCGCTGTCACCATGTTCACCACTGTCGCCGATGTCGCCGGCTGAGCAGCGGTCTCTACCGGATGACGGTGAGATGTCTGAGCTAGGCAAGCCGGCAGAGGCGCCGGGCGCTGAGGCTGGTGCGCCGGCCAGCGTGAGCACGTGCCCTTCGGCAGCCACCACTTCGGCGGCCTCAAAATCGGGGGCCAACGATTCGGTGGTCGCCCCTTTGGCTGCGCTGAAGTCGGAGCCTCAGAACACAGTTGCTGCGATGGTGGCGCCTCTGATGAGCTCTCAGGAGGAGCCCTCCAAGATCACCGACGACCTCTCGCAAGTCGTGTCACCGCCAGTGGTTACTGACTCACCCACGGTGAGCTGCGGCGGTGCTTCGATACACTGCATGCCGAGAGCGTAACAGCATTGTGACGTACCCTTACTTGAGAGGAGATAGTAGTAGCGCTAAAAACAGGGACAAGGGTAGACGAAGACATCACAGGCGCTAGACATCAACTGACTTTATTCATAAGTGACAATCAGGAGCAAAAAAAAAAAGATCAACATTCGAATCGCATGCGTGACGGCACTTCCCGATACAGGAACTTCAAATCTTCAGTACACAAATAAACATTTGGTTTGCTCACACACGATTGCCTTTCCATGTGAATAAGAAAGGCTTATTTTTAGCCTTTCTTATTCACATGGAAAGGCTTCTAGAGTATTCGAGTCACTCCTTTCCGACTCGGGGCCGCCGCGCGCGAGCGAATTCGAGAGGGAATCACTCAGTGAGTTGGATGTTACGCTGCGTCGACAATGAGTGCTTTTCTGCACGTTTCTCCGGACCGCCTACGGTGCAGGCGGGCGTGATTCCTTTCGCGCCTCGCCGGATTCCCAAATGTGCGACGAATTTTGTGACAAACGGATTAGCGCATTAATCGGCGAAAGTTGTCAGCTTTGATTTAACCGTTTAGGTTAATCCCACCGTCTACCCTTCTCTTTCTGCCCTGTTGTGCAACATTCCCTCCCCTCCTGGCACCTAAACGAGGAGGGGGATTTCCTTCTTGGCACTTTGCCACCTGTCATGGCGGTCAATAATTGAATTAACTATAGTAGGTTAAATGGAATCAATTCACTCATTAATCAAGTCTCAACGACTGACGCTATAGTTACCATGCACCGTAGAATGCAGCGCTATATGGCTATACCGAAACTCTAACAGCTTTCGCCGTAAAAGTGCATCTCGGTGTCGCTTATTTTATGTCGCACATTTCCTGAATCGCTAATTGCAATTTCAGGACCTCGTGCGCCAGAACGGAGCACCTGCGGCGGTGATATCTCCGACGAGCTTTCAGGAGCCCTCCAAGACCACCGACGATCAGGTGTCGCCCGCGGGGCAAACTGTGTCCTCTCCAGTGGCTACTGACAAGCCCACGGTGAGCTTCGGTGGTGCTTCGGTACACTGCATGCCGAGAGCGTAATAGCATTGTGACAGAAATTTAGTCTACTGGCAGTAATGAATTTAGAAGTTTTAGTATGATACTTTGTCGTGCACAACACTCGGGCGCCTAAGACGTCGATGGCCTGCTACGCGAGCAGGCGCTATTCGTCTTGACTTTCAGCTCCTGGCTAGTCTAGCCACGTCCCGACAATGTGGGAGGGGTGGTAAATAAACCAGATTTGCAGAGCAATCGAGCAAAGGAATAAACAGTGGGAGAGGTTGGCATAAGGGGCAGGACAGTCGGGCTATATGAAGGAATCCGACGGAATTTGTACAGATGAAGCCGTGCTGGTGTGACAAGAGCGTTGTCGAAGGATGTGAGCCGCCAGCACAGAAATACCAGTGTGAAGGTAGGGGTGGAATTTACGATCAAGACAGAGGGTATTGAAAGACTCTTTTATGACGGCGAGTACTACTAATACTAATAAACTTTGAAAAAGCATTAGAGCAGTATGACAAAAAACAAACAAACTTTGCACCATATTAGCGCATTAATCAGCGAAAACTTTTAACCTTGGTTTAACTGTACAGGTTAATTCCGTCCTCTCAACCTCTCACCTTCTGTCTGTCCTGTCGCACAACCTACCCTTCCCTCCTGACTCCTAAACGTCGAGGGGGATATTCTTCTTACCGCATTGCCATCTGTCCAGCAACCATTTAATTAAATGTATTTAAATATAGTGGAGTAAATTAAATTAATTCACTCAGTAATTAAGGTCTTGCGGCTGACGCCGTAGATGCCACTGTAGAATGCAGCCCTGTATGGCTAAACCAAAGCTCTAACAGATGTCGCTGTGAAAGTGGATCTCGGTGTCGCTTCCTTCACGCCGCGCCTTCCTGAACTAAGTGCACTAAGTGCGATTTCAGGGCCTGGTGCATAAGGACGGAGCCCCAGCGGAGTTAGCCTCTCCGATGAGCGCCCAGGAAGAGCCCTTCAAGATCACCGACGACATCTCGCCTGCGGGGCAACTCGTGTCACCTCAAGCGGCCACTGACTCACCCGCGGTGAGCTGCGGAGGCGCTTCGGTACCATGCATGCCGAGAGTGTAGTTGCGTTGTTACAGGCGCTATACTATTCTGACAGTAATTAATTTTGAAAAATATCCACAACAGTCATAGAGAGCATGTAAGCGCAGCTTCTTTTACGTCCTGCCCTTTTTAAACCGCTGGACGCGATTACCAGGCCTGGTGCTCGGCAGGTTCATATAAGGCTGTTCAGTCTACGAAAGTGCACCAAGTCAGTGCACTTCATGCCCCGTGTTCGCTCATTGTTATTAACTCGAGCCCGACAATAGTAGTGGGCGTGGCGTCTCTTAAGCCGATCACAGAGCGGGAAAAACCAATTGAATGGAATCGGAAAATGATCGTTATATTAAACCTGATACCTTAAATGCCTCCTCCATGTACCCAACATTTCCTCGAGTTCCTCCTTCCTCTCACAGACATGCGGCTCATTTTCACAGTCTCGCAAGCGTGTGTGTTCCGTGTGCTCGCGAAATTGTTTGACCTTTCTGGGCACACCGTACGCAATGCGAAACGTCCGCTTTCAGCACTATTAAGGCGAAAGCCTTTAATGCCTCATCGTTGTTGACAGAAGGTTGTCAGCAGAAGGTTGTCAGCAGAGGTGTCACGCTTTTCTAGTCAGACCAGGAAAAAAATTTTTGAGCACGATGGGATTCGAACCACCATTCTCCCGGTCCGCAGCCGAGCGTGCTAATGGCTGCGCTACATCCTGCCAACGCATGTGTAGTTCTCCTTGTTTAGGACGCTGGAGAGTGTTTGCAGAAAGGCGTCGAATGAGACGGATGTCTCCAAAACGCCCTCCAGTGTCTCCAGCACTTATGATTCACAAACAATTGTGTACTTAATTAACATCTTAACTACACATCAGTGACACAAGCAGCAACACAGCGCTAAAGGCTTTCGCCTCACCGCACTTTAGGTCAACGAAGTGCCCCCTGAATTTTTTTTTGATTTTCATGTGGGTTTGATGGAACATGTAGAAGGAAACTGCTGGTAACCCTGTATGGACTGAGTAAAATGAAAGAGCTAAGGGAGCTAGATGTATCCATGTTATCGTAGAGTTATTGAAAGCGTCTTCGTAATTTTTGTCTCAACGCGGACACATTGCTTTCACGGATACATTTCGGCATCCATTCCAGGGGCCTGCATGTGCTTTCGCACGCGAGGTTGCAGAGAAAGCGAATCTTCATCTAAGCGAAATTGGTCTGTAATATGTAAAGTCCACCAATATCCTATTACATGCTTTAATATTCAGACAATTACGCCACATTATTCATGTTCTGTGTGGAATTTTCATGGCTTCCATGTTGCCCTCTCTTGCGCATGCGATGCTTCGTGTGCAATCGTGCAACTTTAGCCGCCATTCATGCGCAGGGTTCGGACGGCATGCAATCCGATTGTACCCGGCGCAAGTCTTCAGTTAGATGTGAGTATAAGTTTTCCGTATACCATTATTCTCGAGCACACCAACGTAGCCTCGTATACGATGTAGTTTGTTGCTGTTCGCAGCAAGCATATTTGATGTCACGAAACCCGTCTTTCTATACATCAGAGAAACTGTGAACTCGTAAAGCTTCACAAAATATGCAGTCATTGCGAGTGAGCTGCTCATGTAATTTGGGCACATGCCAAGTTTCGGTCTAGTTGCGCCCCCTTTCGACATGTGTGTGGGTCAGCACAGACGAAGCAATCGCAATTTAGTTTGGTTATTTTGCTGTCTGTAGATGGCGGTCCTGTCTTGATGATCATGGGGACAGCTTAGTAGGTGACTACAAGCAAGTGAACAACTGCTTGGAGTTGGCGGAAGGTTAGAAGTGAGGGGCTGGTGTGAGCTTCTATACTATTCTCGCTTTGTCGGTTGCAACGGCGTCGAGGAAAAGCTGTTGGCGCATAAGCTGCTTCAACAAACGTGGCATCGTTATGCATGCCAGCACCATGCTTATGGAAGCCACCTGTACATTCAAACTATCTTCGTGCCTTAGTTAATGGAGCTAGCAAGCTACGATGGTCGCGTATCAAGTGTTGTGAGGACACCCGCACAGGACTCAGACAGCGCTTGCTGTTTCGCGTCAGTCTGAAAATTAGGCGGTTGCTCTACAGATATTTCTAAAGCAGACGTGTAGGTATGTTAGCAACGAAGCTTTTGAAGTGGAAACACACAAGCAAGCAAACGAGTCGGTAAACCAGCAAACAAGTGTTCGAACAAAGAAACGAGCGTCAACAGAAGCAGACAAGCGTAAAGCAACCGGACATGTTTTGCATCCTTGGATCATTATTAATCGCGCGCTTTGTATACTGAAAAATGGAAACAGCTCACAATGCTATGCTCTGGGCTCCCTTCAACGCCTCGAAAAATGCGTCGCCTGTGTGCAGTCGGGGGCACCACCATCCGCGAGATCTCCCATGCGACAGCGTCACTCATCGAGCACCACTGGCATCTCGTGGCGCTATACCTGCTCGCGTTCCTGTGCGTGGTCATCTCCGCCGGAAGCGTGCTGCTCTTCCTGCTGTTCCGCACCGACTCTGCGCCTCACCTGGACGCTTGTTCCACGCTGAGTTGCAAGCGCGCCCTGCGGGATCTGGAGCGCCTCATCGACGTGTCCATCGACCCGTGCCACGACTTCTACGGCCACGTTTGCCGCCGCTGGCTGAGACGCTCCGATGGCGGGTTCTTGGAAACAGCGGCGTGGGACCTCTTGCGGGACCTCAACAGCAGCCTGAACGATGTGGACGAGCACCATCGCGTGTCGCCTCGCTTGTTCAACATGGCGCAGTTCTACCAGCTATGCCACCGGTTTCTCAGCGCGCGTGGGTTGCAGCTCTCCGACATGCTGAGGCCTTTTAGCCGATACCAGGACCTGCTCGCCCTCTCTACCTTTCCTGAAGTCATCAAACACATGGTCAGTCTGTCGCTGGCGAAAGGCGTTCACACGCTGCTCAACATACGACTTGTGCGCATCTCCAACGTTACCACCAGGCTTCGTATTGGGCGCGGCCGCTCGATGGCGTACAAGTGCTGCGAGAATTCGACGGCCGAGCTGCTCGTCTACCTGAAGAGTCTCGTGAGCGGCGTCTCCGCGACGCTACTGAAGAAGCACGGCGGCCAAGTGCTTTCTCTCAGCGCCAATGACATCGTGGAGAAAGACCGCTTCGTCCATCCATTGCTAGTGGCGCCGGTGAACCAGCAGAACTACAACGTCTCGGTTTTTGGTACGTTGTGCAAGCACGTCAGTAGCCAGCAGTGGCTGGAGGCCCTTAATGCCGTTCTTCCGACCGGGAGCCGTCTGGAAAGGCATTCCAGAGTACTCGTAGACAACGTGGACGCCATCGCACAGGTACTGAACTACTTGGGAAGCCACAAGGACCACGGCGTAGCCTACATTTACATCCAGGTACTAATGGAGGCGATGCGCTTCGACTACCTGCGCCGCCGTCGATCTAACGGTCCAGATGGCCCCGCCAGGACGTGCCTGCGTGCTACCTGGAGTGCACTGAGCGGTGCCAGGGACCTGATGACGTCCGCGTTTGTGGGAGCGCACGAGAAAGTGGCAAGAGCAATCTTCGAACGCGTACTGTCTTCAGTAGTGCTGGATGCTGAGGGCTCCGTCTGGATGGGCGACCTCTTCAGGCGGAACGCCAAGGTAATGCTCGGCAGCATATCCATTCAGAGCTTTGATGCCGCTTCGTTCAACGCCAGCGCGACTGACGAGAGTGGAGTGCCGAACCTGACTACGTCATCAGCATTAAGCCTTTTTCCGGGACTCTACATGGAACTGAGAGAGGCGCGCCAGATTGGCCTTCTGCAGGACCCACCACGCCAACTCGCCGGCACAGAGGGACAAGAGAGCGACGACTTCTTCGAGAGCCGCGTGGTGTACGACGTTTCCTCTAACTCGCTAAAAGTGCCAAGGGCTGTGCGACGTGAGCCACTCTTGTACGAAGAGGGCGTACCACTCGAGTTCGCCCTAGGAACCTTGGGCATGCTTATGGCGCGAGAGCTGCTCCGAGCTGTGGTCCCCAGCAACGTGCCGGGACTGTGGACGAGTCAAGAACAGGTGAGGGTCGCGCTTGAGCATGGTCTTGTACTCTGTAGCCTCGAGGTAGGAATACAGGGGTGTGGGAGCCGGAAACTTTTGATGCATGCAGAAGGGTAATAATATTCGTGAAACTCGCAAATTTACTGCTAAGCAACTAGTATGTGCTACACTTACAGCCGAATACAAGTCAAGAAGGCAGCGGCGAATGCTCCTCAAAGGAGGCCCTCAAGCCAATGCCGTCGACCGGTTCTGATGACGTCGTGGTTGCGATGCAGCACAGGCTAAGTATGAAAAAAAAGGAAATTGCCCTTTGTCACCATGCCGTGGGGTGGAGGCTGTTAGGGGTGGGGTGTACGGAAGGGTGGCAGAGGATGTTTGAGCCTGGGGGGCGGGGTCGCCAGTGATGAGGAACCCGCTCCCCACGGCACGAGGACAAAGTACCGTCTCCTTCCCTTTCCTGTCTAAACTGTGCTGCATTGCCGTGAAAGTTTGTCCACGAGTATAGCGTGAAATCACAGGTGACTGGCAAGTGCCTCCGTGAAATGGGATTACCCGCGACGTCATGCCAAACGGTCGACGCCATTGGCTGGAGGGCCTCCTTTGAGGTGTATTCGCCGCCGCTGCCTTGAGTTGTATCCTAGTATAGATTACCATACTGCAGGAACATATGCGTGCTGTTAAATGATTTAATGCCATGAATACACAACGAACATCCCAAGGAGGGTTGTCACTAAAACACTTTGTGCACTTGTAAGCAGCCAGATATGACGTAGCGTGTACGACATGTCTCCTTAGAAACATAGCCTGTTATTGGTGTCTCGGCGCAAGCATTTGTCTTGGAAGTCGACAGCGTTAATGCTCCCTTTCTGCAAAAAATCCGGCGTCGTCGGCGTCGTTGTCTGCATTGTGCGCGAAAAATTGGCCTGGGTGGGGTGGCATACGTGTCCACCCTGCCCCTAGGTGGCAGGTGGGCCATCTAGGGGACGCGACCTTGTGACGTCATCACAACCTGCCCACAGGATTGTGAGCAAACTGCCCATAGTGACCGGTGATAGTACATGTAATGATTGGTCTCGAGAGGTTGCTCAGTGTGAACGACCTTGGTCTCACAGGCATCACCGGAGGCAGCAGTTGCCGTCGGTGGGCAATGGCGCATAGCTTAACCGCTGCACCACTGTGCCAGGAGTGGTATGAGGTCATCCAGGGATCTATGAATGTAAAGTAGAGGATGACCAATTCCGCATGCATAAGCGCGCACATATTAACGCTATCGCGTCATACCCTGTAGGCGGAGCTTAATTGTCCGCTCCAGTTTTATATCATTTACTTTATGCACGCGAAGAGCCAAAAAAGTACACAAAAATTATGCGGACACTATAAGCACATTCGAGCGCGGACGAGAGCACTTGCGAATGTGCCTACGAACGTGTGTTCGAGCGGAACAAAGGATGCATAACAAAGAAAGGCATTGCGCGCGTTCCAGAAGCATAAAAAACTGCAGCGCCACCAAGGAGTCTTTGTTATAACGTGAAGTTAATGGGCATTCATAAGCGGATCAATTTTATCACTCTTAATGTGTCTTTTACATAAATACATGTTTTCGATTCTCCTTTATGCTTCGCTGCGTACAAAATTAGCTCCATATCATAGCTACGCTTTTGTTTTCGCGCAAATGTCAAACTGACATGAGCAAGTAGCCCTGACAAAGGGTATTGGGTGTGACTGCTGCTGCAGCCATCATGTGGCTTGGCCGGCCATGGCGGCAGCGATGCGCTTACTCTCAATTTTTTCTTTCGCATCTATTTCTTTTAACTTCCTTCTGTCTGCATGCGGCAGTGACAGTACCCTAGTAGGGGGTAGTCATTTGCTTTTGCAGGCGGGCACCGGACGGACGGATGAAAAAAAATCTGCGAACAAATAGAGGTGAAAATGTAGCCGTTAAATAAATTCCTGGCTTTAGAAAATATGTCGACTTGCTTAGTTTGTGACGTTCGTCTATAAATACGCGTTTGTTAATCAAAGCAGCTGCGTGGCCTGTGCGTTGAGCGTGTTTTCTGCGAGGTGATCGTAGACGCATGCAAGAGACTGCAGGTATGGAAGTGAAGTATCAAGATTTCCGGAAGGCGAGCTTGTTTTGGAAAGCAACTCTCTTTTAAAGCTCTGTGGCTTCATGCAGGTAGTCTTTGCCAAAAGTGACCCGGCACAGGTGGTTCGTTTCTTGGCCTCGTAGCGAAGCACACATGGCAGCCCTTAAGCCCTGATTCTGTGTAATGTATGATGAGCCCTTGCCCTCGTGTTCTGACACCTTTCGGCCTTTAGGGGTGCCTTGAAGGCTCCGTTATGCGGTTGAGGAGAAAAAATTTGTTGCTCGGTTACTTTTGGCAAAGGGGGTGGTACATTTGGAAGTATATATATTTGCGCGGCCCTTGGACTGCGCAGGTGGCTTTCCTCCGGTACGATCAGTGCGTGGACTCTCTAGCGCGGCGAGCGATGAACGTCAGCCTGGAGCGACCTCCCGACAACCAGGCGCCCGAGTACTTCTTCTGGCTGCAGGGGGCACGCACCGCGTACGACGTCCTCAGCGCCTCGTACGCGGCCGAAGAGCGGAGGTCGTCCAACTGGAACACCTACTGGCGGGAGGCTCAGCGCACCTTCTTCCGGCGCCTGTGCCTGCTGTCGTGCACACCGCATCACCACGACCTACCCACAATGCCGGACGACAAGTCGGACTCGGCTGGCCAGCAATCGGTCGTGCCTGCACGGGTCTCCTGCTTGCTGCCCCTACTCAACATGCCCGAGTTCGCCGCGGCGTTCGAGTGCGCCCACACACCGCCGGCGTGCACGCTCGCATAAATCCTGGGCCGTATCTGTGTCTGCGAGTGCGGGAGAAACACCCCCACAGCGAGTGCTTGGAACCGAGAGCCTTTGGTTAAGGGCACATAGTTGACGTGCAAAGACCAGATCGAGGTTTGACCCGGTCGTCGCGAAGAGTCCATAGTTGTGGCCTTCGCTAGCGAATACACCCCGCACGTCCCAAGCGCGCTGAGTGGGTCTGTTTTAATGGGACTCCCGTGTTCCACACTCGCAGAGACAGAGAAAATAAGCCGTACGTTTTTACGGACCATCAATAGGTGTCGGTGGACAATCGCAATTTGTTGTAAGGATGTTTGCATAAGACAGCTGAACATTTGAAACCATTGCGTGCGTTAGTGCGTGTGCTGAATATATGTACGTTATTTTAGACCTTTCAACATGCTGCACTCTTCAGCATTCTGAAACTTTTTATGTTAACATTGCATCTATTTGCGGGTTGATGCAGATTTTTCGCGGTAGATTTTGTGTAGGTCCGTAACCAACTTTATGTTGGCCTTTTTTTCAGTGTCCTGCCATTGTGGTCGAAATTATTGTTGACACTGCTTGGCGGAAACTTGTTTTTCGTTCTGTGTAGCAAGTGCATAGTGTGAGGCGTTCAGTCCTTGCTGATATAGCTGTAGTGCGATGGACATGGACATGACGATGAGGCAAATAGATGCTGGATAGCGACAGCAATTAGTGATCTGTATAACATTCCATCAATGTGCTCTAGTAAGGTGCGGGTCAGCACTACCGAAATCAAATTTCCGTTTCATGGACCACAACCTGTGTTACGTCTCTTGAATGAATTATGAACTGTTTTCGCACAATGTTTTTTCGCCAGTTTTTTTTTAATTCCTGAAACTTCATAAAGTGTGGATGCCTGGTCTGATTCCTTCCCGTTGACTTCTACGCGCATTCTGCCTCCTATTCTGCATCCCAGTCACACGTCTTTCACAATCCGTTACAAATGCAGTAGTATTACCATGCAAGTCATTCACCAGAGGACCATGATTGTCCCTGCTGTTGTAGCCCACGTTCGTTGACTGGTTTGGATCGGGAATGATGTGGCACAAGACTGAGTAGCGAGACCCAGAGGGAGCTGAACAGTCAAGTTCTGCACGTGACAGCACGTGAGAAGAGTAAGCACGTGAGAGGTACGTTAATTGTACACATGCAGTCCAGCTGCTTAAACATCGTCCGACATCCCTAGCCAGAGAAGAGACTAGGAGCAAGCATGTGCCGAAGTACGTTGCATGCTACCACACACGTAGTCCAGCTGCTTAAATGCAGTCGGAGATCCCGAGATCCCTAGCCGGGGAATTTGTACGCCGTCAATGTCCAAGGGCTATCTGTCTTGGGGAAGCCGCCCAACGCACCGTTTCCCTCTCGCCGCGGCCCCGGCAGCAACGTCGATTCTTTAACCATTTCCCTGCTTTGCCGTTGGTGGTGGAAAGAAAATCAGTATACCATGAGAAGCAGGCCCTGGTTGTATTGGCCGTTAACCAGGGTCAACTAGAAGTACCGCTCCGCACGGGGGAGATTGCTTCTTCCCCTAACGATGTAATTAGGCCCGAGTGGCCACGCAACGAAGGGACCGCCTCGTCAAATCTGCTGGTCGGCGAACCCGTTCTCCCGCAGAGCTAAGGAAGACCTCGCCACTGTTTAAGTCGCTGCCGTGGCGATGCTCAGGACGTTGGTTCCACGCTTACGCTACTTTGAAAACGCGTCCGTTGACAGCTCACGGGATGCCCCGCGTTAAAACTTCTCTCGGGCTTGAAGTAGGTCCTCGATCATAACTCTGCTTATTTAAAGAGATTGTTAAGATTCAAATGTTGATTTCTAAAATCAGGAGTAGCAAATCTCTCCCTGCCGTCAAACTCGTGCGGCTGACTCTAGCGACAACTTTAACAGATTAAACGCAACTGACCAAGACGCCAGGACTTGAACCCTCCGGGACGACGATCATGGATATAGGTGCTCGCACGAGACCAACTAACAAATGTTTTTTTCTTGCTCTTCTGCAATCTGGTTTGCGAATTTGAGTTTCCTCTAATCTAGTCCGCGTCCAGAGGACGGAAAGTAGGCAGGTGGAGTAGCATATGCTAGGCTAATAACCAGGTGGACCTCTCCTGTATTCATTAAAGTCTCTCTCTCTCTAGTACATCTGCTACAACAATCCATGGCTAACCGACACTAAATACCTTAAGTGCAGAGAACATAAGTTCCATAGTTATCATGACAAAAAACTGTCGTTGCGGTCGTTCATCTACTGCGGTGCTTTGATAACAACACTAGCGTCCACCACAGATATCCTTGAATGTGCGAGCTTTGTCTTAGCTAATTATTGCGTTTAGCTGCAGATCTTAACACAATTCCGCTCTTCAGAAAATCTCTGGAAAACACAGATCTTTAAAGAAAAGTTAATGTAACTGTCCTTGAGAACTTCGATAATGAGTTTGACTCCATAAACCTTGCTAACTGTGTACAATAACCTGTGTCACGGGATGGAGCTGCGATCCTGTCCCAGAATCTGAGTCAAAAGCAAATACTTCCCGGTCTCCCTGTGTTGGAAGAAAGTCGTGATGACGATTTTTCTCGCTGGTAAGTTTTAGAAGCTTCACTCCGAAGCCTTGGCAGCGCGCTTTGCTGACGAGCAAGCGTGTGCTGTGTATCTGCCGTGGACCGCTGTCGTTAGCGTTGTAATATTTGGAGCAGCCCTCACTAGTACTTTGTCGCTCACGCTGGGTGCATAGCGAAACGTAACTGCGTGCGCTCGTAGCTGGGGAAACGTTTGTACGAATGCAGCTTCTTAGTGCAGGGACAGATTTCAACCAAGTTTGCTTGGCAGCCATTTTGAACGTTAAGCAGCCTAAAAGCGCTCTATGGCGTCAACTAAACAGCAGCGAAGTGATGTTCCACGGCAGTGCATATGCACCATTAATTGCCTATAAGCAGCATGAAGTTTATTCCCTCTCACCTCGAAACAGGCAGCAGTCTCTATAAATAAACCAGCGGGAAAGGGTCAGATTAAGATGGAGACACAGGACGGCTACTGGACAATTGATGTTTAGTGCAGGAACAATCCCCCCAGCAGCAAATCAACACATGCGCAGACGTTAGCAGCCATCATTCTGCAGACGCTGCATCCAACCGCCTGGCACTAGTCTGTCGCTACTCGTCATAGAGATGTACTTATACATAACGGGAAGCAGCGTAGGAAATTGAACAGCGGGTGCAGTGCAATTCAAAATACCTGGTTGTCTTTCTCTCTGCGTGCGTGGCCGCCCTGGCATGAATGTATTCTCTGAATGGTTCAAGCAATATTCTCTTCCATGTACTTGCGTCACGAAGACTTTTAGGCGAATGACAAGGAGCAGCGTGATTGATCGACAGGTAGCTGGGATCGAACAAGGGACCCCAAGACCACGAGTCTGGCGAGCGCCACGGCGGTGCCCCGGTATGGAATGAAACGTTCGGTTGGGGATTTTTTTTTTTCGGAATAGTTAAGCCTTTCACGTTTGATTTCACCTCCTCTCCCGTTATAGGTAACGCAACGCTTCAGGAAATATTGGCCATGTGACCACTCGCAATGGACAGTGGAAACCACTAAAGCGTGGTGGTTTATTTAACCAGACGAAAAAGAATGTCGGCCGCTGTAACTGCCGCATACTTGGTGGGCAACTGAATGCCAGCCGATGGAAAGTAAAGGGATAAAGAGAAAACGTATGCGATTGTGCTCAAGCGATTGTGATACCAAGCTCAACGTATGCGATTGTGCTTGATTGATTGTAAAACAATTAATTCGCCGGAAAGAGCTTGGTAAGAGGTCGCGTTAAGTGGTCGAGAGTACACAGCCCTCGACGACTTTGTCAGCCCACTCCACCGCCAAAGCCAAAACTTGCGTTCTGGGGTCAGAGCTAGCCAGCACGGTCTCCCACCGCTCGAGACAAGGAGCTGTAACTAGATCACCCGGAGGTGGCTCTATTTTGCAGTCCCACAGGATGTGATCGTAGGTGGCAAGTCGGCCACAGTGTTTACAGTTTGGGTTGTAAAGATCTGAATAAATGTGCGCGAGGAGTGATGGGGTGCGTATCGATCTCGTCTGTAGACGACGCCACGTAACCTCTTGTTCTTTAGTAAGTATTTTGTCCGGAGGGAGGAAAATTCTCCTCTCTAGTTTAAAATGATTGGTGAGATCATGATATGTGATCATGGAGTCCTTCGTGAAATTCAGGGAGCCAGACTCATTCACTGCCCGGTCGACGAAACCTCGGGCTTTATTGTGGGCTGCCTCGTTCCCCGGATTCCCCGAATGGGCCGGGACCCATATCAGTTCGGAATAATTTGGTGAGAATTTGGTTGCGTTAAGGATTTTAAGGGAGGTGTTTGTAATTCGGCCTTTTGCGAAATTATTGATACCCATTTCGGAGTCGCTGAGGATGATGCTCTCTTGGGTATGCGCTAGGGCGAGGGCTATAGCCGCCTCTTCTGCCGTTTCAGAGGATTTCGTTTTGATTGTTGCCGAGACGATGTGGTCACCATTCTCGTTCACAGCCACAATTGCAAATGCATTCGTATGTTTCTATTCTGCCGCATCTACATAAAGAGTTCCAGCGCACTGTCTGCATTTAATTATGTAAGGCTTTTGCTCGTGCTTGTCTTCTACCCTCATGGTGTAAGGGGTGCATGTTTTTAGGGAGTGGTTTGATTAGTAGGGCTTGCGTGCGTATCTAATCCTACACTTGCAGTGAGCGCCCACATATAGGGCAGGACATGGAGTTTTGAGCGGCAGAAGCAGCACTCGTAGTTGTCGTAGTAAAAAAAAAATTAACACAAACAAAAGGCAGTGCAAGGCCATGTTTCATCCCCTAAAGCTTTGACAAGCATGGGTACCTTGGAGGTGCCGCACTAGCGCAAGACATCAGGCATATTCGAACGACGATAATGGCGAATTTTCTGCTCGGCATTTAGCCCACGGCGTTTGAAGCTCGTGTGCACTAAGCCGAAGTTAGGTCGGACATGAAAACTGAGCCCGAATATTTGCAACCCATTGGCGCCTGCTATATACTAAGCATCATTATTTCTGAGTGCGGCTTCACGCTGGCACTCATCACCCCCTCAATGATATGTCAAGGGGAGTGGTAGCCTACAAATGTCAACTTTTCCTAGATTATAGCGATACCTGTATTAGCCTAGTTCTCCCTGATTCACAGTGTCGTCGTCCCGCCCGCATGCCTTATTCCGCATAGCAAAAAGATGAAGAACTAAATTTTTATGCACAGAAGTGAGAAAACTTGTCTAGTGCATTGGAGATGTGCGGTGCAGAGTGCTGTGTAGAGCAAAAGATACGAAATTTTAAAGAAGGCAGCGGTTTTCACAAGCAGTGCTTGTGAAAGTTGTGTTTTTGGTTTGCACACAGATACGTGCATGTCTGTACGAAAGATAAAGGCACCAAGAGGCAGGCCTTCAACAAATCAGCAGCGTTTAGATCTTTATCTGCACTGCAGCACACCGCTCCGATGCTCCCTAGACAAGCCTGCTCACGTCTGTGCAAACTGCAAAGGTGTCGACTCGGGCACAGCCGCCTCATACGGCCACTCTACCGTGAGCCCAACAAAGAGTGGAAGCCAACTTGTCAAATTGGAGGACCTCCAACATGAACCGTGATACAGATTATACGCTTCTCATAAGACACGAATCTGGCCAGGCATTCATATTGTTGCGTTCGATCTAGTGTTCGATCATTGTGTCCGATCATTGGTAGTTTTTAGAAATCAGCCAGCGCTGATTTCTTGTCGCACCCTGAGAGTAAGCGGCTGCAATTTTCGCGCATCATAAAAGCAAGTATAACACTGTATAACGGTACGATTATTCTCAGCTCCCGGATAAATATAGACTCAATATATCGCACTCGCTTCCCTTTATTGGATGAACACATTTTTCCCGCTATATTTTTCAGTTTGTCTATAAAGACAGTCGCGAATAGCATTAAAGGATGAGCTTGTACAATGCGACGACAGTGGAAACACCTATATACAATGGCTGATCCCCTTCCATGGGAATTCACGACTGTTACGATATACAAGACGACAAAACTTCGTCGTAAAGAGAAGCCGAGAACTCGACCTCCGGTTGATGTATGTCCAGGAACATGCATTGCATATACGAACGCGTAGATTATAGAAACAGCAGCCACTAGTCCGACACACAGAGAGCTAAACGTATCGTCTTTGTCAAAAGTAACCAGGCTTCATGGTTTGGTTCTAGCTCGTATAATGGAGCCCTTGTGGCTTTCCTAGAGATCAAAATGGGTTGGAAGGTAAGAAAACCTCCAGTCCTTCAATTTAACGACAATTTCAGCTTTAGGGAAGTTGTAAGGGCTCCACTGTACGAGCTAGAAGTAAACCATAAAGCCTGGTTACTTTTGACAAAGACTGTGCATCATGAGTACGTATCAGACCATCCTTTATGCAATCCGCGACGATACTAAATAGAGCCTATAACAGAAGCCCTTATCTATACTGACTCTTTGGCCTCCATAAAACTACTGAAAAGACTGCCAAAGACATTATGTGTATCGCAGGAGATCCATGCACTCAACAAGAAAACAAAGATAGATATCCAGATGGACTGGACAGAAGATGATGCTGAGAACGCTGAGCAGAGAAAAGTAGACAATATTAAATACCAAGTTCGAAGCGCTAATGCCTCTCCCACCAGGCTTCCTTTTGACGCCAGCTCCGCTCTCCCCATCTTGGAATCCTCTTTAAGGAAAAGTACACCTGCCCTCATTCTCCCGTGCTCTTCCCCTCCCTCATAGCCTAACGAAATTGGAGGAGCTATGCCTTTGAAGGATAAGGGATGGGGAGGCCCTTACCCCCTCGGCCACGTGCCAATGGGGCTCTGAAGAAGACGTAGCACTCGCCACTTGCCCGAGGTGTTGCACACCGGCTGCAGAGGCGGATGTTCGTCACCTGCTGTGGACTTGTGCAGGGACAAGGGCTTCAAGGACACGAATTGTACAGGAAGTGGGACTATCAGCGATAAAGGAGGAGGTTTCTCCTAGAGGCTGACCGACAACAATACCAGAAGGAGCCTTCTCCGGTTCCTGCATAAAAGAAGTGTACATGATTTCCTTTAATTAGCAAGTTGCGAACCAAAATTATGCCTTTATAGCAAGCGTGCCGAAAATCGCACCCACAATACTGGAGCTTGCAGCCGTATAGTTGGCATTTTGCGTCCGTCCAGGTCTACAACATACTCGGCGGCAGTCTACTTCGGCCATAACTACCGTGACCCTACAAGGTAGCGATGACCAAATTAAACTCCTGGTGAGATCGGTCTACTCTGCCGCGGGTGGGACCATTATGAAGGAGTGAAGCCGGCGTAGTCCTTGACCGGTGCCCGTCTCCAAACGTGTCCTACGTGAATAATCATCCTCTAAAATAAAAACTAAAAAAAGACAGAACATAAAGAAGTTGAATGGAGCTACGATGTGCGGGTTTAAAGCCCCCAGACTGTAAGGAAAGGACGCGTGGTCGTGTCCAACGAATCTATGTGCGACTGAGGATGAGGATTCATTCAACCCTTTAGGCATGCGCTCCTGTAAAGTTGAGGCTGCCTTCAGGTTTAGCTGTTCAAAGAACACTTCGCTTCTAACAGGAAGTCACATGTTTCCTTGAACCGTACTTGTAGTCAACGAACTAGCGGCTATGGTTTACGCGACACTTCTAGTATAGTGAACTAGAATACTATAGTACATTTTACTGTATCCCTGTGATCGCAGCTAGCATCTCTGAGGCATTCTGACCGCAGCAACGGTGCGACATTTAGTACGTACACTACTATTCCAGGCACATCTGTTTCGGCATCAGCTGCCGGCACTGACGCACGGTGCTGGGCACAGAGATGCACCTGCCAGCCGGCACCGCAAACTTTTTCAACTTGTGAAACAACTTTACTCTTTTTCTCTTCGAGGACGCACTATAGTCAGTAAACGTTCTCCTCCTCGACGTTGGACCTAGATTTAAATGCCGTAGCTTGATATGGGCGCCGTTTTTTGAGCCACCTGCAAAGACAGCGGCATGATCGGCGACTTGGACGTGATCACACGCGCCCTGTGGGGCCGGGGAGCGGCACCCCAAAGTGCGCTCGGCCTGCTCTTCGCAATGGTCAACCTGGTGGTGCACATGCCCTTCACTGACCTACCCGTGCTCTCAGACTACGAGCTTGGAGAGTTGCGGCAGCAGTACGACTACGTCATCGGTGAGCATATAAAGCCTGAAGTTATTCTATCGTACTGAAGGGACTGAATGACCTTGCTCCTTTGATTTCGTCGCACTCCAACTTTTGAGTATATAACAGCCGGCAGTGATTCTTTTTCGGACATTACGCTTGCTCACACGCTGCCTTAGATCTATTTTTTAAAAGATACTGCTGTCCGAATTGTTTGTAGGGAACTGAGGCCATAACCCTTAAGGTGACAGTGCTTTAAATGCTTACATAAACGCGCAGCTTAGAAAGTTTCATTGCAGTTGCTGCTAGAATAGGCTGGCGCAAAGCAAAACTGCATTCGTCCGCTTCGTTATTATCGGTACGCGAGTTCGATGCCGAGCACGAAGTGAGAGCCCAGACCATGACGGACTAGCAGGCACTAGAGATTAAATTATTAAAGCCCATCTGCAAGCGGCACGAATGGGCCCATAAGAGGGCCGATGACAGGGATGTTCTTGAAAGGAAATTAACTTATCAATCCATATTTATGAATGCAAAATGGCTTTCGTATTACGGTAGATAAGACTTTTCAGGAACAGCTGAACTCTCAAACTTTCTCATCTCTTTGGTGTTGGAGAGTGCGATGCTGGCGGCACGGCGCCTCAGCACAAAGAAGGACCTTAGATCCCTGAAAGAAGAGACTTAGAGGCTTTTTAACCTTTTTTTGCTGCCTATATGGCCTTCATGGCTTCAATTTCAAAATCTACAGGGGCAAAGACCACCATTGGTCGTATTCAATAAGAAGCCATTATACATTTGCCATTTCGGATCCATTTTGTCCTCTGGCATTGGTCACTGTCCTTCGGTGACGCAGCAGCGGATGTCAAGCGCACGCGGGAGGCGAACGGGCCCCACCATTTCCTGTAATCGAAACCAGGAGTGATCTAATGTGCGCGGCTAGTGTGGTGATCGCTGTTGTCGACATGGGGACCAGTTACCTTGTAATTTCTGTGAGTGGCCGCTTGGTGAACTTGTCTGATGCTGCCGTCACGCTGACGTACAGTCGGGGACAAAAGTCTCCAGACCACGTGTTTCTCAAACGAAGCTTATAGCTCTACTATCAGGCAGCGGCTGGAGACCGCACTTGTGGAGATGAAAGAACAAAAATTTAACTTTAACCTCCACAAGTGTGGTCTCCAGCCGCTGGCTAATAGCAAAGCTATGGGCTTCGTTAGAGGAACACGTGGTCCGGAGACTTTTGTCCCCGACTGTACCACTAAATGAAATGAAAAATGGACAATGCACCCCGATAGATCACGACCCAGGGATTGCACGACCATACTGAATTTATATTACATCCATGAGTATCCCTGTGTCTTATCTGAGAGCCCCCACACCTGGCTGACGTGCAGAAGATTCTCGTTCGTCAACTGGAGAAAGTGTTAGTTTTCGATTACGGCGCACTGCGGCGCTGAAGGCGAAGCTATTTACGTCAAGGAAGCCTAACATAAAGCTACGCTATGAAATATAATATATACGCTATGAAATATGTGACACCATTCCGGCGTCCCTGGCCGAGCTTAGCTAACGTTTCTCGCATCCTGCCATCCGAAAAGCTTATACGCAGCTGTACTGGCGCTATAGCTCGCCCGTAATAGCGCCTGTAAAACGGTGCTTAGAAAGAAAATGCTCAATCTCCTCTTTCTTTCTTCCTCTCTTCTTTCACTCCCCCCCTTTATCTCTTCCCTTACGGTGCTGTCCGGGTGTCCACCGAGATGTGACAATTACTGCGCCATTTCCTTTCCTCAAAAATCGAATCAAACAAAACAAACCGGCATTAATTTATTCAGTTACCCTAAAGGCCCGTGTGGGCATTACATAGGGGGGTACAATAAAAGTTTAGAATGCGAAGAAAATACGCAAACAGGCGAGTGCACACAAAATTCGAACATGAAGCAAATACGTCATTGCAGGTAGATATATACGGCTCATACAACATTCACAGCCCCAGGAAGCACTTCAGGCTCTTCAGATGGGTTCATTGGCGTTGGCGTTGCCAACGTAGCACAGTTCGTTGATTTTGATAAAACGGAAGGCGCACAACTGGCTCCCTGGGTCAGTGGACACCTCAATCTTGCTTTCATGTACGTGGCATTGGTGCCCACATACAAAAAATTTGAGTTGAGAATATAAAAAAATTGAAAATTGTTTTTTTTTTTTTAGAAGGAAAGGAAATGGTGCAGTATCTGTCTCACCTATATCAGTGGACACCCGATCCGCGCCGTAAGGGAAGGGATAAAGGAGGGACTGAGAGAAGTTGCAGCCGGCGTCGTCGCTTCGGTTGACGCGGTTGTTACCACGCGCGTCTTTTGTTGCCATCTTTCTCCTCGCCTCTTTATACTCTCTCCTGTCTACACGTGGCAGCGAGTGTGGCTCAGCCCGAGCCAGTAGGCAGGTCCGTGCACTTTCCTTTTCATCCTTCCTGCAGTAGCAACAACAACAACAACAAGAAAGGAAGGAAGAGGTGCCATAGTGGAGGGC
The DNA here is from genome assembly GCF_055824585.1 of Amblyomma mixtum. Classification (NCBI taxonomy): domain Eukaryota; kingdom Metazoa; phylum Arthropoda; class Arachnida; order Ixodida; family Ixodidae; genus Amblyomma; species Amblyomma mixtum. The sequence continues at coordinate 90,136,965 of NC_143016.1, forward strand.
TCCGGAATAATTTCGACTACCTGGGGATCTTTAACGTTCACTGACATCGCACAGCACACGGGTGCCCTTGGCGTTTCGCCTCCATCGAAACGCTGCCGCCGCGGTCGTAGAGAGAGAATTGAGCGCTGCCTTCGGTATTTGATGATGTGTGAACTTATCAGCACATCCTGTCGACTGGCTAGCTGAAATGTGTACTCATGGTCCCTTTTCATATACTATCGCGGTGTGGCGTGAGCACATGGGGACGTAGTATATGCTTCCATATTCACGGCCGGAAACGGTGCCCGTAGAGGCTTAAACCGCCTCCTTCGTAGCAAATTTTCATTCGGTGGTTTGCTGTGGGTCCTAATAACGAAAAAAAAAAAAAATGTTGCCTCAGGATTTTGCTGTCATTTCACGAACGCCACAGAGTGCGCAAAGGTAAGGTTGCTAACGTTGCTAACGAGACAAAAATCTTAGGTGAAACAGGCTTTTGCTTTAGCTTATTTCATCAGCGCCACAGAGTGTACAGTAGAATAAGAATTCTAACGTTTATAAATTTGCCAACGAGAAAAAAAAAAGATTAGTGCATCAGTCTTTTGCTCTGTCTTATTTCATCAGCGCCACATAGAGCGCAATAGGAAAAAGTTGTTTAAAGAATGGATCTCGATTTCGCCAGTTAAGAAGCCTAAAAGGACATCTGGCATGGCAACAAGCCCACAGTAAGATGATGCACTGCGCAACTTTTGAATTGAAACATTTAAGCGACATATTTACCTGCCGCGGTGGCTCAGTGGTTAAGGTGTTCGTCTACTTAGCCGGAATACCCGGGTCCGAACCCGACGGTGGCGGCCGCGTTCCGATGGAGACGAAACACAAAAGGCGCCCGTGTGCTGTGCGATGTCAGTGCAGGTTAATGATCCCAAGGTAGTCGAAATTATTCCAGAGACCACCACTGCGACAGCTCTTTCTTCTTTTATTCTTTCACTCCCTCTTTTATCCTTTCCCTTACGCGCAGTTCCGTGTTCACCGATGGATGGATGGAAAAAACTTTATTGTCAATAAATTGGTGTTCGTGACCCTTACGGGTCACTGGGCGCCGTGGTCGATCCTTGGTCCAGGATGCCGCACTTGACTGCTGCCATCTTGGCTCTGCGCACTAGGAATCGTTGCGCTTCCTCGTCCTCGCTGGCCAGCAAGTGCTCCCACTGCATCACACTCGGGTTTATTCTTGGCTCTAAGTCTGCCTTAGGGCAGGTCCATGTGATATGTTCTAGTGTAGGTTTACCCTGACACCACGGACATTCGTCTGCATACTGTGTAGGGTAAATCTTGTGTAGTTTGTGAAGGTGTGGGTAGGTACCGGTTTGTAGTCTGCGCCAGTCTACCGCCTCCTCTTTGGTGAGCCTTTTGTGCGGGGCTGGGTAGCGTTTCCGCTGACCCCTGTAATGATCGAGTATATCTGAGTACGTGGGGGTAACTGGGTCAAAGGTGCCTGTGGTGCAAAGTGCTGAGTCTGCTCGGTTGACGTATCCTCGAGCTAACTCGTCTGCTGCCACGTTGCCCCTCATTCCCTCATGTCCCGGAACCCACACTATACTATGTTTAGTGTTTTTGTGTCTTCTCGTCGTGTGTAGAATATGATTGGCGATGCTGTCGATCCTGCCTCTTGTGTAGTTTCTACATGCTTGTTTGGAGTCCGTCACTATAGTGAGGTTGTGTCCTGTTGCGTTGCCGTGCGATATTGCCAGAGCAATGGCGGCTTCTTCAGCTGCTTCTATGTTTGGGTTGTTTATCATTGCGCTGGTTATTTCTTGCCCTCCTTCGTCTGTTACAACGGCGATTGTTTTGCGTTGGTATCGGTACTTTGCTGCGTCCGTGTAGACTACGTTGGGATTGTCGCTTAGTTCCCTGGTGAGTGCTCGGACTCTGGCTTGTCGTCTTTCATGATGTAAATTCGGATCCATATGTCGTGGTATTGGTCTTACCCGGATGTTGTTTCTGTCTTCATTATTAATCTGTTCCTTGTCTCTTTGTGTGCCTAGAGGTAGCCGTAATTTCTCCAGTAGGTGTCTTCCCGTTCTGGTTTGAGTGAGTCTATCTAATTGCGCACTACGTTGCGCTTCTCGTAGTTCGTCGAAGGTGTTTGATACTCCCAGGGCCATTAGTTTTTCGGTTGGTGTGGACATTGGAAGTTTGAGCGCCGTTTTGTACGCTTTGCGTAGTATGGTGTCGATTTGTAGAGTCTCTTGCTTGTTTAGTTCGTGGTAGGGGAGGCTGTACGTAACCCTGCTCGTGACGAGGCTGTCAATGAGTCTTAGGGTGTCCTGTTCTCTCATCCCCTTCTTTCTACTGCTGATTCTTCGCACGATTCTGGCGACTTGCTCTGTTGTATTCTTAATAGAGGCAATGGTTTTGCTACATCGGCCTGTGTTTTGCAGCCACATTCCAAGTACCCTGACTTCCGTTTTCTCAGGTATTGTCTCGTTTCCGAGTTTCAGGATGATTTGGGAGTCGTATCTTCGTGTACCTTTTTTGATTCTTACGTATTCTGATTTTTCTGCTGAGCACGATAATCCTCTGGCCCTGGCGTATTGTTCAGTATGGTCGATCGCTTTTTGTAGCCGCTCTTGTTTAGTTGCTAGGGAGCCTGTGGTTGTCCATATTGTTATGTCATCTGCATACATTGCGTAGCTGATGTTTTCTATTTCGTCCAGTACTTTCGTGAGTCCTATCATCGCTATGTTGAATAGTAGCGGTGATATTACTGAGCCTTGCGGGGTACCCTTGTTTGGCACCGTGAAGCTCTCCGATCTTGTATCTCCGATGCCTATCGTAGCTGTTCGTTCCGTGAGGAAGGCTTTGACATAACGGAAGGCTCTGCTTCCACAGTTTATGTTATTGAGACCTTCCATGATGGCCGCATGTCCCACGTTATCGAAGGCTCCCTTTATGTCGAGTGCTAGCACTATGTGTTCGCCGCTTCTTGGTATTTCAGTGAGGACATCCTCCTTTAATTGTAGGAGTACGTCTTGCGTGGAGAGTCCCCTTCTGAAGCCAAACATGGCATTAGGGTAATATCCCTTGTCCTCCATGTAGTTTGTGATCCTTTCATTAATCACCCTCTCGTATATCTTCCCTAGACAGGAGGTTAGGGAGATTGGTCTTAGGTTTTCAATTTGAAGTCTTTTTCCCGGCTTGGGTATCATAATTACCTCTGCATGTTTCCATTCCGCTGGCACGATTCCTTTTTCCCAGATAGCGTTTAGGTACTTCGTAAGCTCGGCGATGGCCGTGTCTCCCATGTTTCTAATGGTAGCGTTATTTATTTTGTCCTTTCCAGCTGCCGTATTCTTTTTTGCTTCCCCTATGGCTGCCCTTACTTCCTCCTCGGTGATTGGCCTATCCATCGCGGGGTTGTTTTCGCCAGTTCCTGCGTCATTTCCTGTCCACAAAAACGAAAAAAAAAATCCAACGTAAGAAAGAATAAAAATACATGCAGGGGCGCGTCTGCGTTTGGCATGTCATAAAATAATGAGGTTGAACAGCATCTCTTACCTCCAATCCGGAATAACAAACAAAAAATTGCCGGCGATTACATTACTTCCTAATGCGAAATTTGAGCGCAGCACACCAGCTGTTTCAGCTTTTAGATAAATTGAGGCAAATAATTCGAGCAAGAACGCGGTGTACAATTAAAGACAACTTGTTATTTTTCACACATATTCCTTCCTCAAGAAACACTCCGCTAACAGTTCTTGATTGTCATGAAGGAAGCTTTGTGGTCGAAGAAATAGATAAATATATATATGCTCGACTTGCTGCACCAATGCCTGGTTCACAAAGAAGAGGTCTATGCAAGTATTTCGCGAGGTTGTCACAGCTGTGGGAGGCGTTACGAGCGAGAGGAATGGGATGTTCTCCCACATTAGTGGTAAGGAATTCCTGTTTGTTTATCTTCACATCTACATCAAAGTCCCCAACACCCTGCCACCCTGGCAGGTGGCAGTTAATGGTTGATCGCGAGAGTTCGCTCACCGTTGTCAGCGCTAACGCATACAGCCTACATCTCTTTCGCATCACCCCACGTGCCTATAAGCGTGATTCAGGCGTCATTTTAATGCACGTCACACGCACTAGGGATACACTTCGGATACCCCCAAAGGTAACGTCATTTCTACCGCAATGGCTGATTACAACCTTGGCCTGATCACAAACGCAACCATACCCACTAGCACTGGCACAAGTGTCACCCGCGACACCACACCTGGTATCACATGGGCCACAACGAACATAATCAATAAATCTCACACGGTGCTCCAAGACAGCCTTGGGAGTGACCACTTTACAGTCTCCATTATTATTGCTTATGATTCCAAGATTTTCAACCCTTGTTCGCAGCTTCTCACTGACTGGGATAAATTGCGCTCATACTTGGCAGCTGATTCTACAGAACCCCGTACTGTCACTGACTGGACAGACCGTCTGGTGGAGGCCATCCAGGCGAACAGCAAACGCGTTAAAAATACCCCTACGGCACCGCAGGTTGATCCGCATCTGGCTCATCTATGGGAGGCCCGACAGGGACTTTTCAAGCGCTGGCGTCACCAGCGACACAATCGTAAATTGAGACTCCGCATAGCCGCTCTCATTCGCGAGGCAGAAGAATACGTGAACACGCTAGCCCGCACAAATTGGGCAAGCTTTTGTAACGACCTCAAGTGTACATTAAGCACTAAATGCACCTGGTCCCTCCTACGCGCTCTTTTAGATCCAACAACCACTAAATCTCAGACACAAGTAAACACACAACGTCTAATACAACTAGAGCACCAAAAGGGCACCGACGTAATTGACCAACAACGGGACACTTATATACCCACATCCCTTCAGTCAATACATCCACCCAATCTACCTCCACCTAACTCAGAACTTGATACTGACATCACCTTAAACTAAGTCCGCCGAGCACTCTTTAGTACCCGCCGCTCTACGGCGCCGGGGCCGGATGGTATAACGTAGTACAAGGCACTACTCAATCTGGACGAAGTCTCCCTCCAGGAACTCATGGAGCTCTTTAATAACCACTGGCAAGCTGGGACGCTGCCATCAGCCTGGACCCATGCCAGT